>NC_092050.1:157297344-157653151 GCF_003086295.3 Arachis hypogaea
TAAAAAATAACAACAATACCAAACTCCTCCTTGTGTATTGCATGCAAATTTCTATAGCCGAAAAAACTGAAAAAAAATCTTTGTATTTACATTGAAGATATTTAAGATTTCAAAGTAGTTATTTTATTCTTTATTATTTATAATGTTGGAGATATGATGTGCAGTAATGATATATCTCAAAAGCATTGCACATACCAGAGCCAAATGGCAGTGCTACTGTACATCAAAGATAAGATATTATTGAGATTGGAAAAATATGAAATTGAATTATTGTTTATATCCAATTTTAGAAATCCATATATGGATATATATGACCTTCCCAATTGGTGGTACCAGCTGGACCCCTTAACCAATGAGGAACTGACTTGTCCCTTATCCCATTGATACAATCGATGCACCACATTTATATTCATCAAATCAAATTAATTATTCATAATAATATGAAAAAAAAAAGTATCGATATTTTAGTAATTCTAGCCATTGATTTTAAATAAAATTATATATATATAAATTAAAATAAATAATTAAAAATACTAAAATATCAATATTTTAAAATATCAGAAATTATTTTAAAATATATATTATTTTCTTTGGGTAGTCTTGATTCAGTTCAAAAATGGAAAATTCTGTCAACAAATGCCAAAAACTCATGTGCCCCCACAATTATTATATAGAAACTATTCAGATAAAAACGTTTAAAATATTTTTTGTTTAAAGATGTTTTTAAGTAATTATAATTTAATATATATATATATATATAATTATTTAAATTATGTTATTTTTATCAAAATTAGATCATATAAATTGATTTGGCCAATAAATCAATAAATTATAATTTAAACCGGTTTAAATTAATATTTTTTATAAAAAATAATTATAACATCTTTATTATAAAAAATGACTATAATATTCTATATATATATATATATATATATATATATATATATGGGAACCACTCAGATAAAGACGCTTAAAACGTCTTTTTTTAAAGATGTTTTTTAACAATTAAAATTTAACATATATAATCGATTAAACCGTATTATTTATGTCATAATTATATCGACAAACCGATTTGACAAAAAAATCGATGAACCAAATTTTAAACCAGTCTAAATTAATATTTTTTCATAAAACATGACTACAATAATACCCCTTAACTAAAATCCTCTATATATATATATATATATTTTGAGAATCCTAAATTCTAACTCTTTTCTTTTCTCTATGTTGTTATAAGGTTAGGATTTAGGATGTTCAAAAAATATATATATATATATATTTCTTTTCTCTATGTTGTTATAAGGTTAGGATGTAGGATGTTCAAAAAAAATATATATATATATATATATATATATATATATATATATATATATATATAAAATAAGAATATTTTAGTCATTTTTTATAATAAAATTGTAGTCATTTTTTATAAAAAAGAATATTAATTTAAATTGGTTTAAGGTTTGGTTTACCAATTTTTTTACAAAATCAATTTGTTTGATATAATTTTGACAAAAAATAATACATCAATTATATGTATTAAATTTTTAATTAAAAAAAATCATTAAAAAAAGATGTTTTAAATATTTTTATCTAAATAATTCTCTTATTGTATACTATTCAAAATATTTGATAACTAAAAAAATAAACTAAAAATAATCAAAAATAATTTTATTTAATATTTATTAATTATTACAATAATAAATAAATATTAAATAAAATAAATTCTGACATTTTTTTTTATTTTTCTAAATTACCGGTATCCTGTATAGTGCTACATTGAGACAGACTTCTATTCAAAACCTATTTCTATGTTTATTGTATTCTATACCTAATAATGGAAAAAAGATGTACATTTTAATTTGCAGTTTGGCACAACATACATATTTTTCCTTCATAGGATTTGAAATTTGATTAAAGCTAGAGCCTCTCCTTTCTCTATTAACTTTCTTATGTACAATAATGATGGTCATTGCCTCTTATGATACTCAATTGTTGTTTAAAGTGTGGTTACAGCTAGCTAGACAAATAGATCATTTGATTTTAACTAATCTGTCTCGAGTTTAAATTGGTTTACTTATAATAGAAGTAAAAATCACCTTCTAACACCACTAGCTTAGTTATCTTATGCACATAGATAATTTCACATCATTAATTAAATAATATGCTATAAAAAATGTCTCCAAATTATTCATTCATGGACAAAAATATCACTAATTTATAAGAACGATAAAAATACTTTTAAAATATTTTAAAAGTATTAAAAGTGCTCAAACGTGAAAAAAGATTATCTATGTTGACAAAAACATAAACAATAAATTCTAGTATGCTTATATTTATGGTAATTACGTAATTATATAAGTATAGTTAAAATTAAAATTATATTTTTTAACAATATTTGTTAGAAAATATTATTAAATAATAAAAAATATTATTTTAATTTTAATAATATTTTTTTAAATATCATAACTACTGTAACCACTATAATATATATATAACCCAATATAAATTATTTCACTATTTGCAAATTCTGAGACGGGAGATGACCATATAAGCATTATAGTTTCCCACCTTAGTCTTCGATGTTTTTTTTTTTCACTATTTTTTTTATTATTACTGTTAGAAAAGGTAAAAAAGAAATAAAAAAATAATTTGTATTTATTCAAATTATATTGGATGATATAATCTAAAATGATATTTATAAGTACTAAAAGAATTGAAATAATAAAAACATAATATTTTATAATAAATATTTAAATATGTTAAATAATGCTAATTAATGTAATTACAATCACAAATAGAAGGTATATATTTTTTGTCACTATTTAAATAATTTGAAAGCACCTTTTGTGTTTTACTCTTAATAAAATTCCTAAATACTAATCAACAATGTAATTAAGCCAAACAATTTCCACCTCGTAATGCGTCAAAATATTCTTTCATCCATCCATTATCATTTTCTGTACGTGGTTGTCACCATTGAGACTGGCATAACATTATTTCTAGTACACTATATATTTTCTTTTACTTGTTATTATCATACATTGGTTTAAGAATATACTAAAATGTGTTACTATAAACATAAAGAAACCAAAGGAGTCTTGAGCAAATTAAGTTGTAATTTAGCTTCAAACTCTAAGGGATTTAATTTGCCAGACATTTTATTTTTCTTTTTTTGCATGAGACACATAAAATGCCTCGGAATCATAGATACTCAATAACTTTTGTATCTTTGCAGCATATAATACAAGGTAACACCGTCGTATACGAAAAAGGCCAGAAATTTTTAACAAAATTTCAATGTTTTTTTATGTACCTTTGTACAAAACTTTGCATAACCTTTTTAGCTTTTAGGGTTGTTGTACTTATCCAAATTCCAAACTTTGCAAGCTTTGAAAAAAGCATTGTAATAATTTTTGAACTCTAGATTAAAAAACAAACTTGTAAGGACTGATTATTAGTGATTAGGGTTGAATTTTCAAAACAATCAAGAAAAATATACAACAAACAGATTTATGTATCTGACCCATTGTACTTATCCAAATTCCAAGCTTTTGCAACCTTTGACAAAAGTACTGTAATAATTTTTTAACTCTGGATTAAAAAACAAACTTGTAAGGACTGATTAGGGTTGAATTCTAAAAACAATCAACAAAGATAACAAACAAATTTATGTATTTGACCCAATTATTATAAGAGTACAACAAGGGATTATTTTTTAGCCAATACCAGCCTTTTTCTTAATTATATTTTAAAAATGATATTTGTACATTAAAATTAGTCACTAAAATCAGCCACTAATGTATTTATGTATAAATACATGTATGATTTAATTTATTTTTAATGTGTATTTAAATTCCAGCATGTATTTTATACTGGTGACTGATTTTAGTGTACACGTAGCATAACTCATAATATCTTTATTCTATATTTTGATTTCTAATCTTAAACTTTTCAAAAAATGAGAGTTAAAAAAAAATAGTTTTACAATAAAAAATTGACTAATATTAATGACTAATTAAAAATGAGTTCACCCCTGTACTTATTCTTATTATAAACCTTTCACTATAACAAAAATTGACTATTATCAATAAATTTACCAACGACAGTTAAAGTATTAATAAAAAAGTGTGATAATTGGTAATAAATTTTACCGATGCCTCAAAACCGTTGATAACCCAAATTAATATTAGCGACGCCTCAGGTGTCGGTAAAATACGTTGCTAAAATTAAAAAAAAAAAAATTAATTTTACCAATATAATATTATTTGATAGAGACGAAGAGACACTATTGTCTCCGACATAAATCTTGATCATGTATATTTTTATTTTGAGAAACTTACCGAATACAATAATATATTATATATAGAGTGTAAAATTCAAAAACTAATAGTTATTATATTAGTCTTTTATTTTCATCACACATTGGAATAAACCAAATATATGCCTGTAGTTTATCCGTAAATTTAATTTGGAGAAAAAGAAGGTAGTAGAGTGTTGTGGACAAGAGTGAAGAGGGTCGGTTGGAGATTAATCCTAATAGCTAAGTACAAAACAAAGAACACACTATTTTTTTAGAAACTACGTTCTTAATTAATCTAATAAGATTATTACTTATTAGTGATATAAACTGACTTATTTTTTTATTCATTCTTTCGTATACACTTATTAAATAAGAAGTTGCGAGAAAAATTTAAAACAGTCCCTGACAATTATTTCAAAAGACAACGAGGTTTTTGATAAAAAAAAAAACCAACCCAACTTCTGACAATTACTTCGAAAGGACAATGAGGTTCTTGTGCCAAAAAAAAGTTAATGTTATTTTTTTAGCACAGAAACTAATCAGTCCCAAAAAAAAATTTAGGAGTCGGATTGAGTGTTTTTTTTTTTTTTTTGGTCTCGTTGTCCTTTCGAGGTAATTGTCAGGGGTCGAGTGGAGTATTCACTCGAAGAGTCACACTATATTTTATAATAAATATAGAAGGAATAAAAACAATAAAATAAAGAGTTACACAAACTCTTTTTTTTTTTTTGTTTTAATTTGTTGAACAAACATATTATAGATAATAAGTGACCATGTCCCAATAGTCTCAACTCTCAACCATGCCCAGGTATGTGTGAGACAAATAATAATGTTGGTTGGCAAGAAGCAAAAAAAAAATTCAATAAAAAATAATATATATATCATAAGCTAAAGGTTGTGATGAACATTGATGGTGTCTAATGGGCTTCTTGGCTTTTTGGTTAACTTACAAAACTCAGTCCTTGAATAACTGTTCAAGGACAACCTTTGTCTTTGTGTTTAACATGGCCCTTTAATACAACATAAATGAGAAAACACTCCAACACCCTTGTCTACAGTTTCTACCACTTTAATAATATTGTCCCTCTCCCTCATATTTTAGTCACTTCATAAGTAATTATACTATTAAATAAAATAAAATATATAATTTATAATTAATCTTATTATTAATTAGTATTACTACCTCTCTTATTCAGTGGATATTACACTACACCCCTTCATTATATCTGTATAATTGTTGACGTTTTAGCCCTTCCAAAAGGGGAAACAAAAGAATTGCTTAAATACTCTTTACCAGTGTATAGTGTGGATTTGTAATTGCTTAAATAGCTATTCCAACAGTTAAACTATGATTTATTTTATATATAATTCTAAAGATCAGAGTAATTAGGATCCGGTTCTAATTTAAGAAAGAATCAATTTATTTTAGCAACAGATAAGTTTTAAATAACATAATATACTGTATTAAAAATCAGTACAGAATAATATATGTATTTAAATACAAATATAGGATCTTTTATATGTATAAGAGAGTTGAAGTGAGGTGAAAGAGTCCAAAAAGCCCCTCTATATAAAACCCCCCACAAAGAATGGTTTCCAAACCCCCCTCCATTCATTCTTCAAAAAAAAAAAAAACTCACTTTTTCTTTGTTCCCACCCCCCAACAAAAAAGCGTTCTTTTCCCACTTTTACACACATTCACAAAGGAAACAAGAAAGAAAAGTATAACTATGTGTCAGGTAACAACATCTCATGATCTCAACTCTCCAAACATGAACACCAACACATTGACACTACCATTGATCTCCAAAGGAGGAGCAGCAGAAGAAGAAGAAGAAGAATCTCAATCAGATAATAGTAACATCTCAGAGTCATTAAAGGAATTAATATCAATATCAAAGATAGCATTCCCAATGATACTGACAGGGCTATTACTGTATTGCCGTTCAATGATCTCCATGCTGTTCTTAGGACAACTTGGGGAGCTAGCCTTAGCAGGAGGCTCACTAGCACTGGGCTTCGCCAACATCACCGGCTACTCGATCCTCTCCGGCCTAGCCGTGGGAATGGAACCCATCTGTGGACAAGCCTTTGGTGCCAAGAAATTCAGCCTTTTAGGCCTATCCTTACAAAGAACCATTCTCTTGCTTCTCTTGACTTCAATCCCAATATCACTCCTCTGGCTCCACATGAAGCAAATCCTTCTTCTTTGTAACCAAGATGAGGCCATAGCCATAGAAGCACAATCATATCTTCTATTCTCAATCCCTGACCTCATAGCACAGTCTTTTCTTCACCCTTTGAGGATTTATCTCAGAACACAGTCCATTACTCTGCCTCTAACACTCTGTGCCTCTTTCTCAATTCTCCTCCACATACCAATCAACTATCTCCTTGTTTCTCACCTCAACCTTGGAATCAAAGGCGTTGCGCTTAGTGGGGTGTGGACAAATTTCAACCTTGTTGTTTCTTTGCTTCTCTATATAGTCTTCTCAGGAACTCACTCCAAGACATGGGGTGGATTCTCTTCTGAGTGCTTCACAAAATGGAAGCAGCTCTTGAATTTGGCAATCCCAAGCTGCATTTCTGTGTGCCTTGAATGGTGGTGGTACGAGATCATGATCTTGCTGTGTGGTCTGTTATTGAATCCAAGAGCAACCGTAGCTTCAATGGGGATTCTCATCCAAACAACATCGCTGCTCTACATTTTCCCATCTTCTCTGAGCTTCAGTGTTTCCACAAGGGTAGGGAACAAGCTAGGAGCACAAGAGCCTTCAAAGGCGAAACTTTCGGCCATTGTAGGACTCTCTTGCAGCTTCATTTCTGGTGTATCAGCACTGGCTTTTGCTCTAACTGTTAGGAACATGTGGGCAAGCATGTTCACAAGGGACAAAGAGATTATAGCATTGACATCAATGGTGTTACCAATTATAGGTCTTTGTGAACTTGGTAACTGTCCTCAAACCACAGGTTGTGGTGTTCTTAGAGGGACAGCAAGGCCTAAAACAGGTGCTAACATCAACTTAGGTTGCTTCTATCTTGTGGGAATGCC
Organism: Arachis hypogaea; assembly: GCF_003086295.3. NCBI lineage: Eukaryota > Viridiplantae > Streptophyta > Magnoliopsida > Fabales > Fabaceae > Arachis > Arachis hypogaea. Next base: position 157,304,700 of record NC_092050.1, read on the forward strand.
TGTGGCAATTTGGTTAGGCTTCTTTGCTGGCTTTGATTTTCAAGGTTTGTGGCTTGGCCTACTTGCTGCTCAAGGCTCTTGTGCTGTGTCCATGTTGGTTGTTCTTCTTAGAACTGATTGGGATTTAGAAGCTCAAAGGGCTAAGAAATTAACAGCTTCATCAGCATCTGTTGGAGGAGTTTGCAATGATGATGATGATAAGAACAAAGATGTTTATCATCATCATTATGATGCAGACAACAAGTTACCCAAACCTCAAAGCAAGGAAGATTCTTTCTCATCTAATAATTCAGATGAACACCAACACTCTTATTGGGTTTAATTAGTTTTCCTTTATCTTTCTTTTTTTGGTACATAGAATTTAAGGGTGTTCCACACCAATTTAGCTCACTAAGATCTAAACATATCTTCAAACTCAATGGCTTGGTTCTTGTGAGAGATTCTGAAAAAGATAAAAAAAAAAAAATATTTGGGGAATTTGTCTTTAGCTGTATAGGGGAGTGGCAGGTAGAGACAGAGGATAACTTTTTTATTTGATGGAATTTTATTTTTATTTTTATTTTTATTTATTTTTAGGATGAGAAGAAAGAAAAAGGGTGGGAAAATTCTGCATTTTTTTGCAGTGCATTGATTAAATGTCATGGGAAGAAGTAAAAGGAGATTGTGGAAGGGAGTAACAATTATTTCTGTAACGTACTCTTTTATTTTTTTGCTCTCAGCTTTACTCAGAAGAACAGACACTGATTTTCTTCATCATTGCTGATTTGTTAGTTCCTTTAGTTTTTGTACCCACAACACAATTCACGTTTTTGTCTTCTTCTTTCTCTATCTTTTGTTTGTGTCCCTTATAACAAGAACACAAGGCCTTGCAAAACAGATAATATACCATCTTCTGTATCTGTTTCTTGTACTACTTTTACAAATTATGTGAATACTATCAAGTGGGAAAAATATTAGTTTTTATTGTTTTAAAAATAAATCAGATTTCAGCAAACATTTCTTTTAATGTCATCAATTGACTTTAGGACTTAGGACCCAAGAGTCCTTGTTTAAAATTTTGGGACATGTAATAAATTTACATATCAAATAATGTACTATATCGTGGCTAAAAATTTTAATATGAAAGAATCATGGGTATATGCTAAAAAAATGATTCTGACTATGTAATTGACGAATATATGGGAGTAAAAAAGTAGTCAAAAACAAAAAATTTAAAAAACACGAGTTAACAATATCATAATTAATGAATTTTTTGCTCTCAAAAAAATTACTTTTTGCTCATAACAAATTCTCCCTATCTATATTTTTGTATTACACTATTTTAGTTTACATTTCCATTTATTTAAGAGAAAAGGATAAATAGGTCCCTAACCTTTTGTTTTACGGATATTTTCGTCCTTAACCATTGAAAAATACTTTTAAGTCCCTGATCTTCACAAAATTTGGACGGATCAGTCCCTAACGGAGGCATTTGGACGGATCAGTCCCTGACGGAAGCATTTAGACGGAGGGACTGATCCGTCCAAGTTTTGTGAAGGTCATGGACTTAAAAGTATTTTTTAATGGTCAAGGACAAAAATGTTCGGGAGACAAAAGGTCAAGAACCTATTTGTCCTTTTCTCTTTATTTAAAAAATAAAAAGTGTTATATTGCTCCACCTATATTAAAATTTTAAACCTAGTTACTAGCTGAGTTTTTTTTTTTCTTTCTTTCTTTAATCTCTAACCAATGTCTCTATTTAGCTTCTGAATTTATTGTGCATGCTGCTAATTAAAATCTTTGGTCTTTTGACTGCACCGCCCACAGAAATTCAAAGTTCAAACTATAACCCAAATTGAACCTTTTTGTGTCAAATAAATTATGAAACATGGGTTGTTTTCTGAATATGCTTAGGCAACTATTTGAAACTTGAAAGAGAAGTGCCTTTTACTATCCACAATTAATCTCATGGTCCTGACCTTCACCTAAACATGAAACATGCCAGTGATGTTAATCAAATTCACCTCTCTTTACACTTATATAAAGCAAAGAAAAAATCAAAAAATAAGACAAAACAAAATCGGTTTTCCCCTCTTCTGATCTTTACAAGTTGGCATTATATATGGAATTGCTATCAATTTAGATCACAAGATCACTCATAAGGGTAATGAGTGATTCTTTCTTCTTCTTCTTTTTTTTGGTTCCAAGGATCACATTAAATTAAATAAAGGATATATTAATCCATGCTTTAATACTCAAATGAATTGGGATTTGTCTTAAAATGGTCAAGTACACTATTGCTCTTATGGGTGAGCACGGGTAGCAGGTACCCGATTACCCGTCTGAACCGAACCGAACCAATTAAATTGGTTCTGGAACTATCGGATAATCGGGTTCAATCCGAACCAAACCGATGATCTTTATTAGTGATTAGTTTGGGTATCGGTTTTAGGGGTACAGTCCGAACCCACCCGCGAACCCAATAATATATTAATTAATAAATAAAATATATATGTATGACTTTTTTATTGAACAAAAATAATCACTGTTAATATGTTTGAATTTTAATGAGTTTAGTTTTTAATGTATTTGGTATTTAATATGTTTGGATTATTTCTATTGATGTTACATGTTTCTTGTATTTGTTGAATTTTTAAGATAAAAATTTGGTTTTTTTGTTATGAATTTTAAAGTCATCGGATACCCAATTACTCGAACCGAACCAATCCGTTCTTAATCGGTTTAGTTTGGTTCGAATATATATACCAAAAAACACAAATCCAAACCAAACCAAACCAATTACATTTTAATCGGTTCGGTTTTAATTTTACGATAAATTCGAACCAAACCGACCCATGCTCACCCCTAATTGCTCCTTTCAATCCTGAATTGTTTAATGTATACCAAGGGATGAAGGGAGTATTAGTCTTAATCAAGCATCGAGAGAGTTAAGATTTTTTTTTTTTCATAGGAATGAAAAATGTTTAGAAGTAGTAGAACTTAGGTCAAACACATTGGTATAGGTCATCATCAATTAGCAGAGCATTTTAAAAAATTAATTTGGTTGCAATTGCAAAAATGAAAGGCCGGCTGCAACATAAGTGGTCTGACTTGGTCTCCTCTCCAGATTTTATGGTTAATTGCGACATTTTTATGTGCTTGGTGGATTTAATTTGATCTTGGTACCACTGTATCAAAACTTTTGGTGGGCATGATGTGTTCCTTTTACTATTAAATAGAATATGATGCAACATAAAAGAAATGACCATTAGTTAAGCACAAAAAATGGGAAAAGGGAAACACTTTCTTAGTGGGGATAAGCAGAGGAATTGATGCAAGATTCAGATGATTTTTTCTTTAAAAAAAAAAAAAGAAGAAGGAGGAGGAGGAAGAGGAGGAGATTATAAAGGGTAGTGCAAGTTGCACCCAACAAGTTGCAAAATTGATTTAATGGGGTGAAGCAGATTCTGATGAGGAGTCAGCTCTAAGACTTTGAAAGGTGTGGGGGGCAACAAAATCTTCACCCTCTTTGCTTAGCTTTGTTGCTTTCATTATTAATTAATTGAATGAAAGTAGTAATAATAAGGATGACACCTTTTTCCTTCCTTTTTTTTTTTTTTTTTGGAGTAAAGTGATCTTCTATGATTTCGACTTTGAATTAATTAGTTTTTGAAGAAAAAAAGTACCAATTAGATTTTTTACGACAATAAATGGTAGATATGTATGTCTTTCTGTCAGTAGATAGTGCAAAATGAAATAGAATTGTCTATGTATTTCGTTATCTACAGTGGTACGTTACTGTCACATGAGCATCAAAATGACGTAGTTTTAGACAGTGAGGCATTTATTATCTTTTGAGTTTTCATATAATATTTATCAATTGCTCTTTATTTATTACGAATATGATAAAAAATAGATGAAATTTTGCTCTAAAATTTATTATCTACATGACAATCTTTCATAAATAAACACGTCATAGTAGATAATAGTATATATAAGTACTAACATTAAGTCTTACATGATGAATTGATAAAAAGATATCGCATGTCTACCGTTTGTTATCGTAAAAAACCAAATTAATACTTTTTTGGTTTAGGACTTAATTGTCACTCAACTCATTTTTTTTTATTTTCAAAAATTAAGGTACATAGATTAATATATACAAGCTTTAAATTTCAGGATCAAATAAATTTTTTTTTTGGTCCCCCACCCAGGACCCCTTCTTTTGTTTTCTGAAAGTGGGAATGAAAATGAGATGAAATAATGTATGCATTATTCTGCTACAATATAATCAACATTCCTTTTCTATGGACCTTATACTAAAGGATAAGTAGATAATTTTAATAAATTGAATTATCATTTGGGTTCTGATTATTTTTCACTTTTTATTTCTTGTTTCAATAAAGGGTGACAGAAAATATCTATGGACATAATTTTTCTCTCGTTTCTTTAAGTTCTTTTTATTAACAAATTGGTTAGTGATACACAGGCTATTGGACCAAGAATATGTGCCAAAAGTGCATTGTTATTATGGCTTGATTTTTTTTTTTTTTTAGTTAGGTCAAATCTTCTTTTTCATATTATTTATATATATAAGCTTGCTCTAGCATCAAACAATAGTGCTACTCATTTTTATCATAATAATCCAAGTCAACAAGATAACATTGTTAGAGCATCCCCTGCTGCATGATGATGATTAAGAAACAATTTAGAGAAAGTTAGTTGCTTAATTTAGTTTTTATTATAAGTTCATCTATCTACTAAACTGATGTTGGATAATATATTTATATAATAATTTGTCAAGTCATAAGTCATAAATCATAACAGACAGAGAGAATTTGTCAGACAAGATTAATTGAAATTTTAATAAGGTTGAAATGGAATAGACTGAATTTTATTATTATTTATTCTATATGATAACGTTTTTGTTTCATCTAACTCGTTGTTAATGACTCACATCATGTTGGTCTGAGTCATACCATAGGCATATCATGATTAATTAAGTGAGAGATAGATAAGAACATGTGTCATTTGGAATTAGGAAAATTTCTATGGAAATCTACAAATACTACACCTTAATTAGAGATTAGAAACATGCTTAAGTGAATAGATTTATGGACTTAAATACATGACAAAAGTAGATACAGCCATAAAGCTATATACTTTGGTTATTTGCGATTGATTATTTGCGAAAAAAATATTTAGACAACCACAATGTTTAAATTAGATAGAGAGAATTAAAATAGATGTATACAGAATATATACAAGATTTCTCATGAATATGATTTAAATTATGTTTTTAATGAGCTGACATATCTTAAAAAAAAAATTAAGCCGACCAAAAGTTTATGCCTAATCTAAAAGTTGAACTGTAACAACTTTTAATATTCAATATTAAACTAAATGCCTTTTTATTTCATCAATTAATCTAAGGTTTAATTACTCTATTGGTCCCTATAATTTCGTAAAATTTTTAATCAGGTCTTTATACTTTTTTTTTTTTAATTGGGTCCATGCACTAATTTTTTTTTAATTAAGTCCCTCTTAATAGTAATTGGCTTAATTTTATAGGGACCCAATTTAAAAAAAAAAAAGAATTGGTATAGGAACCTAAATAAAAGAAAAAAAAAAGTATAAGGACCGAATTAAAAAAATAAATTTGGTGCAAGGACTCAATTAAAAGGAAAAAAAAGTATAGGAAGACCTAATTAAAAATTTTGTAAAACTATAGGGACTAACAGAATAATTAAACCTTAATCTAATAATATCACTTATTAAATTAATATATATAAATTTAAAATATTAATCAAACTATATATATAAAATTCTTAAATTCAGGTGTTATTTAATTAGACTGGGCATGCAGCGAATCATGCCATGCATTTAGTAAAATGTATATTGTCTATAAAAAAGTCAATCATTAGGTGTCATCTGATTAGGCTTCCATTTTAGGTTTTATTAATTCTGGTTCACAGTTTGGTTTACAACACTAAGTACCTGCAATGCATGCATGCTTAAACGCATATTATTTTTTTCTGGATAACTTCTATCATTAAACGCTTAAGGGAACTTTTGGGTACACAGCTAAGAGACTAAATCAATAATTATTTATCTGTGTAAAATACTTTATGTTATCAATTAATCATATTCTTTCAATAATTATAATAAAATAACATTGAATAATTGTAATTTTAAATAAATGATTGAATGATAATATAATTAATAATAGACATTGTGGTGAACAATCAAATTTATTTTTTTTTAATTTTATTTAATCACACACCTTATCTCTCTGAGGTTACATGTTTTTGTACTTAATAATAATAATAATAATATTCTTTCTTAAAGTAATCTGGGAAATGAGTTGACTTTTCTTTAAAAATGATATATATATATAAAAAAACCGTAGGGCCGGGGTATGTACAATGTAAATTATATCTATATTTTAATGTTTTAATGTTTATTGTTGTGCAAGATCGTTAAAATTAAAAAATGATATATTGAAATTGAATATAAAAAGAATTATTTTATTTTATTTTTTATTTAATTTTTTTAATATAATAAAAAACTTTTTAGTTTATCTAATATGTTTATATTATAGTTTGAAAATTAAATAAAAAAGACTCATTTAACTTTTTATCAAATTCTTTAATACAATAAGAAATGAACTTATTCAATTTTATTTGTTTATATCGTATTTATCACGAAATTAAAAAATATTTTGATATTTTTTTTAATTTCTCTATGTGATGACTATAATAATTTAAGAGATATTTATAATTTTTTATTAGGATAAAATAAAAAAAATCTTAAATCCACTACTTTAAAGTTCAATCAACTAAATAAATAAAATTAAAATACATAAAATTAAATTAAATATTTTAAAAATATAAATTAATAACTTCTAATAATATTTGAATTTTTCTTATATGATGTACGTATCATTTATATCATCTTATCTTAAAGAGTAATATTTTAAAAATTGTACTAAACCTGCTTGGTGCTTTGTGAATTAGTTAGATTGTTAATTAGTTATAAATTTGATTAAGCAAATTAATTGAGATTTGACTTATATCAGATTAACTAGCTCATCACTTGTTTGAAACTAATTACTTAATTGTTACTTATAAAACATATTCTTATCCGCTGTTTTTGGACTAAAAAAAGATTTATTTGGTGCGAGACTCTGTTGATGTTTTATAAAAAGAGTAATTTTAAATGGCTAGCAATTTTATCATTAACATAAAAAGAGAAGAGATATAATAATTTATGTATATTTTTTTATTAAATTAATTTTTTTAAAAAACTAATTTTTTGACATATGATATCGAGCTTTTATGATTTAAAAGTCTTATGATATAATATCAGAATTTTTATGTAAAAATTATCTAAAAATTTTGTGATATTCATTTTTATTTTGGAGTAGTAGAGTTCAATCTTTGTTGACCAAAAGAAAGAATTTAAGTATAAGGCAAATAAAAAATAAAAAAAAAACTGTATAAAAATTCACACAAAGTTAAAAAAAACTCTTGTGTAAATGAACGTATTAGAGATATAATTATTTATATATTTCTTTCTATTAACTTTAAATTAAAAAAAATTGTTTTATAACAAAAAAAAATCAACTATTCAAATATATTTTATTTTTTCTTTTGCAACGAAGAGTAAAAATGGAATTATTCACTGCATAAATTTTCTCTATTCAAAAATTACATTTGGTAATTAGATAACTTTTAAAGATAATCAAAATCTCACAAAAAAAATATATTTTATATATTTATAAAATTTTAAATCATAACTATTTTGTTATCAAAATAAAAAACAAATGCAGCCTACCCTTTAACATTATAATAAAAATGTATGATTGTTCATTAATAGATAAAAACTCAGGTGAAGTCGATTTCACGTGAAGTTGATACCTGAGAGTCATTAGATGAAAATTTAGTCAAATCGGTCAAATTATTTAACGGCTCTCAGATATCAACTTCACGTAAAGTCGACTGCACCTGAGTTTTCACCTTTAAAAAATAAACGAATGTATAGTTGTAATATAATAAAATATAAAATTAATATTCCACAATGAGGAGCATATAGTAAAATCCCTCATCAATGAAACTGATCCGAGTCGAATTAACTGATTGGAGAGTGACGAGCATGTGTATCCGTACGATGCAAGAGAGAGTTAATAATCATTTGTAGATTCTATACAAATGCTTCTGTTTTTATATTCAGTTGACTTCTTGGTGGGTGTGTGTTTGTATTTTATATATCCATTTTTATGTAAATATAAAATATAAATATACTCGTTTGTTGCATTGGCCAATATTTGAATAACACCACCAGCAAGCACCAGATTCCTCGGCTCCAATATAAGTACATGCAAACTCCAATAAACAGAACAACATACCCAACGTTTTTTTTTGGCTTGACCTTTGATTTTTGTTTTTTTCTTAAATAATCTAACTTATAATTAGGGCGGGCAATGGTAGGGTATGGTAGGGTCCAAATCCAAACTTAACCTTACTTCCGGGTTGAAAATTTTATTAAAATTCTAGCCTACTTTACCTGCGGGTTGAAAATCTTTTAACCCTAACCCTACCCGCACCCTAAAATTTTAAACCCTACGCTATCCTACCATACCCGCAGAAATATCAAATTTTTTCAAAGTAAATATAAAATTCAAGTGGTTGTTCATTTATTGTAAGTCATTACATGAGGGAGATTATGGGTTCAACTCTCACTTCCTTCACTATAGATCTAATTTTTATAAAATATGTGTTATATATGAAGTACGAGTAGGGTAGGATAGGGTACACCCTAAACCCATACTCTACTCTACCCACAGGCATACTCGAACTATATCCTACTCTACCCGCAGCGAATCGGATAGCCTACTCTACCCGAACGAGTTAGATCGAATTGGGTACCTGCAAGTAGGGTATGAATTGCCAGCCCTACTTTTATATATATATATATATATATATATATATATATATATATATATATATATATATATATATATATATATATCCTTTAGTGTTTAAAATGAGTATGTATTACTTATATAGTAATTACATTGATATATTTATAAATGATCTTAAATAATTTGAGTCTTAGGGTGAAAACATTTTGTGTGGAAACATATTTTTCCTATAAAATTTTAAACCAATCATAATAAATTTGTCAAGTTCTTAATAATATATCTAAATATCAAGAGTTCAATCAATCTCAAAGGTTAAAAAAAAAATGCATTTTTGACCTATAATTAAATCGGTATTACACTAATCTCAAACCTGAATAAATACACAAATATTGTGGATACGATGTTTGGCAACCATTCATTGTGAATAATTTGTTCTGGAGTTTGTTTGTCTAGTAGCATATAAATCCACTTTACCAACCACATGCATATACTTATTAAACAAATTTTATGTAAGACCTACCTGCTATAAATATACTATACTACTAGGCTAGCAAATATATTTTTACAATCTTACTAGCTATATCTTAAAATTAGTTATTAAAATCAGTTGTTAGTATGAAATATATATTAAAATATAAATATATATTAAAAATAAATTAAATAATATATATATTTATATATAAATATATTAATAACTAATTTTGATAACTGATTTTAATGTACAAATCAAATTTTTAATATTTTTATTAACCAGAATTATGTATCTGTTTATTTGATATATATAGAAACGGATCCAAAAATTTTTTGAAGAGAGGTCGAAAATTAAATATTTATATAATTAAATATTGTATTATATAATTGATAATATTATTTTTATTATTTTTTTAATAAAAATTATTAATAAGTATTATATTAAAAAATAATAATTTTATACTTAATATTATTCATAATAGCTAAAATTCTAATTTTTATCTTTTATTATTATAAAATATATAACATGAATAATATAGATAAGTTATTCTAATATTTTATATATATGTATTTAAAAAAATTAGTGAATAAAATATATAAAATATTCATACTAATATATAATTTATTTAATATGTTATTATTTTAATATCATGAGAAAATAAATATTGAAATAATTTAATTTTTATGTATATATTTTTTTACTATTCAATTAGAATTTATTATAAAAATTAAAATATTTTTATACAATAATAGATTTAAAATTTAAGGGAAACAAATTAAAAAGATAGAAGGACAATAAAAAAAATTCATCAAAATAAATAGTTAATAAAAAATAAAAAATAGAAAGAACAATTTTAAAAAATTTATTGATCAAAATAATTGGCTTAAAAAAATATAAAACATTATTAATGTTCAAAATATAATAATTAAGATTTAAATTTAGGTCATGGGACAAGAAATGTCCACTAAATTAACAACTCAATTTTAAAGTTAAATGGATCATCATATAATATATAAAAGTTTTAAAATTTTTTGGGAGTCATGGTCTCACTACTGTCCTCCTCTAAATTCGTCTTTGGATATATATATAACCATTTATATGTCTCATTTCTGATCAGCTTAAATTTTTAAAAGAATTAATTTTATAATATAATATCAGAATTAACTTATATGACTTAAAGATTTAGAGTTCAATCCTTTAGGATCTCAAAAAAAGAATTTCGGTATAAGACAAGAAAAAAAGAGAAAAATCTATATACAAAAATTTACAGAAATAAAAAAAAGGCTCTTAGCTTGTGTAAAAGATCATATTAGATATATAATTTTAAATTCATAAATTTTTAATTTGCAGAATATAATTATTTTATAAAATTATTTGTCCTAAAAATTTAAGTTAACATAAAAAAATGATTATATTTTAAATATATATTCTCGCACAAAATATTTTTTTTCTCTCTTGATGAATTTACGCAGATTAATATTTTGCATAACTTTTCTTTTCTTTATATATACATAAAAATATTTATTAAAAAATTAAATTAATAAAAAATATTTAAATAATTATATCTTTTCTACAGTAAAAAGAAAAGGGTAATGAATAATGAGAATAATTAAATTACATCTACATCCGTCAATTTTTGTGAAATAGAGACTGAAAATTACTTGTATATATAATATCACAATAATAACAAACGTTAAAACGATCAAGTTAATATATAAAACTTCTTCTCACCAGAAAATAGAGAGGATTCAAGTATTCAATTCAACATTTGGAACCTCAAATTCTGGAATTTAGAGCTCCCACGTGCTGAAGGAAGAACGCACCCATCAATATTTTATAAATAATTAACCATTTCTTGCTCCTATATACGGTCAACAATTAATTTTTTTTATGGCTTTATTAACATAATATTAAATTATATTCTTAAACATCAATAAAAATAATTGTACATTCTTAATGTGTTAATTTAATTAAGAGCATATAAGACAATGAGTTATATTAATTGGTATGTATGAAACTGGAGAAAGAGGACAAAATAATTTACGGAAATGTCCCTGGCCGTCCCAATAAATATGGATATCTTATCATAAGTATATGCAAACCTCTTTAATCACTCATTAAAAATGTGTAAAACGAATTCTGAGGTACATTGTTGGTTTCTTCGGCATGATTTATTATTTTATTTTGGATAAAATATATTTTTTGTTTTTAAAATTTATTAAAAATTTTAAAAATATTTTTAAATTTTATTTTGTTTTGATTTTATTCTAAAAATATTTGATTTATATTAAAGTTTTATATGAATGTATAATTATATCTCTTCACACAAAATTTTTTTATTTGTTTTTATACTGAATTTTTTAATTTTTTTTTTAAATCAAGAAAAATCAAACTCTAAACTTTTAAATAAAAAAAAATTAAGATCATATATGAAACTACATTTTCAAAAACTTTAAGCTAATAAAAAGATACAAATAAATGGTTATATTGTTGGGCCAATCGTGGGGAGTTCTCGACCAGGGGAGATTTTGGGGAGGAATCAAGCGAGAGAACATAAGATGAGAAGACATCACATCCAACTCAAAATTTTAAAGTGTCAAGTTAATATGTCTCTCATCTTAGAAACTCCTCACTCTTCCTTACTTTCTTTGATGTGGGACTAACTTCATACACTCCTCACAGTTGCAACATTAATATATATATATCTAACCTCGAATGTATATGTTGTGCTTGAAATTTATTATTATTATTATTATTATTATTATTTTACGGATCTCGTTGATGCTAATTGCAGGGATTTGCTTGCCTCATAATCGCAATCTCTATGAAGATACTACCTAGAAAGTCGAAGTAAAGAAGCTACATTGTTTATATACAATTCTTCACTTTTAATTAATTAAGTAATTCTGTTATTTTAACACAATTGGTATAGGTGGTTATATTATTATTATTATTATAAAAAACGTGAATTATGTTTCCAAATAATATCAAGGTTTCATGCCGTTCTAATTTCATCACTTCTAAGTAAAGTGTGATTTTTGCATACAATAAAATCAGATAACACCAATAAGAATATAATATATACTCCTAAGTAATCTTGCTTGTGTTCTTAAGACAGATTATAATGATCTTAACATTAACAAACTTCGCTGCTTGGCTTGTCCAGCTCAACAAAAGAATGCATTGGTGGTATTGATTGGTCAATATTATTATTATCCTAGCTATTGCGTCACCTCCATTATAGATCACACTATTATTAGGCTAATATATATGTTGTCAAGTGCAACAATATACAGTAACTACTACTTATTAGTTGGCCTATGGGTTGACCTACAATAATATAAATGTGACAATTTTTTTTCTTACTAAAATAATTTATTAAAGGGTATTTTGGTAAGCAAAATTTAATGACAAAAAAATAAAATTTTTATTAAAAGGTATTTTTGTAAAAAAAAAATAATTTATTTTTTTTGAAAAATGGATAAAGTTAATATTAGTTAACACAAAAAATTTAAAATAGATTAAAGAGGAGGTTTTTTAAAAATTATAAAAGAGAAGAATGTACATTTTATAAATAAAAAAGAGGAGAGCGTTATTTTAGTATCTCGCAGGAGAGAAAAGTGGAATTTTTTCTAATATTAATGAACCCGGACGATATTCTACTTAACTAACCAGTTTTGCATTGATTGCATGGCAAATTATAAATAACTAAGCAATCATATCATAGAAACAAAAAAGAATTATATGTTTGGAGTAATTTGTAGGTTAATTGGAAGTTGATGTTTCGTGACTCGTGCTACATCACATGTCTCTTACGTGTACGTAGGTGTACATGGTTAGCTATACGGATGTTAATATGTTATTCTTCTTAACATAGCTGGAAAGCTTTGAAATTAAGGCTTCAATTAAAAAACAAATAAACTTTTGATAGATTTTGCTTGATATGTATTCTATTTCTATTAGCTCGGTTTTATTGTGATCTCAACTCTAATATTGAACTTTTATTCTAGGATAAGTTACTCAATTAAAATAATTGAAAATATTTTAATTTTTATCAGATTATAATTTTTTAAAACATCATATTTATATGTAATTTTTGTAAAACTATATAAACTATTACGGATAGTCGTGAATTGCAAATTGGACGTAAATCGCTACTGATAGCTGCGGTTTATGTTGACATAGAGCTGGCTAGAAATTACTGCAGACAGTAACGGTTTCTGAATAATATTTAACATACATAAACTGCTATAGATAGTAGCGATTTATGTGCAAATAGGGGATAGGTATATTTATGGCTACCAGTAGCAGTTTATGCATATGTGAATTCTCTATATATATATATATATATATATATATATATATATATATATATGTCTAAGATAATTGGATAGTCGTAGAGTGTCATTTTTATATATGGATGGTGATCATGAGGAGAGTTTCCTAATTCTAGTATATTGCTCTAATAAAATTTAAAAAAACAAAAGGTACGGTATTAAATTTACGAATAAAGAACCACTGAGCGTCTTTATCCGATCATCGAATACGTTGTCAGAGCTAAAAATCAGCATATTATAAAAGTTGGGGTATGTGGGACAAAGTGAATGAAAAAGTTGTTTTACAATATCTTTATTGCTGTTGTGTCAACCGGTGTGAAATATGATACATTTGTAATAAGGTCTGATGAAGATATGCAGGCCTTGTTTCATGGTAGGCGAAATTTTTCGGAAATTATAATATACGAGTTGTTTGCCAAGTTAGAAGATGATGTCGACAGCTCTAGGGCATCAACACTGAATCCTTAGTAGACTACGCTGGGGGTGCCTCAACCTTGATGCTTATCGTTGCACTTGCTTATGGTTGATCCTCCATCTATTGTAATCGGGATGACTGTAAAATCTGGTTAATTAATGACTAATTAGCCTATAAATGAGAATTTATTTTAGAGAGCCAAAAATGTTATGGCTTAATATGATAAAAGAGATTGAAACGAGAATTTCGATACCAATTTTATAAAAATCGGCCCAAGATTGGACCGAACGGACTAAACCAGATTAGCTGAACCCATATTAGGCCCTGACCCAACCAAACTAAACCTAAAACCCTAAAAACAGTTTTCTCTCTCCTCTCTAAACCTCACTCGCGCTGAAAAAGGAAAATGGGAGGGGAAGAACACTCTTCCAAAGTTCCAACTCTCATTTGATCTTCAAACCACCATAACTTTTGATCCAGAGCTCCGATTGCTGCACCGTTTGTAGCCACACGTTCACTGCGACGAGCTCTACAAAACCCACTACTTTGTTCTTGAAGTAAGCCATGATTTTAGTCCAGCTTTTCAGCCTTAAATTCGAATTTTATGGAGAAAAAGTGTTGAGATTTTGGACTTTTTGATATTATAGGATCCAACTAATTTGAAGGAGAGGCTTAATCTTGTCTCCTTGATCTTTGGGTGTGGTAAGATTCTCAATCCTAGTAGAATTTGTGGGTTTATGATGTTTGGGTATTGAGTTGTTGTGTTTGGATGTGATAATTGTGGTTAGGAAGTGTATATATGTGTGTTGGAGCTTGATTGAGGTTTTGGAAAGCTTGAAAAAGGGCTTTGGTATGCTAAAAATCTGTTCTTGGAGGTGTTGAAGCTTTGAAAGCTTGTGGAAAGGTGATTTGGAAGTGCTCCGGGTTGAGCGGGAAAATCGGCTAAAGTATGGTCTCGGTTTCCTGTATCTAAAATGTAATGTGGTGTGAAAACTTAGGCTAGAGGCCCTAAGATAGAATTTGAATGGTTCATGTTATTGAATGGTTGAGATAAATTATGTGGTTATGTATGTGATTAATGAATATTGATGTTTTGATGGGGTAATGCATGAAAGATATGCATGTTTTGATATATGCTTAATGATTGATTGAGATTGAATTGTGGGTGAAGCCATATTGATGGTGAGGGTGATATTGATTGTGTGTATTGATGGTTGATTGAAAATAGTATTGTTGGGAATTGGGATGAGAAAATATGCATAATATGATATTGTGTTTGAAGTTGAGTTACTTAGTTGAGATTAGTTAAAATGATGGATTTGTGGGTTATGATTTGATAAAAATGTTAATGTATGAGTTGAGGAGGCATGAGGTTAATTTTTGGTATGTTTTGGTTGATTTTAAAAAGGGTTGGAATTTATTTGTTTTGAAAATGGCACTTTGTGGTTTTGTATGAAAATGTGATTTTTGGGCATATTTTGACAGAGCATAACTTGAACTCTGAATCCCCGATTTGTGCCAAACTTATTTAGAAATAAAATTGGATCCGAGATGTTTATGCCGTTCGAAGAACGGGTGAAAAATGATTTAAAACGAAGAAGTTATGCCCGTCGGAAGATTGGGGTTTGAAATTGTAAATTCTGCAGCTTTTTAACTTAGTAAAATTTTTTGCAGAACGCACTCCCACGCGTATACGTGGCCGACGTGTACGCGTCATTTTCAAATGTTTACTACCCACGCATGTGCTTGACTGATGCGTACGTGTCGATGTGCTGTTCCAATTGCCCAGCCAAATTCTCGAGAGTTGTGCGGGAATTGCGCAGGTTTTGTGCGTGGGGCATAAAACGCACCCACACGTACGCGTGGCTGACGCGCAGGCGTCACTTGGCTTTTCTCTCATCCACACTTGCGCATGGGCGATGCATACGCGTCACAATGACTTTTGGCTTTCCTGGCGTGCACGTGGGCGACGCGCACGCGTGACCCTATTTTCATCCCAAAGTTGATTTTTGAGTTTTCAAAGCCAAATTTCAGACTTCTAAGCATCCGATCTCACCCCTTATGTCTTAAAACTTTATGATATGCCTAGCCATGGGAAGGGCTAGCAAATGTGGTAACTTGTGTATGAAGAAAGGGGATAATTAATGATTAATGATGATCAAAGATGTCTCTATGGGATACGGAGGATGGTGGTAGAAGTGCTTTATATGTCATGGGCCAAAGGGCTGTTATTGTTAATAAATTGGCTGGTTATGGATTGAATTATAAGCTGGATGACTGAGTTATTGCCGAATTATGGCTGAGCCATTATTGAATTATGGCTGAGTATGATTGCATATATGCGTATTGAATGAAATGTGAATGTTGCACTTCCACTATCTGAGATACGAGTTTCCCTTGGAGAAAGCAGTGGCTAGCCACCATGTGCTCCAGGTGGAGACTCGATACTCTACTGACCCTATGTCGTAAGTGTGGCCGGACACTGTGAAAGTTCCGGATGAGCTCGCCCCCATGAATATACACCAGTGAAGGTGTTGGATATGAATTATGATTTATGTTGTGAATAACTCGAGTTGGGGATGCACGACAGAGGGACAATCCAATGGTTAGCTACCAGGACTTATCGGGTTGGCTTTATAACTGATAAATGAGACTCATCAGCCATTAGGACAAGCATACATCATATACATATTATGTAAATTGTTTGGAATTGCCTAATTGACTGCATATTACTTGCTAATTGTCTAAATGTCGTATCTATTTCCTATTTGTATATCTCTTTGTCTGATATAATTGTGCTTGCCATATTATATTGCTGATGGTGGGTGGGAGGTCTGCAGAATTTGAAAAGGGGACTGTTAGTTAGATTGAAGATCTTTAGTCAGTTGCTATTTATCGTTTAGTCTGTTTATAAACTTTGATTTATCTGTTGGAAGTTCTAGGATTGCCTTCGGCTTTTCCAGGACATTACATGTTAGATATGTAGGCACTGTTACCATATTGAGAACCTCCGGTTCTCACCCATGCGGATTTTGTGGTTTTCAGATGCAGGACGTGAGGCTCCTCGCTGAGGCATCCTGGAGACTTTTGGATTAGCGAAGATCCTTGGTTCTCGGGACTTTATTTTGGTTTCATGTAGATAGCTACTATCTCCACTAAATAAATGTATACATATACTGTTGACACCTCTTAGAGGTTGTTTTGGAGAACAAATTTTGGTAGTTTGTCCTTGGAGTTTTCCTTGGGTTTCTTACTTTATGTTTATATATACCGTATACTTTTATGCTCAGACCGGTTATCTTCGCGAACCGGATCTTGAGTTTTGATATTCGTATCTTTGGCACTCTCTTGTTATAGATCCGAGTTAGTTTATCCTTTATCTGTTTCGTTACGTTATCAAATAGAGTGTTGCGCTTTTCAATTTAACGATTTTGTTTTACCCCTTTTTTTTCAAAAGCTCCTAGTTATAAACATTTCTCACACTACTATACGTACTAAATTTTATTTTTAGAGGTCGTAATACCTCGCCACCTCTGTCTTATGACTTAAGCATAAGGCTCTATGTGGTAGGGTGTTACAATGACTAGTTCACCTTGTCTGAATCCTGATTTTGCAGTTAAAGCTGGACGATGCGAGAGGATGATCAGACGAAGAGCCCGTTGACATTGTCGGGGACAGTGATGAGGATACTCTGAGCAATCCACTTACACACCATGGTCCATCGAGTTCCAACACACAGCAACAAGGAAGGAGATGTATCATTGCAACAAGGAAAAAATTTAACCTAATTATTAATTGAAAAAGTATATGGAACAAACTCCAAATCAGCAAAAAATAAAACAATTTAATTAATTATAAATATAGTAATTAGTTTTATTTATGTATGATTTAAAATATTGGTTATTAAATGTTTCACCACATTCAAATTAGGAGGAGATGTATCATTGCAACTTGAATCACGAAAACTGATTCAATTAGTTTTCGTCTTTTCACCCTCTTTCTCTCCACAAATGCCTAAAATATGATAAATCAGAAAACAGATTCACAATCATCCAATTTACAAAGAAAAGAAACATCATAATACTTAGTATAAACACCATCTATATAGAGATTTTGAATTCACCAAAAATATTTGACTGATTTTTAGCTCGAACCA
The DNA here is from genome assembly GCF_003086295.3 of Arachis hypogaea. NCBI lineage: Eukaryota > Viridiplantae > Streptophyta > Magnoliopsida > Fabales > Fabaceae > Arachis > Arachis hypogaea. The sequence continues at coordinate 157,322,982 of NC_092050.1, forward strand.
TCTTAGTTCCTAGCATTATTATTATTAATTTATACTATAGTTAATTTCTTAGATTTTTTCATGATTTATATATATAAAATATAGGTACAGAGTATAATGCAAATATAGATTACCCCCTGTAAGGAGACACAAGACACTTTACGGAACAAAATATTGTACGTATGCTGGCGCTTAAGACATAGAGAATGAAACTACGTAACTATAGACAAGGGCCTCGGGTATACCCTCCAAACTTCATTCAAGTCAAAACGTAATCTTTTGACCACTTTTTGTGAACTTGAATAGCCGCATGCATGACGTGTAAGCTAAGCTTGGATTATTATTGGGTCTCTTGATGCTCATGAAAAGCCTAATAAAAAATAAAAAAGAATAATGGTAATAATAATAATCCCTTCATATCTCATTTCATAATCTAAATCATCTTATCACATGGAAACTTATAGAATTCTATGGGCCAGTCTTGGATCCTTTATTGATTCTTGAGGTCGCTTACTTTAACAATTTAAACCATCCAAAAGCAGCCATCATATTTTTTTTTTACAACACAAGATAATATATAGAGAAAAAGTCTAGCGAGTCAATAGTTAATTAATTTAAAAATCAGTCAATAAAAAAAATAAACATAAAAAAAATTTGAAATTAAAAACAATAAAAACATCTAAAGTTTATATAAAGAATATAAAATCAATTCAAAATATAAAATTTAGAAATCAAAATTTAGTATTTAAAATTTAAAATTTAAAATTTAGTATATAAAAACTTAGAATTTAGGATGGTCCGAGAAGGTAGCAGGATGGCAGCCAATGGTGACTTGCCGGTGGCAGGTGTTTAATAGTAATGATAGATGAAATTGTTATGCTAAAAGAAAGAAGAAAAAGCGAAAATCGGTGAAATAGTAATTTTTATATAAAAAAAAAAGCGTAAATAAACAGATTTGTTTGTTTGTTAGTTGAAATTGGTTGATACCATGTTAATTCTTTAATTGGTTTTTATATATAAATATAATTTTGATGTATTGTCGGTATAAAATAATTTTATATGTGTATTTAATTATATAATATTATATCAACAAAAATAACTATTTTTTATACTGACTGCGTGAATGATTATTTAAAAAAAATGAATATAATTAAAATCATTAACAATTCTCTTCAGAGTTATAAAGAGTGAATCCTTTTTATCGTTGATGGTAATATCAGATATTACAATGAAATAATTTTTTTTTGTTATGTCATTTTTGTTCTTTTGTTATTTTGATTCTTATGTCTTTTGCTCTATTTATTGTGTTGATCTTTCTTATTTTTTTAAAAAAAAATTATACGACTATATAAAATATTTTATACTATCAATACATCAAAATTAAACTCTCTTTATATATATATAATTAGTTATTTAATTTGAACATTAATGCAGTGCATATATATAGATCTAAGGAATTCTATTCTAAATTTCTAACTATAAATACACGCAAGAATTCAACTCCTAATGCATTATTACAACTTAGAAAGTCAAAAGCAAAGGGTTATACAATCTTTGAAAAGTAAAAGGGGTATCAGATCTAATGAGAAAGAGACTTTTTATAGGTGCAAATACTAATTAGATAATCACAATGATTAAGGATGATCCGGGATTTCTTTCATTAGTTCTTGATAATTGATATTGATGATCATTAATTAAGGGAGAATAATTAAGTTGGAATCTTTATATATACTCGCTAGTAAAAGATTTTGTTGAGGTCGTAGCTGAAATCAATTCTAAGTGGCGTCTCTTGAACGATTGGTAAAGTCACAAATAACAGCTAGATGCATCAGAGGGTCTAGTACTTAATTTGTTTAACAAAACAAAACTTGAAAACCAAACTGTAAAACTATTACTCTCTTATTTAAAAAACGGTTTAATTACTCTATTGGTCCTTATAGTTTCGCAAAACTTTTAATTAGATCCTTATACTTTTTTTCTTTTTAATTAAGTCCTTACACTATTTTTTTTAATTGAGTCCCTACACTTTTTTTTCTTTTATTTGAGTCCCTACACCAATTTTTGTTTTTAGTTGGGTCCCTATACAATTAAGTTAATTACTACTAAAAAGGACCTAATTGAAAAAAAATTAGTGTAGGAACCCAATTAAAAGGAACAAAAGTATAGAGAACTAATTGAAAATTTCGCAAAACTATAGGGACCAACAGAGTACTTAAACCTAAAAAAACTGTCACTTTGACTAGCTTGGTTTATTTATTATTTTGCTTCATATAATATATGTCATTTTCTTTTTTTTTATGTAAATTTATAATTGAATTGTTAAATTATTATTGTAAATATAAGAAGTGATGATGTCATAGATATAATTATTCATATATCTCTTTTTATCAGCTTAAATTTTTAGAAGAAGTAATTTTATGATATATCAACGAATTAAATGCTTCATTCATAACCAAAAGATCTAGAATTTGATTTTTGTTATCTCTCAATAAAGAAAAAAAAAAATATATATATATATATATATATATATATATATATATATAAGACAAATAAAAATAAAAAAGAAGACCTATGCAAATATTCAAATAAATCTAAAAGAGATTTTTGTTTGAGAAACATGTTAGACATATAACCATTTATACAACTATTTATATGTTTTTTCCTATTATCTTAAATTTTTTTTAAAAATAGCTTCATGATAGTTGAAAAATGATTAATTTAGTAGAAATTAAATATGATTTATACTTTTTCAAATAAAAATAGTATAATTTAATATTAAAAATATTATTTGTATACTAAAATCAATTACTAAAATATATTTTTATACAGAAATATGTGTAATTTAATTTATTTTTAATATATATTCTATATTAATAATTAATTTTGATGGTTAAGTTTAGTGTACATTAGTTGTTTAGGATGGATGAAGTGTGTGTATATATATATATATATATATATATATATATGCACGTTGATTACAACATAAATATATTTAGGGCCTTTAATTTGTCAAGGTTTTCAAAGTAGATTTAAAAAAAAAAGACTACAATTTTTCAAAAAATAAAAAATAAAAAACTATTGCACTCTCATTCTAAATATTTAACTATTTACATGCTAACTAGAATTTTAAAATAACATATCAAATACAAAATTTTTTAATGTTATATATATGTATATATAATATTTTATTATTAGATTATTATTTTTGTTAATATTGTTAGAGACATAATTATTTATATGTTTTTTCTTATCAATTTAAATTTTTAAAAGAAATAGTTTCATAATATGGTATTAAAAGTTTTATGATAAAAAAAATTTAAAATTCAATTCTTATTGACCCTAAAAAAACTTGAACATTAGAAGAAAAAAAAAACTTATACAAATTCATGTAAATTTAAGACATTTTAAAAATTAATTATTCATATATTTTTTTATCAACTTAAATTTCTAGTATATTATATGCAATCTTTTCATATCTTATAAGGTGATCAATGAAAATGACCCTAAATATATGTATTACACTAAGTAAATGTGAGAATGACAAGCAGATTAAATCAATAAAACTTCTTTGTATGTTATAATTGAGAAATAATTTTGACTATTAAAATTAAAGTACTGTGTGGAGCTATCAATAAAAGTACTACAGTCAACCTTTAATACACATTAATCTATGTCGTATTATCTTATTTGATATAATTATATATATAATAATAATAACTTTGTAATTACTCCATCCCCTACATATTTAATTATCCTAAGATTATATGTCTGCGAGTATCAACATCCGAAGTTTAATTACTAGTACTATATTATTAATGGTTAATTACAAGTTGGAGCGAGGTTCAAGTGTACAATCACATATTTAATTAGTCATGATAATAATAATAATAATAATGATAATAACTAGTACTAGGATATGAATGTTCCACGGTTCAAAAATCACGTAAAGTAGCAGTTCTGAAAGCATCTAAAGAATATTATGAGATGCATATATGCACGTGCAAATTAAAATGCACCATGAAACAGAGACGCACGCACGTTAGTGTGTGTGAATGCCAATGAGATTGGAGAAAAGAAAAGCATATCATACATAGTAATTAGTAAGAGACTTGTGTGGCTATATTTGTTAGGTGCCGACGTTCCAACTGCCTCATCTCATCTTCATGCAAGCATGCATCATGTCCTCTTTCAATTCTTTTCGTCTTACCAAAACCAACGGGGCGATGACGCCATGTTGTTAAATATATAATTATTTATATATTTATTTTTATTAATTAAAATTAAAAAAATAATATTATGATATAGTATTAATTTTTATAATTTATAAATTTAGAATTTATTCTTTGTTGAACAAAAAAAAAATAATTTAAGTATAAGACAACTAAAAAAAAAAAGAATACTTATACATGCTATAACAAATCTGAAAACTCAAAAACAGAATGCGGTTAAATTTTTAGTGGCGGTTTTTTATAACCGTTGTTAAACGGTATTTTGCGGCGATTAACAACCATTGCTATCCTAAGAAACCGATCAACTCCTGTGTTGTAAACTGTTGTTATATCGATAGTACAACTAGTTTTTTTTGCAGCGGTTAATAAAAGCCGCCGTTAAGTTTCTTATTTCCATTTTTCATTTTTCCAATTTATTTGAATTTTTATTTCAAATCAAAATCATAGCTTTTAATTTGAGATGTTAGATATTATTTTAACTTATTTACTTTTAATTATAATAAAAAAACATAATTTAAGTAAAACCTAATGTTTGAATAATTCAAATTATATATATAACTGATCAAATAATAGCAATTTGTCTTCGAAGTACACTATTCATAAAGCAAACAAAAATATTAAATTATTTAAAAGATCTCTATCTATTTTGGTGTGTTCCCCAAAAATTTCATTTCTACAGCAACACCAGGTGGCAAAGTATATCCCTGTTGTTGGATTATGTATCTCAATAGATTTTTTATGGTATGTCTCTTTGCCTTTTCTTCTGCTGCCTCTAATTTTAGTTTTGTTATCGTCGCCTTCAATTCTGTAATCTCTTTCTGATGCTCCTTTATTTGTACTTCAGAGTTCGATTGTTGTGTAGAATTACGAATAATTTGTGTTTGACATGGTCCAAAATCTACCTCCCAAATTCGTCATGAATGCTCTTTTCCAAGGACTCGTTCAAGTGAATCATTATGTGAAAGTTCCTTCGAAGAACTATCTTGGCTCTCAATATATTCACAATTACTTCCTACAGATATACCAGAATTGAGGTATTGTGATTTCAAAGTTAACAACATGAATACAGCAAGAGAAGTAAATAATTAAAAAACAATACTTACTCCTACAACACGTGCATCTTCATGGATATAAAAGCCATCTTTTTTTTATGAACCATAATCCATACCTCTCCTCTACTAATGCGCCTTTTCTGTTATTTCTCCTATAACCATATTAAATATTTTCACAATCATATATCTAACAAATGAATATCACAATACACAAAAAAATATACGAAGAATAAAAGACACATAATTACCTCTTCATCCTTTTGCCTTGCCAATAATGTCTTGGGACCCCAATATGTGTATAAAGTTATTTTGACTAATTTAGAGTATTTTATCTGCACTTTTTCTATAAATAAAGACACAAATACAATTAAGCATGTAATGAATTTTAGAACTTAACGACTCCTTTATAGTGTCCATTTTTTTTAAGGTTTAGAAACATAATGGAATGGTATTTTGGATTTTTAATTCTATCACAGTCAATCAATCATTTAAATCAGGAGTTCAAAAGGTTTAAAACTAGATATTAAATGAAATACCAATTCAATTTTAATTACTTCCGTAGAATCCTTCAATTGATATTGAAGGCACCATTTCTACTACTGTGTATTTATTCCTGATGGTTTACGCTTAGCATTTTCTTCTATATTCTTTTCTTGTCGTAAAACTTATAAAATAAGTTATTTCTTATTTTCTTTTAGATTTTTCAGATCCTTTGAATAATTATCCGCATTATTTTTTCGTTAACATCCTCCTCATATTGAAAGATCCGTTACAAATTTGAGACATAATGCAATGAATATGAAAATAAGAAAAAAAAATAAGAACAAGAATCATATTTTAAATAACATAAGAGGCTATCAAAACTAAAATTATACCTTAACTGTGTCATATGCATGTTCCTTCAGAGCAATGTTCATTGTCTTCCAACTCTATTCATTAATGGAAAAATATTGAAAGTCAGCACCCAAAGTCCCTAAAAACTCAGTTAATAAGACAACTGCTTAACCGATTGGTTGTAACTCTGTATTAAATTCCATTATGATCTCTCTACCAAGAAAAAGTGTTTTAGCCTCTTTGACGCTCAAATTCATCCTTTTAGTGACGCCATCCTCTAAGAAAGAAATAACAAGATTTTGTGTCATTATCGTTGCCCAAAAATTAAATAGAATACTAAAGTGATCCAATTATAATAAAATATTCAAGATAGGAGAAAAAAATTACCAACAATATCAACATTCCAATAATCTGTATCTTGCGACCATTGGGATTATTACGGCCTACAACTTCTACTTTGGCAAATAAGTTGTCAATGTGATCATCCCATGACTCAACTTCATCGGCTTTGGGATCATATAATATTCATTCTCTGAAGATATTTGGGCAACCTCAGAAACATGTTCAATCTCTGTGTGTCGTGTGGGAGCTTCATTGACATTATTTTAACTTGACAGAGCTAACCGTGTTTCAATATGCAGTAGACGAAACGATCTATTTTTTCCGAACGTCTGAGCATTGATATGGTGAGTTTTGGCATCAGTGCTAGCATTGGAGATACATCTGTATCGAAGTCTCCTAGGTATATTTTCAAACCTTTATCCAAACTAAAGTTGTTATATACCTATTAGAGAGATGGATCTACAGAAATACCAAAAATGAAAAATATCTTACGTTATGAAAAATATCTTACATTTAAGGTTTCAACGTAACCAAACAAATAATTAAACTAAACTAAAAATCACATCCAACATAAAAAGAATGCATTCAAATTATTAATTTAAAATAGTAAAGACAATGAATACGAACAAGTAAATAGACAAAACCAATTAATATTTCAATGCAGCCTTTTTCATAACAAAGTAGATAATAGGATAATTTACGTATTTAAAACATTTAGAGAGAAAGCTTACCAGATTACAACTTTTTAAAACACCAGGTGCAATTGCAACTTTTTTATTTATATGTAAACCGCAACACCCTTATGCGGATTAGAATTTGCACGTAAACTGATATACCCTGTCGCGGTTTACGTTTAGATGATGCAAGTACATAAACCGCTACACCCTGTAGCGGTTTATGAAGGAACGGCTAACACGAAGAAACCGCGAGACTCTGTAACGGTTTACGTAAAATATATTGACTTGATTTTATTTTTTAATTTAGTTCAATTTGAAATTAAGATTTGGTAATTTAAAAAATTAAATCAATACCAAATTTATTATACGAGTATAACATTTTAAAAAATTATAAAATTTATAATTTGACATATAAATAAATATAATTTAAATTATAAAAGTTTTAAAATTTAAAAAGTAATACCAAACATTGCTATACCAAGTCACCAAAAAAAAAAACATTGCTATACCAAACATTGCTATATCAGTAAGTATTATCCATTTATATTCAAGTTTTAGATAAATAAAATTTAAATTATAAAACTTCTAAAATTTAAAAAATCAATACCAAACTTGTTATATGAGTAAAAAATATGAATATTGTCTATTTAAATTCAATTTTTAGATTAAAAAATATGAATATTCAATTAAATTTGAGAAATGATAATATTACTCTTATTTTTGTTTAAAATTTTAAAAGTTTGTAAATTAAATTATTTTTTTCTAATAATTTAAATATTTTAAATTGATTAAATTAAAATAAATTAAATTAAAAAATAAAAATAAAATCAATATGATCCAAATCAATTAAAATCATACTGCAAACATTTTTTATTGTATATAATAAAAGATTTTTTTTATTTTTATTATGTGGTTTGATTGTAAAAAAAAATCGTTATATAGAAGATATTTTATATAATACTAAATGACTAAATGTTACTAAACTCAATAAAAAAATAGAACCAATCCTATCAAGTATCAACGGATAAAAATAGCTATATAAACAAAAACTATGGTCATGTAATACGGTAGCAGCAAATCCAAACGAATATATTTTTTTGCAATCAAAAGTTTGAGGAATTTTAAAATAGAGAACATAGACTAATCTACTGTCTATTTTAAGTGTGAATCTCTAAAGAAGTTGAACATTAACAAACAAAATCACCCAACACATTGTAAATAAAAAAGAGGAAAAATAAACAGTAAATCTCACATAAAAATTATTGTTAGTTTTTGTTATTTATATGAAGAAGCACAACAAAGTACAAACACAGATCTATCAAGTATCAAGATTTATCAAAGATAAAGTGAAAAAATTTATAAAAACTTGCATATTTCTTTATGCATGCCATTCCTTCATAAATCGCTACAGGGTGTAGCGATTTATGTACTTGCAGCATCTAAACATAAAGCGCGACAGGGTGTAACAGTTTACGTGCAAACTCTAATCCGTGTCAGGGTTTCGCGGTTTACATATAAATAAAAAAGTTGCAATTGCATCTGGTGTTTTAAAAAAATTGTAATCTGGTAAGCTTTTTCTTCAATTGTTTTAAATACATAAATACCCTAGATAATATCTTTTAAATTGGGTTATGGCTAATATTTGTAACACATTCAAAGATTAAAAAAAAGAGAGATTAAAACAACTTGGTGCTATTAAAAATAGGTTTTGTAAATGTTCCTCCCAATTATAACAATTAACAAGTTTCCTAATCACTCGATACAATATAATTAAATTCCATCAAATTTGATTAAAGTTTTAATAAAATATTAGAAAAAAATTAAGGATAAAAAAACCTTAATAAAAAAGGTTAAACTATTGCTAAATCAATGTGGTTTTGTACCCCTGCCATATCAACGGTGGTTACAGTTCCATGTAGTGGCGGTTGATGCAAAATCGCTACTAAATGAAGTGGACTTGGTAGCATATGTTAATTTTCAGCCAAGGTTTTGAAAATCGGACTGATTATCGAACCGTTTTAGTCACTGTTTTACTAGTTTAATCGGTCTAACTGTGGTTCAACCAGAAAACCGTTTATAATAAAATAATAAATAAATATTTTGCTAACCCAATTGTTAGAGTACTATGTAACCGTGGTTCACTGTATACATAAATAAATAAATATTTATGTAAACTCATAAGGTAGACATAGGGGATCTAAACTTATAAACTTGTTGTGAGTTTACCAATTAACTCGAGAGTTTGATAACCTTGTTCTTATAGACAACAAAATACAAGGTGCAACATAATTCTAGCTTCACTAATGATACTATCACAGCATCCATTATATTTAAACAAATAGATAGAATGGAAATCAGAAACTCAGCTTACTTAGGATGCAGTAACTAACTACATAAATAGTATCTGTTGTTGGTAGAACAAACAAAGACCCTGGGATCAGAACTAGCTAATAGGAGTTAGAAGAAATTGCAGCATATCTATATCTGCTTTAGAAAATAAATAAAAATAAAAAAATTGAACCCAATCTTATCTTCAATGAACCCATGAAAAAAGAATAAGAAAGCAGGAGTTGGAAAAGAGCAGGAGTTGCAGAGCAGGGAAGGCGGCCGAGATCGACAGACGAACGGTGGCAGTGGCTTGAAAAAAGGCTAGGGTTGGAGAAGGAGGAGTGACTGAAATCAACAAATCATTCACAAAGTTAAAAACAGCAGCAGCACAGCCAAATATCAATTAATCATCCATAATTTCATAGCTGAAATCAACAAGGCAACACACTACCAGCAGCTCTCAAAGGATCCCAATCAAAAATTAAACCATAAAAAATAAAAAATAGCATACTCACTTCCTCGGAAATTAAACCAAAGGATCTCAAGAACAATCAGCAACAAAAATTAAAAAAGCAGCAACAATTAGTCACCTTAAACAAAAAATTAAAACTCAAAAACAGCATACTTCACTCAGATGCATGTCAATAAAAAATAAAGAACACATAAAACAACAACACAGCAATAGACAAAAAAGCAACACAGCAGAACCAGAGCTCATTCAATAAAAAATCACAACACACAAAAACAGCAACACATCAGAACTAGAGCTCATTACTAATCAAATAATCATTCAATAAAAAATTAAAACACAACATTCAAATAATCAGTAATCAAATAATCATTGAACATGGCATAAATAAAATATGCAGAAGAAGTTAGCAGTGAACTAAGAACTGATATTTGAAGTCTAGGGTTTTTTTCTTGGTTGAGCTTCTGCTCTCTGTACTCGAAGGAAGAAAATTGAAATGTAGAAGGGTTTTTCTTCTGAGCAGAGGGGTAGAACTGCGACGGAGACAGGGGCTAGGCGACGAACACAACTCAAAAGACGGTGGTGGTTGGAAGAACATGCGGCTGAGCAAATGAAGAGCAGAAAGACTCCGAGCTCGAGGAAGAAGCTGCAATTGGTAGGTTGGGGACTTCGAGCACGACGACCAGACGAAGACGATGGTGCCTGAGCGCTCGACTAACGGCGGCAGGAGGGGAACGGAGTAGATGAAGACCAGGGACTGACGCGCCGAGCTCGAGGAAGAAGCACGGACGACCAGACGACGATGGTAGTGCCTGAGCGCAACGAACGGCGGCAGTCCTTGCGGCGGTGGTGGAGAAGCTAGGGAACTTTTTTTTATTTGGGGAGAAGCTGTTAGGTTAGGTGTTTGGAATGAAGTCTAAAGGGAAGGGAAAGGAAGGTCATGCACGCGGGAACCAAAACGACACAGTTTAATCCAAACTGGCCAGTTCCGATTCTGGTCTGACCAACCGGTTCCTGACCGGTTCAACAGTTTGTTAGCGGTTTTTTAATTTACGGTTTTATATGGTTAACCGGACCGTTAATAATGTCGATTCACAATTTGATTGGCCAGTCTGGTCCGGTCCGATTTTCCAGAACCATGTTTTCACCTCAGTAAATAAAGCTTAAATAAGATTTAATGGCAGTTATAAAAAATCATCTCTCTAGCAAAATTGATAGTGTCAAAAGATTAAAACCATAATTTTGTATGGCTATCCAGGAGTTTGTGAAAACCGATGCTAATAATTTTGCGCCATGCTTTATTGAAGCGGTTGACATTCTGCTATGAAATGTTGTGACGGATGAAAAATGCCACTATCTACTGACAATCTTGTAGTATATTTACGTTTGTTTTATGCTAAAATTCTTACGCTTTTTAAAATTATATATCAACTTTACAATGTTTTATTAAAAAGATTCACAAAAAAGTGTAGCTATATGTATTTTGACCTAACTTATAGCCACACTTAAAAAGGGTTACCATATCGTATAATTGAGTCAATGGCCACGCTCAAAAAACGTGGCCATAGTAAAAAATCTTCCCTTCTTGGCACGCTTAAAAAGCGTAGCCATATCTTCTCCTATTAGCACGTCTAAAAAGTGTAGCCATAACTTCTCCTATCGGCACGCTTTTGAAGCGTAACCAAAACTAACCCAATGAGCACGTTTCTAAAAGTGTGGCTGTATGTCCATTTTTTTGGCATGCTTTAAAAGCGTGGCTACAGGATTATAAAAGCATGGCAAAAAATAAAACGTGACAATATATCGACAAAAGCGTGACGATAGAGCAACCAACACGCTTGCGGATGTGACCCTTTCAAAAACGTGCTGATAGGTGAAAAAATATGGCAAAAAGCTATCGCTATGCTTTTTCGTATTTTTGGGCACGCTTTAAAAACATGGCAAAAGACTAATTTTTTTGAAATGAAAGCGGTTGACATTCTGCTACTAAATGTTTTGTGACGGATGAAAACTGCCACTATCTACCAGTAATCCTGTAGTATATTTACGTTTGTTTTGTGCAAAAATTCTTGGGCCGTATAAATTATAATACCATATAAGATGATACTATTTATTTCAAAAATTTAAATTAAGTTGAGTTACATAATTTATATCAAAATAATAAAAGTAAAAGCACCAACACTTTCACTAAATATATGGCGCACTAGCTAAAATCCTCAAAGAAAAAAAAAATTGACGCAAAATGTCAAATAAAGCAGCCATAATGCTTGAATAAGTTATAATTAAAATCATGACTTGACGACCTCCGTTCAACCAAAACCTAATCAACCATAAAATCTAGTTTATTTCATCGATATAGTTCAATACGTAGTAGTTCTTTTAGCCTTTTATATATATAGGAAGTGTTTTACCCACCTAGGAATTAAAATAAAGAAAGATTTGTACTTTTGTTCCATGAAGGTGCAAAGTATAGAACAAAAATACGACAATCACGCAATGCAATGCAAGCTAATAGCTTTTACCGACGAAATTATATTATCTAAGCCTATCATAAATTCATCGTAGAAAAAACAATCTTGCTCCGTGGAATTAAGAGTTTGAATTTCTTAAGAACTATGGCACATGCATGCTAGTGCTATAGGTACCTAAAACTAAAAGCCTAAGAGAGATATGGGGATATTATTATTATTGAGGTTGAAATTTCTCATCATGCATTATTGTAAAAGGTTATAGTGACCAACAATAGTAGTGACAAATCAAAGGTTAAAAGATGCATGGAACCGCGCCACCCTAAACCCTAATAAGTTACTTAATTAGTTCACTCTTAACAAAACAAGCATGAACATAATCTAAATTATCTTTAAACACCAATCCCTATTTGTGCCACAAAGCATATTCCTACAAACCAGTAATATGGTCGCTCTCAGTGGGGGTTGGACCACTAATAATACCCCCAATGCATTTTGCCTGAAAAAATATCTAATCCTTCATCATGTATGGTTAAATTTATCAACCCTCTCATCATTTCATAGGAGAAATGTTTGTTTATACTTTAAGCACATCATTTAATTTGCACTATTTATGTGTATATATATGTGTTCTTTTTTAAAATAATAGAACTTTGTGCAAGATTGACTTATATGTAGATGTCTATGTCTCGTTTGTACATATATATATACACACACATTAGAATTATCAACATGGGTTCGGAAATATTTTTTACGTTATCTTCTTAGATACTCTACAAATTTGAGTAAAAAAATATATATCAAATACAATAAAAATTTTGCAAAAAGAATGGTGCATTTATTTTAACATATCTGCTAATATATAATAGACATGTTAAACAAGGGAAAGCTAATCTAAACAAAAATAATAAATTATATAGTGTTAATAAATAATTAAGTAAAGACTCACATGTGAGGTTGATAGTTAAAAATTGCTAAATGATTTGACATATTTGATTAAATTATTATCTAATAATTTTAACTATTAACTTTACATAAAAATAACTACATTTAATATTTGAGTTTTCATTGTATAATTAATAAGAGATATACCAATTTTTATTAAAAAATATTTATTTATTAAAATTAATATTATTTTAATTACTTTAAATTTGATATTATTAGAAATATGACCATTCATCATATTTTTTTATCAACTTAAATTTAAAAAAAAAAATTTTATGACCTAAAAATCTAAAATTTAATCCTTATTAAACTAAAATTGAAATGAATATAAGGCTTTGAAATAGAATAATATATCTCTATGAATAAGGATTACTATTGTCTTCGTTGGCGTCTCACTATATATATATATCTAGTAGATAGATAAAGTTATGATGAACTATATATACATCATTGTCATGATTTTCGTAATGATGTAACTATTAAACTTGAGGAAAAGTGACCCCATTACGGGGTTAGTGGCAACAACATAGGTAGTGGCTCCCCCCTTGCAGACAAATTTTGCCTACGCAAATTTATACACGTTCATATCCCTTTGAATTAACCAAACTTATTATTCTTTGGTCAACATTCAATGGTTCCTCGAGAACGAAAAAGGTTCAAGATCTAGTTAGCTTTTTTCTTTCATTACTTCTTCGTTCGTACATTTATACCTACTTTAATAGTATAAAAAAAACAATAGTAAAATGAATCATGATATAATACAAAAATAAAATTTGAGCATCCAAAGAAAATTCTTTATTTTTGGTAATAATCCATGATTCCGTGTCAACTTGGTTATGTGTTACTACTGAAAGTGACACACACAAATGGAGTTCGTGAATGGCTTACATGTGAAACCTTTGCTGCTAGTGCAGTGCACCTTTGAATTTTGTGACCAGCTATTTTATTTTATTTTATTTACATAATTAGCTATCTATAACACACGCTTTTATACTTTCTTTACGACATGATTGAAACTTTTAATTTGGTGTTTCGGCTAGAAGTTTTTATATATATTATGAATTTAATTTTGATACATTGTTTTATATCAACAATGCTAGGAATCAAGAGGATACCAGCCAAAAATCAGCCAAATACTTCTGGGTGAATCTAAAATCTCTACGTGAAACCAAAATCTCTACGTGGATGGTGCTTATGCTAGGTATTAAGATATTTCTTTTCTTTATAAATTGGATTGTTCTGAATCTATTTTCTGATTTATCATGTTTTAAGCATTTGGAGAGGGAAGCAAGGTGAAGAGAATGAAGCTAATTGAATCAGTTTCTATCATTCACGTTGTAATGATACTAAACGTATCTTCTCCTAATTTGAATATGATAAAATATTTAATAACTAATATTTTAAATCATAAATAAATAAAACTAATTACTATATTTATAATTAATTAAGTTGTTCCATTTTTTACCAATTTGGAGTTGGTTCCATATATTTTTCCTTTTTATATATATCAAAATACATAATATCATATTAAAAACAAAAATAACTATATTTTACTGTTATTGCTTAAATATAATTAAAAAAAATAGATATCATTGCACAATTGTATCAATCCATATATCAAAATTAAATTCGTATATTATTATTATGGGATACAAATTTGAATCCACTAGTTAGTCATG
This sequence comes from Arachis hypogaea, assembly GCF_003086295.3. NCBI lineage: Eukaryota > Viridiplantae > Streptophyta > Magnoliopsida > Fabales > Fabaceae > Arachis > Arachis hypogaea. The sequence continues at coordinate 157,337,984 of NC_092050.1, forward strand.
ATCAGCCCAGTTAGTACCATGATTGGGGGTGGCATGATAAGATTTAATATTAAGAATTCTGTTTAATTTTTATGTGCAATTTGTTTATAGCATTGGATAGGAATTGATATCAATAGTGGAATCTTATGCATTAATAATAATATCTTATCCTATCTGTGAATATAAACTTAAATTTCATTCTAATTTGCTCTACACATGGGATGATTATCCTTTTGTTGTTGTTATTTATTTAAAAGAATTTAACATTGTTTCATATATACTATGAAAAAACATTGAACCATGCATTGAAAAACTTCATCTGTAAAGTGAGACCTAGTAATAAGTTTATTTTGACCTCTCCATATTCATTTGGTTCAAAACCACCATTAAATAAAGAAAACATCATTACCGGTTACTTCATATCCAAGAAAACAAATAGCTATAATGATTCAATTAGGACTTAGGAGTATTCTAATATTGAAGAAGTTTCAAATTCAAAATGTTGGAGAGCAAGCTCTTCCCACTCCCCATAACATGGGGCTTCATTGGGGAAAGTTTGTTAGAATTTTTAAGGTCATTTAAATTAATGTATTAATAATAGGGAGCCACTTAGGTAAAGACGCTGAAAACGTCTTTTTATAAAAATATTTTTTAATAATTAAAATTTAATACATATAATCAATTAAATCGTGTTATTTTTGTCAAAATTAGGCTAGACAAATTAATTTAATTGAAAAATGGTGAATCAAATCTTAAATTGATTTAAATTAATATTATTTTTTATAAAAAATAACTATAATACCTATTATAAAAAATGACGAAAATAATTTGACATAAAACTAACAGATATATACACTAAAAATTAAAATGCATTTGTATATGTCTGAATTAAAATAATGAAAAGGCTCCATGCCATGCCACTTGCACAACTATAGCAGCCGCAGATATAGTATGGCAGTCTCCATCAATATATCACTAGTTAGGATCAAATAATTCTATTATATATCAAAGTGACCAGCACCAAATATATCTCTAATAATCCTACTATAGTGTAGGGTTAGTATTATTCCAAATCCCAAATAGTGTTTACCTAAACTATGATCTGGAACTTTAATTTGTAACGGCTAAACTAAACACGCTACTATCACTATAGCGATGGTTGGATAATTATTCTAAGGTGAAAACTCATATGCAGTCGATTTCATGTGAAGTTGAGAATTGAGAGCCGCTAGATAAAAATTTAGTCAAATCAGTCAAATCATCTAACGACTATCAATTATCAATTTTACGTAAAGTCGACTGCACCTGAGTTTCCACCTTTTCTAAAATAAAACGTAATTAAATCTTTAGCGACGATTTTTTTAAACCGCAAAAATAATATGATATTTGTATTTAAGATGTTAACGCTTAACATCTTTTTAAAAATAGATAAGAGTAAATTAAATTAACTTGAGATTTTCTGAGATTAATTAGATTGTATATAATATATAATTTATTTTAATTACAATAATACAAGAGTTTTGAAAATGATGATGGATTTGGTAGTGATATTGGTTTTGGATAAGGACTTTGCACAGTACATTGTGATATTTCATTTTCGGACAATTGCAAATCAGTAGTATATATGATGTTGTAGTAGAATAGTTTTGCAAATTATTGTGATAGCCTAATTATTGACAAGAAAATAGGGCATCACACAGATTGTGACGAGTGATGAAAATAAAGAAAATAGGAATATTATTATTGCTGACTCTTCCCACAAACGGAAAGTTAACTTCACCAATTTTACTGCCTCGTAGACACCAAGCAATGCATGCACCCTTTCCACTACACATATATATCTTATCATTTTCTTTCATCATCTACTTAAATCAATTGATAGAGAGGTTATTGTTTTGAACATAGAAGAATATTTGTAGAAATATAATTATTTATATATTTTTTTATCAGTTTGAATTCTAGAAATAATTAATTTTATGACGTGATATTAAAATTTTTATAATCATAAAATGTATAATTTTATATTTGTTAATTCTAAAAAAAATTTAGTATAAGATAAAAAGAGAGAAAAAGAGAATTTATCTTCATACTAAAAAAGAGACTCTTGTTTAGACGTTTGAAAATATAATAATTTATTTTTTTTAACCGTTTGAGTTTTTGGGACAAATTATTTTATGAGTTCATGACTATATTTACTGCTTTTCTAATTTTTAGATTATATATAATAAATATGTGGTGAAATTTATTTATTTATTTATTTATTTATTTTTGTCATTTGTTGCAAGTATCTAACCTTTATTACCGGGTTATTCTACTTATATATCACTTAACTGAAATTTTTTTTAATATAAATAAATAAATAAAATTACAATATGATAATTGGAAATGAAAACAACATTGGTAAGCAGTTTGTTTAGCCACCAGATTGAGCATAATAATATAATTGGAGACTTTAGAATAATCAAATAAATGCAAGTGGATATATGTATGTCAGAAATACCAGCGGCAAAATGCATATGTAGACTTTTTAAGAGGGAATGCACATGTTTGATCCTTTCACTTTCGGAAATGCCAAGTGCTATTTGTTGGCAATTAATGATCAAGCAACCAATATCCTACTTCTTTTTCTAATAAACTTAAATTCCTTATACATTTTACTCAAATATATCACTATCATAATTATTAATTTGGTAACCAAAAGATTCATGCGTTGACAAAAAAATTCTTAAAAAATATTATTAATAAAACAGTCTTTAAATAATTTTAAAATATGATAAAAATAATCAATAAATATAATATTTTTTATAAGTGATAAAAAAATTTCGTATTTAACAGATCTAAATTTTTGTGACAACAAATATTTATAAGGTGCACACAAAAATTCAAAACAAAGTTTAATCTCTAAATTTTTTTTATTTTTAAAAATATATAATCATTCACAATATTTTTTTTTAATAATAATTATAAAAATTTATATCAAAATCTTGTCTCTAAAATTTGTTTCTAATATATATATATATATATATATATATATATATATATATATATATAGTTTTTTTTTTGCATTTTTTAATCTTTCGTTAACATCTTTAGATTTATTTTTTTTTTTTGTCAACAATGGTTGGTTTTTTTTTTTTTTGGCTTATATTGGTTTGTAGTTAATTTATTCATTTATTTTATTTTTGGGGGGTGGGTTAATTCACAATCATTTGTTGTGTGATATTTTTATGGGCTAAAATGGGAATGAGAATCAGAATTTCCTTTTGGGCCTAATCAGATTTTGATCGTGCTCCTTCTATTCAGAGTTTCAGACTCATTTGGGTTTAATCTCATCATTATTCGTTGTTCATTTTCTCAACATATATATTTTGCGAACAAAAAACTCTTTTAAGGTGAGGTTTCTTTTTTGGACAGATCTTTTAAGGTGAGATTAATGGGTATTATCCAAAAACTAAAAGTTGGGTGGGTAATATTTAAGGTTAAATCTATGGACCATTTACATATAACAATACATATTGTTCTTGATACTATTAATGGGCTTTTATTCGGGCCGCGATAGCCCATTTCTCTCTAAGGCCCAAATAAAATGCTACACACATCTATGCTTGGTTCCATCTCTTTTTGTTATTATGATTTTCATGTGATAAAAAATTAAAAATAGATGTAAAAAATAAAAATCAATAATGAATATATACAAAATTATAAATCAATAAGTATTATTGTCTCTTGAATTATGAATCTCATGATGATAGCAACATAAAAATATTTAATATTGTTGAAATTATTCTCCGATTGAATGAAGAATAAAATGTAGAGAAGTGATCAGTGGATACATGTATCTATGCCCCTAATAAGAATTGTCTTTAGCTACTTGGTTCAGATTCATCCAACTCAATAATTAATAACATTTTCAGAAATTAACGGAACTTGGTCCTAATTTTTTTGTGGATTTTTCATAACTTTGAAAATAACATAACATAACATTACCGCAACTTGTAGCTGAAACGAATTGAAATGGCTTCAATATATTTGGTTGATTCTGTTCATTTTGCACGCTTTCCATTATTGATGGTTTGACACTCATCACTGCTCTTCTGTCATATGATCAAACAAATTAAATTATATGTCAGGTTTTTTTTTTTTTTTTTCATTTCAAGAATTTTGCTAGAAACTAGTTAAGAAGAATAAATTGAGAAGTTTTTATTCTTTAAATATATATAATATTAAGAACAAAGAAAGTAAATAGGACAAGTATATATATCATGTAATATAAAAACAATATTCAATACATTCATTTCTTTTGGTATTTTTCATAATTAAAACTTTTGAGTATTTAGATGAGATACCGATATTAATCTGAAAGCGACATGTTAGCGACAATTGTTCACAAAACCATGCACTTCATCATCATTATTCATTAGTATTTAGTAGAAGTTCATGAAAGAAATAATTGAACCTCCTTTAGAAATAATCATAATTATGCTTCCTCTCTTTTATTTCTAAAATATACCCTATATTATTCTCTTATAAATTTGGACTAAAAAGTTACACTTTAAATTAATTTTTAATCAAATTAACATTTATGAAAAGTACACTTTTTTTTTTGCATATATTTAAATTACAAGTTATGTGTTTGTATATTACTAAATAAAGTTTAGGGATGAACACGGGTCGATTTGGTTCGGATTTAAGGTAAAATTAGAATCAAACCGATCAAAATATAATTGGTTCGGTTTGGTTTGGATTTACGTTTTTTTGTATATGTACCCGAACTAAACCAAACCGATTAAAAATGAATTAGTTCGGTTCGGATAATTGGGTACCCGATGACTTTGAAATTTATAAAAAAAAAAAAATTATCTTAAAAATTCAACAAGTACAATAAACGTGTAACATCAATAGAAATAATCCAAACATGTTAAACACTAAATACATTAAAAACTAAACTCATTAAAATCCAAACATATTAATAGTGAATAATCTTTGTCTAATGAAAATACAAAAGTGCAATAGAAATATTAGAAGCTAAATACAAAAGTCTAGTGAATAATCTTTCAAAGAAGCTAAAATAAAATAAACACATTAAAATCCAAACATTAGAAGCTAAATACAAAAAGGCAATAGAAATATTTGTCTAGTTTTTAAAATGTTAGGGTTACGAGTTGCAAAACTCACTAAAAGCCATATTTTTTATTTTTTTTTATTTAATTAATATATGATTGGATTCACGAGTTGGTTCAGGTTTCGCACCCTAGAATCGATATTTGAACCGATCAGTAGCAAAAGTCTTCGTTTTGGTTCGGATTGAACCCGATTACCCGTTGATTTCAAAACCCGATCACTAATCCTATTTATGTATCATGAAAACAAATTTGCATTCAGAAAATAAAAATTTAACATTTTAATATATTGAATATGTATTTAAATTTTTAATAATGCACTAATTAGTAAAAAATTATTAATATAACAATATGATATTATTTCATTCAATTAAACGAATTCAAACCATAAGAAGTCTCAAAAAATCTACCAGAATAAGTAATAGTTAAAACCTCCCTACCATTGATGGAAAAGAAAACAAATAAATAAATAAAAAAGAACTCAAAGACTTTCACTACAATGTTAACAAAACTAGTAGTAATGACTCAACCCTCCTCCGTGGGAAACTTTGTTGCATAAATTATTGTGCAAGTTTCACTGATTCAATCACCAAACTCAACTTTACATACCAAAATAAACAAACATACCCAACCTCAATGGCAAGGCACATTGATGCCCTCAAAAAGTTATGAGCCCTATGAATGAATGAATGTACTTTATTACAAAAAATATATGATCATATGTAACAGATGGCATACCCTTGGTGGATTGCTTTCTCCAACATTATGTATGTTACCATCATTGCTCTCTGATTTATAGTATACATGTTTTCTAGTACCAATGTTACTATATCTTCTACTACCTTATGCTTATCATTATAGGCATTATATAATCATAACCACATAGCATTGCATAACAGAAAACTTAGCAGAATATGACAATCTTATTGTTCACTCATACCCTTTGCTTGAGGCCAAAGAAGGAAGGTTTCTAAATCAGGAATGTCTTGTGCTAATATAGCATGATTTAAAAGTTTAATTGGATTACTAATTTATTATTATATGTAGTATGGTTTTAATTTTCTACTACAAAGTTATGATTTCATCTTCCATGCTTTTTGTACTTGGCTTCTTATCATTGGAGGGATTAGTTATTTTATTACAGATGAGATAATACTAACAATTTCTTATATGCTAGTCTTTTTATTATTATTATTTGGCATAACTTTTTGTAGCCCCCACATGAAGCAAGGTACTGAAAATTTTGTTATTATTTCATTTACTAATAAATGCTGCTTGCTTCAGCAAGAAATAGAGCATAGCCCCAGAAGAATGATGGACATGCTTCAACCAATTGAGATGGAGATGAATGGAAAGAAAGCAAAAGCACAACTTAGGATGTTGATGGTTGAATAATCCTAAATTTGTCCAATGGCATAAAGTTACAAATACACATATTGATAATATTTTTATATATATCCATCAAAAATAGACCAATACATTTGGTGAATGAATTAGGTGATGAACACCAAGATCACAGAGTGGGAACAATTTTTTTTTTTCCTTATGGTAATTAATCACTATCAATAGCAACCCCATTTTATTTTCTGAAGTAAATGACATGATTATAGAGAGGGGTTGCTAAACAAATCTAAATACAGAAAAGAATGTAAGTAGGTAATAATATAACAATACTCCAATAGTGGAAGAGGCAAACCCAAATCACATGCACACAATTTTGCAAACTAGTGCTGCTATGGTAACTTTTCTTTTTTGAATTTTTACTTTTTTAGTTGAAGATATCCCAATTGAACTTTTGGTGACCTGAATTATTGTTATTGGTCACTGAGGTTGATGATGGCACAGGGATCAATGGAGGGGCAGAATCAAATGTCTCCCATTGAGTGGTGACTACTACTCCTGAGGTAGAAGAATGCCTTGTTGATTGGTTTTCATGTTGTTGCTTCTGAAAGTGACCATTTGTGTTCCTTGGTGTTGCTTCTTGTTCCTCCTCATCAATTGGTATTAACATATGATTCCCATTTGAATGTGTTTGCTGCTGTGGTTGCTCTTGAATTGGTGCAAGTCTTTGACCATTTGAATGCTTAGGAGGAGGACCATGATCTCCATTGCTGTTTGGCACTGAATTCTTAACTTTGAGCATGTCCAAAGTCTCAACATACTTTTGAACTCTTTTCACCTACAAAATGAAAAATGTTTTAAGGCAAATGATGACTGATTTTGGTGTCCACGTAGCATAGCATGGTTGATGTATATATGATATCAAATGCATACCTGCATTTTTCTTTGCAATTTGACATCCCCATCAGCTGTAATACCATCCAATTTGAGCAATTGATTCATCAATAACTCAATAAGACCACTAACATCTGTTTCAGCAACTTTCCCACCTTTGTTGATTATTGTTTCAAAAGCAGACACCTAATCAATTCCAAAACACTAATAATAATCAGTTTCACAGCTACTCAAAGCATTAATACATTTCCAATCCAACACCTCACAATAAGAATAAGAATAATCAAAGAAAAGCACATACCCTTCCTGCAAGCCTATCTACATCCAAGCTGATTTCAGAGATAGATTTTGCAGCTTTCTCCATCTTAGCATTCTTCCTCAGCTCCAAGAACCTCTTCTCTTGGCTAATAGGATCCTCCTTCAACACCATTTTTGACTTGTCCTTCACCCCAACCATGTCAAGGAAAGCCTTTGAATCCCTCTCCTTGTCCTTATAAAACAGCTTCTGATCTTGGTGATGTAAACCAGTTGATCCTGAAAGCATTTTCTTCAATTCCCCTGCCACCACCAACAACAAAAAACACACAATGAATTTTCAAAACTAGTTTGTAGATCAATGTATTTGGTAACAATTGTACTATCAAAATTCAAAATAACAGATACTTATTGAAGGAAATAGAGAATGATAAAGAGAGTTACCAAATGTAGCTTGAGAATTAATGTTGACTTCATGGTAAATTGAATTGTACTTGACTCTAACTCTAATTGTCGGTGGAGGAACTGAGTTCCGATCCGAGTCAGCAGTTCGCATCTGAACAAGCATTCCACCTGGCCTCATCTCCCACTCCTTGGAACCAGCCTCACCACCATTGCTCACCATTAATCCATTTGTCTTGTTGCTGTTACTCTCACCATTCCTCATCCTCATCATCTTTCTCACTATTCTCTCTTTTTTTGGTGTCTGGTTAATCAATGAATCCAAACAAAGCAAGAAACAAAGCAAGATAAGGTTATTGCTGTTGTTCTTTTTAGATCTCAGAGAAGAAGAAGTGAGATTCTTCTTCAGTTCACAGTTCAGAACCCGTGAAACAAATTATATAACTCAGCGACACAATTCACAGCAAAGAGCTGATAGAACATGTCTCAGAACCCAACTCTGACCCCAGCATTCCACCAAAGTCCAACTCCGACAAACACGCCTACAGCGAAAGAGAGAGAGAGATAAAGACACAAAAAAACAACAAAAGGTTTCAGCTTCAATATATATATAGAGAGAGAACAAAGATAAAGTTGCAGATTTTTTATTCTTTTTTCAGTTATGAATGGCTTATAAGGAAGAACAGCACCAACCCATTAATCACTGAAGCTCAAAGCAAAGATCTTTACACACAAAAATGTGGTTCATCAAACTTCAGAGTCATGGGAATTTTCCACCATAATATGAACTAAGAACATAAGAGAGAGAAAGAGAGAGAGAGAGAGAACAAGCTTTATTTTTTTTCCCTCCTCCTTAAATCAATGGCAAGTTGAAAACAATTGCAATGAGGAGGAATTGATTCTTCCTGGAGAAATTGAAGGGAGAGAGAGAGAGAGGAAAGAAAAAAATTGTAAAAAAAAAAGAAAGAAAAATGTTGTTGAATAAAAAAACGAGTGGCCAGCTAAGTATGCTGGCACCTTGTGACCTTCTTATATATACTAACATTGAATTATTTAATTCATATAATTTTACTTTTTTTTTTTAATGATTGCACTTGGAATATCGTGTAATTTAACGGGATCAATTATTCTTTTTGTTTTTGTTATTGTTATGGAACATCTAATGAAAGTAATGGTTGGTTCGGTCAAATTTTTTTTAAAGCTGTTTGTAATTTTAAAAAATATAAATTATTTTGTATTTGATAAATTAAAAAAGTTATCTATTTGTGTTTAATATGAGTATTTTTAGAATTATTTATAAAGATGTGGAAACTCAGGTGCAGTCGACTTCACGTGAAGTTGATATTGAGAGTTGTTAGATGATTTGACTGATTTAACTAAATTTTTATCTAACTGTTCTCAGATATCAACTTCACCTGAATTTTTACCTTATAAAGATATTTTAAAATTAGTTTATATATTAATAAATATATCTATTTACTTGTACTTTTTTACAGATTCTATAACTTATTGTAAGTCATTTTTATTTTAATTTATTAAATATAACTATCATAATTTTAAAAAGTAAAAAATTTATAAGACCAAACCTAAACAGTAAACATGTCAACTGACCAAATTGAAATTAAAAGTAATAAGTTTTCTTCCAAGTTTTTAACTTTTTTAATTAAAAGTAATAACTTTTTTCTACATCTCTGATCTCTTTACTATTTATAATTTTCTCCTAATCCTAATAATTAAAAGTTAACTAGCATGTACTTCAATTGACATGGAGTTGGATTAACTTAATTATAGGTATTATTCAAATATTATATATATAATATATTATTTTTGTCGTCCAAATAAAATTCGAAAAAATAATCGAAATAGTCTATCATAAATTCCTTCTAGATTTGAATAGAATTACATCTAGTAAAAAAAGATAAAAAAAAGTAAGCAGTAATTATTGCACAAAGTAATGACTAGAAAATAAGAGTTTGATAATAATAAAAAAGATCATAAAAAAAATACAAAAAATTACGTAAAGAAATATGAATATTTAATATTTAATTAAGGTATTAAAATATTTAATTTTTGAGAATTTAGTTCATAATTTCATAATCAACGTGAACGCTTTGAAGAGAAAAAAAATAAATGAAAGAAAAAATGTTGGGTCGTCGCCAAGAGTAAGAGAATCAAAGAGAGAAAGCCGCCAATTCCAAAGCTTCAGAAAATGGTTAAAAATCCGACAGAGTAAACTGAAGTATGTTTGAGAGTTTTTGAGCTTTTGATTCATCATAACAATGGGCACGTGCCACTGCAGGGGCAGTTAGGGAATTTAGAGTAGGCTAATCATATCTAATTATAGGTACAATGGACACGTGTCGTCTTATAATAGGGTTGTCTTTGGTGGTTATTTTGATGAGGGAGTAGTTGAACAGTGAAGTGTTAAACCGCCAAAGTTTCTTATTGGTCACACGTGTGCTTCTAAAATCACCAACTGAGGTTAATTTTTCAAAACCTTTTTTTTTTTTTTTAATTTTTACCCCTTTTTATTGCTTGCTTATGACTTATGAGTAAAGTTGAACATTCAAATGAACATTGAACCCTTGGAGGATTTTGATTATTAATTTATTACATTTCTTTTGGTTTTTTTTTTTTAATTAATTAGAACATATACACGTGCTGGTTTCTTTCTTTTCTATTTTTTGATGTATGCAATATAAAATGTATAATGTAAGAATAAAAACTTTGCTTTTTCATCCATTTATGTGCAACCAGTGCATGCACTATTTACTGTAAGATTATAGTCAACCTATTATCAATAAAAGAAATCCTAAGCTAAAACTCAAATATAATTTATATATGTTCGTTTATATTTTTTCTATATATGAATCATATTAAAATGAATAAATTAGTTAGGTTAAAACGTACATGGTTGAGTCTAAGTAATATTATAACACTTTAAATTATTTTTATTAATTTATATATTTATATCTAATATTTCAATTCTTTTGTAAATTTTTTACTATTTTAAAAATTTATTAGATATAAGTATTTATTATATTTAAAAACAAAAAAGTATTTACTATCTTGATTAACTTCACATATATATATGATATATATTACTATAATACTATTAGACACATGAATTAATTAATTTAATAATGATGTTAACTAGACAACAAATAAATCAGATAGAAATAGATGTCACTGGGTGTCCGCGGATCGGATATGGCCAAAAATTCGATCCGATCCGCATTAAAATTATCGGATCGGATCGGATCCAATATTCGCAACTTTTAAGGTTGGATCCGATCCGATCCGCACATTTGCGGATCGGATCGGATATCGGATATTGGATATATCCGCAAAACACAAAAATATTTTTAAAAGCTTATTTTTATTAAAAAAATATCAATAAAATTTATTTTTTCTATTCTTTTATATATGTTTACTCTTAAAATAATATTAAACATACTTTTCTTAAATAATAAATTAAAATAATATAACATATATGATAATTATTAATTGAAATAAAACATAAAAAGAATATTTACTTATTTATTTCTTTAATTTTGCGGATACGCGGATATGCGGATCGAATATGCAGATATCAACACAAAATCCGCAATCCGATCCGATTAGTGTGCGGATCCGATCCGATCTGATCCGATCCAAAAGCCTTGCGGATCGAATCCATATCCGCAATTTTCAGATCGGATTCGGATTCGGATTCGATCCATGGACACCCCTATGTCAGATATTTTATTTGGTTTCTATTATTCGGGTAAAATTTTTATTTTTTATTTTTTATTTTTTATTTGTCTTATATTATTTTTTTATTTTTTAAAATTTATCAATGATCGAACTTTAGATTTTTTAAACATAAAATTTTAATATTATATCATAATATAATTTTTTTAATTTAAAATAATAAAAAAAGACAATATAAATATTTATATCACTAATAGTTTATTTTCACGAATTATGACCATACATGCATGGCAATAGTCCCATTTGGTTGGCTAGTTTATTATTATTTAATTCCACTAAGAGACAGATAATTAAGATATCCATTTATCCTTCACAAAAATTTTGGTTGTTTTTAGTACTTTCGTTATCTCAACTACTAATGGAATTTGTCTTCATTTTCATCCATCTTATTATTATGATATAATTGATGTATGGACTAATAATAATAACTAGTTAGCTTCGTCACGAAGTCCAATAGTAGTACTCCACTTTAATTTCTTTTAATGCAAATAAAATTAACAAGAACAAGAAGCATATAATCTTGCGTGTGACCAATTGACATTACAGCGAAGAGATTCTATATGCTTTTCCCTTTCTACTCTATTTCTCTTGAAAAATTATATTAGGGTTTCACATGTTGTTGTATACTGTATAGTTTGATATAAAAAAGTTAACCCAAAGCTTTTGGACAACTTAATTGATTCCTTAATATTAATTATTAAATAATAAACTGGCTAGATTAATAAATTTGGGTTGTGAAAAAAGTTCAAAATAGACTCAAACTTGATGAGTTAACTCAAATTAGATTATAAACTAAATAAGCCATTAATTAAGTACGTACACAGCTTTATATATATAATACACATTATACAAGTTCAAAATCTACTTAAATTAGTTGGTTAGAGAGTTATTATCAGAGGAACTCCTCTTTCGTTTTCTAATTAATTAACTTAGGAGTTTATTTGACACGTTGTTTAGTCCTTTATGCTAATAACTAACCAGCATTGGTCATTAGGGTATGGCGTATCTGTCTCTAATTTCATGTATTGACGTAGAAACGAGGGTTTTTTAATAAGAGTTTGATTTTGATGGATTTATAATATAAATTATTTTATATAGTTATTTAATTATATTTTTTTAATGATTATTTATTTATTAATTATAAAAATAATTATTTTTATTAACATGATAAGATATAATTAAGTGTATATATAAAATTATTTTTATATTGTCAATATATTAAAACTAAAATATTATAATAATAAATTAAAAATTAAATTTTTATGTATAAACAATAAAAGATATTTATATATAAAAATTTAATTGTGTATATGTCACATTATTAAAAATAATTATTTTTTAAATTTATTATTTAAAAATAAATTTAAACTGGAAAGGTCACCAAAATTAAATTCAAATAAAATGTAATTTTATCTAATCATCAATTTAAAATAAGTTGAATTATGATTGAATTCCACCTACGCATATAATTGGTGGTGGAAATTCAGGTGCAGTCGACTTTACGTTAAGTTGATAACTAAAAGTTATTAGATAAAAATTTAGTCAAATTGGTCAAATTATCTAACAGTTCTCAATTATCAACTTCACGTGAAGTCGACTGCACCTAGTTTTAACCATAATTGGATAGAAGAAGAAAAGGAAGATCAAAATATACGAAGGCATCCATGAATTAGAGGACACGTGGCATGCATCGGAAGCATGTGTACGATGACAATAAGATCCAGATCAAAGGATATAGCACCGACAGTTTTGGGACGCACGTGCCATGGCGCACGTGAGAAACTTCGTTAGGGTTGTGTTTTCAAGTGCATACGTACTCTGAAGGAGACTCTTCTACCTACGGTGGTTGCTGCATTTTTGTTTGATACTCTATCAAATATTAATTTTAATTTGGAGATTAGATATAATAATTAATGATATTTGCCTTTTATTAAGAGTTCATTGGACTTAGATTAATATTGTGTGTTGGGGATTGAGCGGTTGGAAGTGTGGATATTTGATTGCAGACAATGTACCGACCAATTCGAATTAAATAAAGATTCTTATATAAGAAAATATATATAGAGTAAAAATTATTGTTTTTCTTCAAAGTTAAACGAACTACGACTAACCAATACCTAATAATTAACAATAAGGTCTTAATGAACTTCTTTGGACCATTCTGTAATAAATTTACGTACCATTATTTTCATATAAAATTAATTATTAAAAACGGTTAGATAATAATTTAATTAAATTTATTAAATTATATAATAAATTTTAATTATTAATTTTACATAAAAATAATTATATATAAATTTTTATTAAAATTAAATAATATATAATAGTAGTTTAATTTAATTTGTATGAAATTTTAAATTTATCATTATTAATTTATGAAAGAAAAATAATAACGTTAGAACTATAATATTTACTAATTAATTAATGTGCAACTATTTGAACATTATTTTTATAAAAAAATGTCTTGATATTAATAAAATTAATTATTTATATCATTCTATCCATATTTGTAAGAAAAATGAATACGATAATGCCATACATATATATGTGTGAATATTATATTATTGTGAAATTAATTCATATTGACCGTATTCCAACATGTTCAGTTATTTTATGTTTTTCCGGCCTCATGACGTTTTCTTTTGTCCTCGCTATTTTTTTAGATAGCAAGAATTTTTTTGACAAGGTTAAGATGTTATATTTTTAAAAAATATATTATTTATATATTAAAATCAATTAAACATATATATATTAATTGATTTTAATATATATATTTTTTATTTTAATATATCTAACTTAGTAATTGATTTTGATAGTTAATTTTAACGTATATCTATATCTAGAAAAAGTATATGAAGCCAATAGAGTATTTATATAATGTATACAATGGGGTATAGAGATGTTCGATTCAGTAGGATATCAGATGTCTATTATCTCTGGTACCCGGATGGTTATTCTGGATAGTATGAGTATATTGTGTTTGAGAAATTAGTAATGATGTTTATTTTTTAACTCATATTAGACCAAATAAATAATCTATTGTACACATTGTACAAATACTCCATTGACTTCCTAGCAAAACTCCTATATCTCACATCATGATTGTATATATTTTTGGCCAACAACTAAACCCGGTTTCAATTATTATTGATACAGTTATTTTGGCTATTGGGCTAAGTGTCTAACAATTCTGTCTCAAATTTATTTATAATATGCTTCAAAGCAAAAAAAAAGGGGAGACCAGACAGATCAATCTGACATCAATGCCATAGTTAATTAGTTAAAAACTTAAAATGAGTAATATATAGATATAAAATAAACCAACATAAATGCTATTATATATATATATTTTCTTAAAAAGGTTAAGCAGACTAGACGACAAAAAGGACGGTTCATTCAATTACGAGTTACGACGGCAATAGTTTTATGTTAAACAAATTTTCAACATGCAAAATTATTATTTGAATAGTTCTCATAAAGATGTCATTATAAATTAAATATCTTAAGAAAAAGGTAGTAAAGGAAAAAAGTGAGGGAGCAAATGAGAACAGAAAAATAAAGGAAAAAAAAATATAACAATGTAATATCACAACTTTAAAAAGAAATAGGTATATAGATGGATGATAATAATAAAGTTAGGTGGAATATTTGTTTTTGGTTTTTGCTACAATGTGGTATATAAGGAATTGAATGTGGAGTGTGGTGAAAGGGAAAACCATCCAATCTTATAACTTAAGGGAGTTATATATATGAAGAAATTAAATAGATGTGTGAGTGTATGCATGTTGCAAGGTGTAAGTGTTAGATAAGTTTAAGAGTTTGATTCATTCACAATCTATATATTATTACTACATACCCTTAATTATCTGTACAAATAGGATTTCAAGTTATCTCTTCGTCACTTCCTTTGCTTCTAAACATTTATCATTATATGTATAACATCACGCACATGTCTAGATTTTTCGAGTTAAATCTTAAAATAGTTCCTAAACTTGCAATCAAAAACATACAATGACCTTAATATTGTCTCTAAATTTAATAAAAGTGACTCACGGTCGTTTCTAAAGTATTTTTCGAAAAATATTTCTTAACGACGTGATGACGTATACTGAGAGACACCACGGTGGATAGATGACGTGACTGTTATCGTTATTTGACTCAATTTAGTCCCTGAAGTGGTTTATAACGTTAGTCCCCAATTTAAGTTCCATCTATGTCCACCATTAGAAGTCACTCTCTTTCTTTTTCTCTGCTCTCCTTCTTCTTCTTCTTCTTCTTCTCCGACACATCTTCTTCAACCAAAGCAGCATAATCAAATAGGGTGAACCCAAATGACATCCATGCAAATTCAATTTAGCCTCCAATGAATCCCACACCATTAGCTCTCACACAAGAATCTAGTAACTCCTTAAGTCCGGAAACTATTTCCACTGTCGATTACTTCCTGAATGAGTTGCCATTGTCGATTGAGGAATTGAATGAGATGTCTGAGCTTCTCATCTTCTTAAGCTAGGAAACCATTTCCATGTGCTCACCATGAGTGGCAAAAGTTAAAAGAACCATATTGGCGCAAACAGTGTCAATCTCAAAGCCACCTGACTTCATTTGATCCACAACTCTCTATAAATCATGGAACAACCCCAACCTCCCATAACCATACATAATGGACTTCAACTCAAAAGCTGAAGGGTCAATCGCTCCACCATTGCCTCTCAAACCCTCAACCAAATCCTCGGCTTCACGAGACCTATCCATTACATACAAACCACTAACCATATACTCAAAAGCCCTATGTTTTATGTAAACAGAGAAAGAACTATGAAAAAGCTGGTTCATGTAATAATAAGCAACATCAAAATTTTTCGGTGAGCCTCGTTTGGAGTGTGACTCAAGCAATTTACAGTAGAAAAGAGCAAGTTCTCTGTTTCGAGATTCAAATTCGGAAGTGGCCTCAAAGACCAAAGCTTCAGCTTCCTCAGAACGACCCAATTGATCAAGAAGTGCTGCAGAGTCGGAAACAATGATAGGGTTCCAAGTGAACTAGGAAGTTTGGGCGATACATGAATAAAACTGTGAAATTTTGGGGAATTAGAAAATGAGAAAAGAAGAAAAGGGTTTAGGGTTTACTGCAGAGAGAGCGAGAGAAGAAAGATGAGAAAAAGAGGAGGAAGGAGATAGAAGATGACAAAATAATGTCTTCTAATAGTGAAAGAAGAAGAAAGAGATGTGGTTGAAGGAGATGTGGCAAAAGAAGAAGAAAGGGAGTGAATTCTAATGGTGGACACAGATGGAACTCAAATTGGGGACTAGGGTTATAAACCACTTCAGGAATTAAATTGAGTCAAATAACGATAACAACCACGTTACTTATCCATCGTGGCGTCTCTCAATACACGTCATCACGCCGTTAAGGTATATTTTCCGGAAAATACTTCAGGAACGACCGTGAGTCACCTTTGTTAAATTCAGGAACAATATTAAAATCATTACAAGTTTAAAGACAACTATAAAACTTGATTACAAATTCAAATACCACTTTAAAATTTAACTCAGATCTTCCACTCATCAGCTTTCTCCATTCACATATACATAACCTTTTAATCTATTGTTTATACTACGATTAATTAAGGGATTTTAGCAGTTTATTGCCTGGGTTTATTATATTGTTATAAACTATAGCACGCCACATGCGCAATTATATATATATATATATATATATATATATATATATATATTACGTTTCTAAAATAAAATCTCTAAATAGTTTATAAATATATAGCATTTTTTATATCATGTGTTAACTTTTGAATGAATTGAATTAAACTCACTTAGCTTAATCTCAACTGTAATATAATATATAAGAATTTCATGTTACGTAGTGATGAACTGATGATGACCCTACAAAAAAAAATTATATTATTATCCAATCAAATAATATTTTTAATCATAAAATTTTTAAAATAGTGAGTAATCAAATCATTTTTTACTAATATGACTGTATATATAATTAAATATCAATATAAATTAAATTATTATGGTATATAAATATAATGTTGCATATACTTTAATTACTAATTAGTTTCCCAAGCTAAGAGAAAGAACGCTTTTTTTCTCTTTTCCTCTTTTTCCATGACTGGTTATTTGCTCTAGATTTGATTAAATTAAATCCAGAATTAAACTTAAAGGATAATAATAATAATAATAATAATAATAATAATAATCATAATCAAATCAAAGCATTCTAATTTGTAAATCTAGAGGCCACGGAATGGTGGAGGGTCTTTGTACTTGCAGGCAGTACTCTATCACGTTTGAAAGGAAGAATCCAACGACTTTTTTTTTTTGACGAAGGTATTTATAAATATAAATAATAAATACATAAAGTAAAACAAAAGCTTTATTAAAGAACTACCCTCAAATAACAACAACATAATATAATAATAGGGAAAAGAAATAGTGGTGTATTTTCCATGCCCAACGAAACTTTGATAAAATAAGAACTGTCGGTAGAACAAAAAAAAAAAAGAAAAGGAGGGGGGGGGGGGGCTTCACTTTCCCAAAAAAAAGAGATGAAATGTGTACACATAATAATGTACAAATATTCAAGAAATTTAATAATTTTATTTTTATGAGTTATGCTGCGTGTACATCAAAGTCAACCATCAGTATAAAATACATGTTGAAATACAAATATACATTAAAAATAAATTAAACTACACATATATTTATATACAAGTATATTGGTGGCTAATTTTAGTTGCTAATTTTGGTGTACAAATAACATTTCTTAATTTTTATATATAAATCTCAATAATTAACATGATAATAATGATATTAAAAGGACATTTTTTTAAAAAAAAAGAATAGAATTATTCAAAAAAATTTCAATAATTAATAGAATTAATTGGGTGGCTAATTGCTAATGGTATAACCAAAATCCCAGCTGCTATGAAAATGATAGAGCACCATGAAATTGCAAGGTTGAGATAGATGCTTCCTTCCTATAAAGCCAAATTAAAAGGGTCTATAAAGGAGGCCAATGCCATTGTGAGTACGCAATTATATATATATATGTCAAACATCAATGGGATTTGCTACACACTTAGCTTCATTATTTCATTATTTAGCAATAACATTGACATTTCTTCAGCTAAGATATTGACATTCAACGAGCTCTTTCAGCTTCCATTGCCATAAAAAAAAACAATTAATCCGGATGGACCACACTTTTGCATCCTTAGCTTCATGCTTCTTTAGCTTAAATATAGGTGCAATTTCTTTGTACAAGTTCCTACTACAATCTTAGGTGCTACAAATATGGATTCATATGTTGCTTATTATATGACTAAGCCAATAGGAAAGTTAATTTGCTTTCTCCTTGTGGTAATATGACAAGTATCTCCTTTATTTTATTTTATTCAGTGAACAAATCTCTTATGATGTAGATTCTTTGATTTTTACCAATTTGGTTGTGTAGACCCAATTGACACTCTAATAAGAGACCAATGACTAAGTCAACTTCATAAGTTTGTTTGATATAGCTGGCTGTCAGATTTAAGTACACTGTGAAGTTTTTCATATTCTCATCATCAGCTTTGAAATGCTTTAAATCTATGATTCAATATTTTTGTCCTAAAAAATTGAAAAAAGTTAGGAAATTAACTTGAGCCATTTTATTGACACATACCAATAATATAGGTTCATGAGGGTTACATATATATAATAAGGTGGAAACTCAGGTGCAGTCGACTTCACGTGAAGTTGATAGATGAAAACCGATAGATGAAAATTTAGTCAAATTAAATCAGTCAAACTTCACATGAAGTCGACTGCACCTGAGTTTCCACCATATAATAATTACATAAAATACTATTGTATTTATATTTTTAAGTAAGAGAAGTTGTATTTTATATTTTTAAGTAAGAGAAGTTAAGTTTGTTTAATTTATAGCGTGAAATTTGACAATAATTTGGATTTGTGTGTAGTGTAAGAGTAATTCAGCAATAATTTTTAATGTTGCATTCATATATATTATATTAGAAATTAAGTGAACTTAATTTATTTGTTTTGGAGAGAGGGCATTTTCAACTTCTTGGTTGTTTAATTTACTAAATTCTAGTTGTATAATTAGTATTACTACTCTTGAATTATTTTAAATATTTTCCTTGGTTAGTTAAGAACATATTGATATATTAATTAGTTAGTTAAGAACATTGATTGGAAGGTATAACTAATTAACAGAAGGCTTAATAGATGGAATTTAAATTTATTATAAATTATATCACTAAATTATATTACATGTTATATCATCACATCATAAACATTTCAACATTATATATATATATATATATGTATATGATTTTTTTTTTTAATGGTGTAATGATACATAGGTAGATACTATTCATATTAAATGATTTTTCTTCTTTAACCAAAATTAAAAATTTGGACTTGACTTTAAAGTGAAAAAAAAATTTAAAATTTTGAGAAAAAAAACAAATAGGTTCTGACCTTTTGCCCCGCGGATATTTTCGTCCTTGACCATTAAAAAATACTTTTAAGTCCCTGACCTTCACAAAATTAGGACGAATCAGTCCTTGACGGAGACATTTAGACGGATCAGTCCCTGACGGAGGCATTTAGACGGATCGGTCCCTGACGGAGGCATTTGGACGGATCGGTCCCTGATGGAGGCATTTAGACGGGGACTGATCCGTCCAAGTTTTGTAAAGATCAGAGACTTAAAAATATTTTTCAGTGGCCAAGAACAAAAATATCCGCAGAACAAAAGGTCAGGAACCTATTTATCTTTTTCTCTAAAATTTTGGATTAACTGTTTTATTTCTGGAGGTATCTACAAAGAATATGAAGCTAAAATAAAAATATAAGATGGTGTAATCATGTGGGTATAATGTAATATGGAGGAAGCTAATAGGGACATTATGATTGGACAAGGATTGGTGTGTGTCACTTTTGGATTAGTTGCCCTTTTGTAATCTTCTTATTCTTTTATTTTATTTTATTTTTAAATTTCTTCCTTTATGTAATGTAAGATGACGATAACATTGCTGGTCTCCAAAGTATATAATTATGTATCACTAAGGACATTATGCACGTTGTCAACCAACTCATCATCTTCAACCGTGACAACTCCTATTCCCCCCCTTTAATAATTAATTAATATATACCATTTAGTAATTATTCTTTGTTAGTTATTATTCCCTCCTGTATCCTTTCATTTGTTGCCAATTAGGTTTTAATAATTCATAATTTTACTTTTAGTTTCTAATAATGACTCAGTTAATTGTAATAATTAATAAATATTAAATAAGATAAATTCTGACTATTTTTTATTAATTTTTTTATTACCAAATATTTCTGTTGTTTATATAGATAGTCATATTAGACCTGTTTAACTTTCAAGTCTAGGTTGGTTGCCTTAATTTTCCAGATTAATTTATGCATGAAGTTTATAGAATATATATTTTAGGGTTGGTTGCTTTACTCTAATTTAAAATTTATAGAATATATATTTTTCAGATGACAAAAAATAAATATCAAGTTTCCAAGTAATTTATTTTTTTTTTTTTGGTATACAGTTTCCAAGTAATTTAGTGAAGTGTGAGTTGAGACAAAAATATAATAGTGTGTCATCAGAGGACTTTTTATTTAGAACCTGGAATCTCTACTTAACCCAAAAAAAAAAAAAAAGTGGTTAAAGGGCATTGATGAGCCCACCAATGTGCTTTGTTCGGTATTGATTACCGAATTGGGAAACGGTGTTTCTCTCAACACCCAACATATATTTATACATGATAAGTAACTTGTAAGAACCTTCCCTCAAGAGAAGAACACCACAGGGACAAAAGGGGAAAATGTTGGAGTGAAACCCCATTTTGGTCCCTGAGATTGGCAGGTTGTACTAATTTGGTCTTTGACTTTTTAATTGCTACAATTTGATCATCGAGATTCAAAAAAGTGCACCAATATAGTCCCTCGTGTATCTTCTGTCGTTGGAATTCAACACTGTTAGTGGCGTAGCTCAAGTCTTGTCATGCTAGACATATTAAAACGACGTGGTATGCGTTTTGGCGCTAAAGAAGGCACTAAATGACGTCATTTGAGGGTTTGAACAATACTAAAACGTTATATCCCTCCCTTTTGATATTGTTCAAACCCTGAAATGACATTATTTAGTGCTCTTTTAGCGTCAAAACGTGTACAACGTCGTTTTAATATGTCTAACATAGGAAGATTTGAGCTATCTCTCTAACGGCGTTGAAGAAGGACTACATTGATGTACTTTTTTGAATCTGGAGAACCAAAGTGTAGCAATTGGAAAGTCAATGACCAAATCAGTGCAACTCGCCAATTTCAGGGACTAAAATAGGGCTTAACTCAAAAATGTTGTGTCCAATCTTGTATGAATTATAAAGAGTTTAATCCTAACTCTTTGAATCAAAATAAAATACTTTGGAGTTTGGAGGTTGGATAACACTTGTATAAATATATTCTAGTGTGAGATAAATCTAGTCTTAATTTCAGCAAAAATATTGACTTTTTTTTCCTTAAATGCCCCTGCTTATTATATCACACTATTCTTTTGTCCCCTGGGTATATATAGTAAGATATATTGACATTTGATTAGTCATAAGGTGTCACATGTTATTCCATAAGAGGAGGAGGGGCACATGTTTGATGCCTCATTGGTTTGTTGGACATTTGGTCACACATGGACCACTTGGCATCTGCTTCAAGGTAACTCTGCCAAACATGTTGTCTGAATCACCATCGCAGAATCCCCACTGAGTTAATTAAAGCTTTATCAAAGGGGAGAATGAAATCCTGAACTAGCCCTGATTAGATATGTGAATTGCGTTTAAACTCAATGTTTTGCTTCAATTCTGTGTACTAATTATTTGCATTGGATTCATCTCATGCATGAAGAGGATATTTGTATGATTGTTGCTTATAGAATTGACAAGTCATTAGATTATCTTGTTACATATGTAGCATATTAAACTTGGTGAGTTTGAATCATTCCTGAAGGCAATATGGAAAGTATTGTTACTCATTTTATTTATTTTAGTTTTTGTACAACTCATTATATTTAGGCCCATACATGATCCATTGGGCTACGTTAAATTGTGCACACAAAGATCCCTACACAACACACGAGTTTGGAAAAAAAAAAAAACTCACACACACACCAATGCAATAAATCATATTTTTTCCAAGTTCGTAAAGACGTAAACCAATATTGTAAATGTGAGTTAAGCCCCTTTAGTCTTGAGATTGGCAAATTGTGCTGATTTGGTTTCTAATTTTTTAATTGTTATAATTTGGTCTTTTAAATTTAAAAAAGTGCATCAATATAGTCCCTCTTCAACGCCGTTAGTGAGATAGCTCAAGTCTTACTTTGTTGAACATATTAAAACGACATAGTACACTTTTTGACACTAAAAGAGCACTAAATGATATCATTTCAAGGTTTGAACAATATTAAAAGGGAGGGGTATAACATTTTAGTTTTATTCAAACCCTCAAACAATGTCATTTAGTGTTTTCTTTAGCGCTAAAATGCATACCACATTGTTTGAATATGTCTAGTGTGACAAGGCTTGAGTTACGCCACTAACGGTGTTGAGTTTCGACAGAAGATACACAAGGGACTACATTAGAGTACTTTTTTAAATCTGGAGGACAAAATTGTGACAATTAAAAAGTTAAGAATCAAATCAGTGCAACTTGCTAATCTCAGGGATCAAAATAGGGTTTAACTCTGTAAATGTAGATTGTATAGAGTATCAATATTATTTCGAGGCTTATTTAAAACAGATTATGAGAATTAGACTTTGTGAAACAAGATTAGAGATAATAGTAAAGGTGTTTGAGATAGCTTCACCTCAACTTCCATATGTGCAAGAAACTCTAATACCTAAGTCAACAAGAGTTTCAGATTATGTGTAGAATAAATTGAGAAATATCTAAAATTTATGAAGTATTTATAGACAAAAGTCACTTGGTCATCATTTTAGAAGATCTTCTTTGAGGCGAGTGAGTGTTTTTACTTTTTTCCTCTTACTGCACGGGGAGTTATTCCACGTCGAGAGTGTTGAGATGTAACTTGGTATGTAAGTTGGGTCGAACACAAGTCTCCATACCCGTGTCCTAAGTAAATTGGGCATTTTGACCCGTGTAGCTTTTGGACATGTGTCTTCTATTGGGCTCACAAAATTCTCCTTGGGTATTGACTTTAATTATTTTAGCTTTTCTTATTTTTATCTTCTTATTTGAGTATTTGACTATGATATTCCCTATACGTATGAGTTATAAAAGAAAAAAAAAAAAAACTGGATTTGGTAAATTAAATTTAGTGGTCCCAAAATTATAATAAAACTTTATTTGAACAAATTCGCACATACAAATAGCTGGTGGCATATCATGCAACATATGAGGCCAACTAGAAGAGATTAGCAGATAGCAGAAAGATACAAATACCTATTAACATGTTTTACTATTAATGATGCTTCCTAGGACAACCACATGCATACATTTGTTCAAGGCATGTGATCAATTCCAAAACATGCTACTCCCTTCCTTTCCCTTTATCTATCACTCTAAAAATTTAGTTGTTCTCAGATCAATCTATCGACATACTAAATTATATTCAAATACATTAATCAAAGAATATTCTTAAATTTTCACAAGAAAAGATAAAAGGGAATATAAGGAGTGTTTATTTGCAGAGCTTGGTCCTTCCACCACTTCCCTCATGGCAAAAAGTTTGATTCTGCATAGGAAGCTGTGTAACTGTATATTCTGAATTAGATCAACTGGCTGCAAATTTAGTAATTTACTCATGCATATGATATTGCGGATAATGGAAATGCAGTGCCAAAGCAATGCTCACCCCTAGTAAATTGAAAAACTTCGCACCTAAGATAAGCAACCGTGTTAAGTGGCAGCTTTTAGTTTCTTGCATCCTCCTGCTTCAAAATTCACTGCAACTTTATCATCTTTATAGAAAATATTGTACCTCTTTCAGTTCACATGTTGAGAACTTTACTGTGGTTTAAACTCATCGGATGCTCTACACCAGCCTGTAAATAAATACATGAAAGGGAAGGGAAATGGAGCCTTGAATTACCTTCCATAGTGGCCAACATTGTCAAAGTATATCATTGAAATATCAACAAAAGAAAACCCAAATTAACCAAATACCAATTCCAACAATAAATCCTCCGGTTAGACTCGTAAAAATGATGTGGAAATTCACTAGAACACCATACACATGCCACTTACCACTGAGTTTGTTGGCCACAGCTGCAATCCAGGCTCTATCTTTAGTACTAAATGCATACCTCGCAGCTGAGGCCAGCAGAATAAACCCCACTGGTTTTCGCGAGTTAGCTGCAGTCTGATTATTAACTAGCACTGGTTGCACCAGGAGAGAGCTAGTCCCTTTAGACACTAGTTCCGGAAATTCAGAATCTGAGACATCAGTCAAACGTTCAGGTTATATGAGCAAAGGTCCAAAACTATAAAATGTTCAAAGTGAAGTGCAAGTCATGCTTAGGAGTGGATTATTTTTTATAAAGTTAATTAGTAAGTAGACGAAAAATGGAAGGTCAAGAAAAAAGCTCTAGTAGGGAAAGGAGATTCATTACCTGCATCTTGAGGAAAATATAGGGTATCCTTCAAATCAACCAGATCAGCCTTTTCAATTTTTTTCGCAAACCAATCAAGAAGAATTTCTTTAGATGAACCATCAGGTATGTTCCAATAGCCCCTTGCACACATGTCTCTTTGAACAAAAATTAGCTGAACAAATCGAAATAGTTCAAGAATAAGGTAGAAGAAGAAAAACTACAGATCATAGAGAAAGAAAGTGAGATTGAGACTGAATTGTATTACTGAATTGAACTAATGAATGTAAATAGATTTTGCTGGTTAGATTTTACATGCTAAATAATAGCGAAGTATCCTTTAAGAGCAAATTCATTATATTTGTTATTGATAACTAGCTACTAGCATCACTAACTACTCTAACCAACGCTGACAAACCTGTCTCATCTCAGCGGAGCTATGTAATATTACAGATACTCCAAGAGAAACCTATTACATTTTTTACATCAATGACTTCACAACTATGAAATACTAATTTAAAAAATTTAATCATAAACAAACATAATTCATATCAACAAAGTATCGTTTTTCTCTGTTCTTTCTTCCCATGCTGCCTGGGCCAACCCACCTTTTTTTTTTTTTCGTATAATTTGATACTTAACAGTAAGCTACTAATGAAGGACCCTAGCATGCATGAATCAATCTATCATGTGTTCATTTAAACTATTGTCTTACCGCAGCAATGGCATTTGAATTACGCAGCAGAACGTATGATGCCCAAGCTAGATCCTCCTTCAGACCATCAGCTATATCTTGTGACATGACAAATATTTGCTGTGTACCATCAGGTAGAGTTGCTTGATCCACTGGTTGAGCACCCTACGAATTTCCAAGACTTGGCTGAGAATCAATATATTGCACAGATGAAAACTTTACAAATACATGCATTATGCATATAAAAGATGTGAGGTATCAGAAACTGAGATGATGAAGAAATGATGAACAAGGAAAGAGAGAAAGAGAGAGAGAGAAGTCAGGAAAAGAGAGAGAGCTATTGCATTGAGTGTTTTTGGATCTGTATTTTCTGAACTGAATTTTAGTTTACAAGTTTATACTATATATACAGGTAAGGGTGGAAGTGAGCCGGGCTACTTGACGGGGACTCGTTTTATTCATAGTTTCACTTTATATTAAACACTACAAAACAAAAAAGAATCAATAATCAATACTAGTTAATATTGTAGCTTTTTTGTTTAAAGAAAAAATTATGGATTGTAAATATGGTTATGATATGTGAATAGTGATTAATATATAGATGAATTATTTTGAACTTTAATTCATGAAATAGGCTTTTCAAATAAGCTCGTAAGCTTGTCGGGTTTAAACAGGCTAGGCTCGAGCCTGAAAAAGCCTATGAAAAGTAATAGGTCTAGGTTTGGGCTATCTATTTATAACATGAATCAGGCTCGTTAAAGCCAAAGCTCGGCTCGGCTCGGCTCGACCCATTTCCACCCCCATGCAAAGTTGCTTAACAGATTCTAACTAATTGTGCTGAATTGGACACAATAACAAACTCACTAAGATTGGAATGGTTGAAGATGTTTTCACGAGTACAAAATTAGGAGTACAAAATCAGGAGTACACTATAAGAAGGTGGAATAACCCAAAATCTATATTAATGTAAACAATGATAGATTTGACTATACAATGAGTGTATCTTTCTCTTGAAACATAACAATCTCATGCCAGTGAAAAACATGATAGGATCACGATGCTACGGTCAATTGTTTAAAACTTGATTTTTTTTGAAAAACCAACAAATAAATAAATACCTTGAGGAATTTACCAAGGTAAGGTAGAGCGACAGAGAAGGAAGCCAAAGACAAACCCAAAACCTCTGTAGTCTAGATAGCAAAGATAAACACAGCAAATGAAACTCATTTCAGACAAAAAAAAATAACCAATGAACTGAATTGAAAATGGAAAAAGAAATAAAAAGAAAAAGGAAATTTTGATAAGTTTTTACAAGCTGGGCAGGTGTCATAGTAGCTGAATCTGTGCCAAGGAAGTGATTCAAGAAGAGAAGGGAACCAAAGCCATAACCAATCCATCTGGGCAAATAGGATTCATCCAAGCCAGGTATCCCTGAAACACCCCAAAAACAAGAACAATGTCATACAAGCATAAACACAAACACATGATAGGCAAAGATAGGAGACTCAACCTAAGGTGAAGCGAAGAACGGAGAGGTTGAGCTGTTGTTGTTGGGTTGTGTTGGGTGGCTTAGAATCTTGAAAGGTGGCACGAACTCTGAGTGTTGTTGTTGGTGAAGATGATAATGTTGATGTTGTGAAGGTGGGTTTGTGGGAAGGAAGACATGGTCTTAAGTTGAAGATTATGGTACTCATTGGAAATGAGATACTGTTGGGGAGATAGCCTTTCTGGTTAGTTTTTAGTTTTGCCACTTATTAGTTATTATTTTGTTTTAGTTTTTGCCTTTTTGGTGTTTCCATTGTGAAAAAAGGATTTTTATCACAATATTATTAGGGTAATAATAAAATCATTTTTAATCATTTGGTTTTTTAAATATGACCTCTTTTCATCTAATATGACTAATAATAAGTAATTAAAGACTTTTTATCAATTAATTTTTTAATAAATAGGTAAAGGTACATAAAAAAATATAGAAAGAACAAAAATATAATTAAATGATTATTAAATAGTATAATATATTTCAAAAATTAATTTTACAAATCAAAACTGATTCTTCATTATCTAACATTTTCCTAATTTAATCTAATTCTAACCTAACATTATAGGCAGAAAAATTTTAATAAGAAAGAATTATATATATATATATGAGTAAATTGTTAAATTCGTAAATGAAAAATCATTCATTCTTTAAATTAGTTTCTAAATTTTTTTTAATCAGATTTGTTTTTTAAAAATTTAAAATCATATTAGTCATTTTACAGTTTTGTTACTAATAATGTTAAAATTAATAATGTTAAAATTTGTTGATATTACATGTTCAGTTGTTGATATTACATGTTTAGTGGCTGAGATTAGACTAAAAAAATTAGAAAAAAGTTATATGTAAATTAATGTGTTTGAAATTAGAGAGAAAGAATAATTAATATCTTTGAAATTAAAAAAAGAGATAATAATTAATTTTAAAGTATATTTATAATTTTAAATATTTTTAATTATATTATTTAAAATATAATTCAAAAACTAATTTCATTAATAAGAGCGTGTACTCCCATTTTTTATTAACCCATATCTCATGCTTTTTAATATAAATACTCTCTTCTTTTTTGTATTCTTTTTTCTTCTTCCCATGTTTCCTCTTCGTTATTGTTTTTTTATTGCTATTGTCGTGGCTGTTTTTTCTTTTTTTTTTTCTTTCTCTTCTTTCGAGTATTTTTGCAGTATTATATATTTTTTTGTTTTGATTTTTTATTTTTTTTGTTTTTATTCTTATTAAAAGAATAAAATAAAAAAAATTATGAGAAGTGAAATAAGAAAGAGAAGATGAAAAAGCAAAGAAGAAGAATACGACAACGATGATGAAAAAGAAGAGGATAATGAATTTTGAATTATGTAAAATTTATTAAAAAATAACACCGAAACTTTTTAACCGTGACACATCTTCTTGTTAAAAAGGTGAAATAAGAATTATGTGAATGTCAAACAAGAAACAAACAAGAAGAAGATGATGATGATAATAAAAAAGAGAAAAAGAAGGAAGAAGAGTTTTGAATTATGAAAAATTTATCGAAAAAATAACATCAAAATTTTTTAATCGTTACTTAAGTTTCTGAATTTTGATAAGAAAATTTTTTAACCGTGAAATCGAATTTCTTAACTATGTCATTTTTAACTAAATGATGTACTTTTTTTTAATTATTGAACTAGTTGAGTGACATTAAATTTATATATAAACAATTTAACTATTTTTGTGTCACTTATAATAAAAAGATGTATTTTTTGTTCTAAAATCTATTTAAATATATTTTATTAATTGAGTGAATTAAGATTTTAGACTTGTAATTTTTTAAAGATTTATTATGTTATTCATTTATCAAAAATTTGTGCGTTATTTTTAAATAAATAATATATATATTTTTTACCCAAACGGTATCCCCCAATCCGACAGGTTAATGACTAATACGTCACGGATCTGAACTCCATTTAAGGGTCTACTGCATGCACAAGGCAGGGTTCGAATTCCCTACACTTGCTTAAGCGGATGAGTGAGCTGACCACTCGACCAACCCAGGTTGGTTTAAATAATATATTTTATTATCATTGAATTCATTACGCGGCAGGGGTTCATGTCCCGGCCCGACCCGAATACCCGGCCCGGTCCTGAACATTTTAGGGGCTAATTTGGTGTGATTTCACTGGGTATAAGGCCGGGTAAGAGTCTCAAAAATAGACCCGGTCTTTATTTCGGATCGGGTCCGGGCCATAGCTCGGGTCACCCGAACTCGGTTCGATGGCCCGGTCATCATACACAATTAATATTTTGTGTTATTAGTAATGGATGATGGCTATTGTTATGTGAAATTTAAGTATTATAAATCTTAATATTTTGTGTTATTAGTCATTATAAGACTATAAATTAATGTTTTATATTTAAAATGCATAAGACTTTAGACTAATGCATAATATTGTGTTATTTGTATTGATTTAAATATTTGGTGTTATTAGATAATATTAGTATTGATTGTGGTTATACTTTAATTTTAGGGAATTGTTGGTTCTTGTTATATTTTTCTAAGTGAATTTTACCATGTCAAATAATGGTTGGAGTCTTAGACATTTGGATATTTCCACATGGTAACTTACAAGAAGGTAATATTAACGGCTCGGTTTTCACCCAGTTTTTACCCGGTATAATCGTGACCCGAAAGTGTGTAGGTTTCATTGGGTCTAGGGCCGGATTTGGGTCTAACAAATAGGCCCGGTATATATTTCAGGTCAGGTTTGGGTCACATCGAACCCGGTTTTACTCGCCCCATGAACACCCCTATTACGTGGTATTAAGCCAAAAAAAAAAGAAAGAAGCGCAAGAAGTAATAGTAGTACTAGTAACCATGTGAGTGAATACTCTATCCGGTCCCTGACAATTACCTCAAAAGGACAACGAGGTCCCAAGAAAAAAAAAAACACCAAATCCGGTCTCTGATCTTCTTTTTTTGGATGGATTAGCTCCTGTGTTAAAAAAATAACATTAACTTTTTTGGCACAGAGACCTCGTTATCCTTTTGAAGTCATTGTAGATTGAATTTTTTTTTTTTTTTTTTTTTGTCAAAAATCTCGTTGTCTTTTGAGATAATTATCAGAAATTATTTTAAATTTTTCTCTAACCATGATAACAAGAAAAAAAATATTTGAAAAAAAAAAAAAAGAGACTGTACGAGTACAAATTAAAAAAAAAGAAAAAAAAAGCATATACGAATTAAAAAACGCGTGCGCAAAAAATAGCGCATAAATGTAAAATATATTATAACAACCTAATTAAACTTATTTAACAATTTTATTTGGTTATAAAGGTTTTTCATACATCATGTTCTAACCTCAACAAAAATGAGTTTCTCTTTGCAGCGGCCTTTTGGTGGATTTGGAGGGATAGGAACAATGACATCTTCCATCAAGATGATCCATGGAGTAAGGAGAAAATTATTCACTTAGTTCAACATGCTGCTCGCGATTTCTCTAAGGTTGTTACTAACCAAAAACATATTATTCCTTCCTCTTTGCAATATAACTGGGAACCACCTCCAATGAATGTCTGTAAAGTGAACTGCGATGCAAGCGTTTTTGAAAATGGGCAATTAGCGGGCTTTGGATGTATTATTAGAGACAGCATGGGAATTTGGATGAAAGGTTGTTCTGCCAGTATACCTCTTTCTAGTGTTCTCTCTTGTGAGCTTCATGCTATTTGGAGAGGGCTTGTTATGGCTTGGGATTGCGAGTGTAAAGAGGTCATATGTGAAACTGATAATCTTGATGCATTTCTTCTTGTTTCGCGAGGCACAACCAGCATGATTACGAATGACTCTGATCTGCTTGGCAAAATCAAAGAGATGCTTCAGCGCAATTGGACAGCTACTTTAGTGCTCATCCAGCGTACAGCAAACAGAGCGGCTGATTTAATGGCTAAGACTGCTGCTTTAAACAAGCAGGTGTACCTAGAGTGGTTACAACCCCCTAATAATTTAGACATTATTATTAGAGAGGAGTACTACTCTTTCTCTTAGGTGTTTTTTTTCTTTGTGTTATGTTCAGTCACCAAAAAAATACATCATAATATAGTTCTGACTGTGTTTTGAGATATATAAAAGCAACAAAAAACCAGGAGCCAACAATAATAGAATTTTTTTTTATTTTTCAGCAAAATTACTTTTTGTTATTAACAAAAAATATTTTCTATTACACAATTTTGATCACCTTTATATAAAATGCTATTTTTGCATTCATTTTAAAAATAAAAAGTGAACATCATATCAATATATTTTGTTTTTTTTTTAAAATCTCCATATAATAGCTCAAGAAAACATTTTCAAAATATATAAACTATTTTCTACACTTTTAAAATGTTTTTTATTTTCTCTGTATGCTTTAATTTTGATTGGTGGTCCTTGGTAAGAATAGATAGATATTTTCACGTCTTAATCTTCACACGTGTCTCCTATGTTACAGGGCATCGCCGGTAATCTAGAGTCCGAAACCGGATACTCCGAGGTCCCCATTCCCGCTGCATATATAAGCCAATCCTCCAACCTTTCTCTCTCTTCTTTCTTTCTCTTTCTCTCTCACTGTTGTTGAGTATTCTCTCTGCAATTTCATCACTTCTTTAATTTTTAATTTTTATTTTTCGCTCCGAATTTCGCTTCCAAAAGCAACGCTATGCTTTTTCTCAGCTCGTGATTTCGATGTGAGTAACTCCTTAACTTATTTAATCGAATGTTTGTTTCTTCCTTGCACTGATACAGTGGTATGTTTCATTTTGGCTTCTGTTTTTCTTCCCTTCACCTATCAATGATCGATCTTAGAAGCTATGTATAGTGAAGACTGTTACTTTCTTTGTTGCTTCGATTTTTTGTTTTCCTTTTCAAATTTAAAAATTGGGACAATGAGTTGAATTTTATTTATATTTTTTATTTTTTTCGTGTTCTGAGCTGAGTTTAAGTTTAAGGTTTGCGTTTTACTTATTATGGGGGGTTGTGATTGGGAGTTTATGGGGTTTGGTTTACACTGCAGGCTTTGGGGATTCTTAGTTTGTGTATGTAGCTGATGATTGGTGTTCTGGTTTCTGTATTTTTCAATTGGTAAGTTTTTCTTTTTGGTGCTGCTTTTGCAATTTTGGTTGCATTTATTTATCTTTTTTGAAATTTTGAATCTTTGAATTGAAAGCTTCGGGTTCTGCTCTGTGTGTGTGTGTGTTTTTTTTTTTTTGGGGGGGGGGGGGGTTCAACCCTGCTAATGTTTGTAATCTCCCCTGACGCGCTTTTTCTGTGCAAAAGCATGTCTAGTCCAAATGTTAGTAAGAATTAGGGCTTTTTGTGTGTAGTTATTAGATTGTGATTCCCCTTGCTTCAAAGGACATTTTTGTACCGTCCAAATTTTAGGCTTGTTCCATGACTTGAAAGTGTATGTTTACTTTCTTCACCATGTGGTTGCTGTTTATTTGGTTGTTTAACTTGTATTAGTTTCACTGTTTCAGCGTATACTTTCCTTATGCTAATATATATGTCTGGTTCTAACCTCTTTTTTAATTTTGGATCCATATCAGCAATTGTTCAGAGCTGAGTAGAAAGTATCATTTTTTGGTGCATTGGATTTCAAGGCTGTATTATTGGATAGAAGTTTGGAAACTCAAGTGGAGTTTGAAAGTTTAAAAGATCAGGGGAATATTTATGCTCAATCTACCTGTTACATAAAGCTTGTGAACTGCTTTGAGAATATTTGGAATATCAGTCAGGCCTGGCTCTGAGGAGCTATAGATTCCAGTCACCAAGAAGGAGGTGCCCTCTATGGCACCTTCTCGGGTGGCTGGAGGATTGACCCAATCATCATCAAGTTCTGGAATTTTTTTTCAAGGAGATGCACAATCACATAGTGTAGTTAACTCTCCGTTAAACTCGCCATTCATTAACTCATCTAATGCGGTTCCTGGAACTGGTCTTCCAAACCTGGGTCCAGTGTCAGGGGATATGAACAATACAATTTTGAACAGTGCGGCAAACTCAGCACCAAGTATTGGACCTAGCTCTTTACTCACAGATGCAAATTCAGCATTCGCTGGTGGGCTCCATTTGCCAAGAAGTGCAAGCATTAACACAGACTCATACTTACGGTTACCTGCTTCACCCATGTCATTTACATCAAATAATGTTAGTATTTCAGGGTCATCAGTTATGGATGGTTCGAATGTAGTACAACAGAGCTCTCACCAAGATCAGAATGCTCAACCATTGCAGCAGAATCAGCAGCAAGGAGCTTCTAGTGTTATGTCTACACCTGTGTCTCAAATTGGTCCTTCCCCACTTCAAATGGGTGCACAAATACCTGGATCTTTCATGCAAGATCCAAATAATTTATCTCAGCTGTCCAAAAAACCGAGGCTGGATATCAAGCAGGAGGATTTAATGCAACAGCAGGTGATACAGCAGCTTCTTCAGAGACAGGACCCCATGCAATTCCAGGGTCGTAATCCACAGATACAGGCTTTGATGCAACAGCAGCAAAGACTGAGGCAACAGCACATCCTTCAGTCAATGCCACAGTTACAGCGAGCACACTTACAACAACAGCAGCAGCAACAGCAACAAATGCACTTGAGGCAGCAGCAATTACAGCAACAATCAATGCAACCCATATCTGCGGTGAAGCGTCCGTATGACAGTAGCGTTAATGGTGTATGTGCTCGAAGATTAATGCAATACCTCTATCATCAAAGGCAACGACCAATTGTGAGTTTTGTTCATGTGTTAATTTATGGCTTTCTTCTGTCAAGCATCATATTTTTCTGCACATTTAAATGTATGTTTTAAACACATTTGATTGATGTTTTTTGTTCCCATTGGAATCCTGATTAGTTACAACTGAATTCAATTTTCTGTTTGTCTCAGGAAAACACTATTGCTTATTGGAGAAAATTTGTGGCCGAGTATTACTCTCCTCGAGCAAGGGAACGGTGGTGCTTGTCTTTGTATAATAATGTTGGGCATCATGCACTAGGTGTTTTCCCTCAGGCATCTATGGTTAGTTTCTATACTTGTACTCAATACTCTATAATTGTATACCATAATCTTTGTTTAAAAAAAATTCAGGCATTCAGCCATAGCAGAATGGTATGGCCCTTGTTATTGGAACCACCATGAAAAGATCTTAGTTTAGTGGAATTGTGTTGTGGAAAATGAGGGGCACCAGTGGCATTTACGGCCGAAATGGCGGACGTGTTGAGCTTTTTTTTATATTTTAAGTAAATTTTGAGGGTCATTTTGGTAATTTGTGGTTTCAGTAAGAAAACGGTAACCCATCACCAGAGAACTCAGTTCTCTCAATCTTGTTCTCTCTGCCTCTCGTTCTTGTGCTGCCCTTTTAATTTGCTTCTTGTTACTGTTGACATGTACATAAATCTGACATGGATTTTTCCCCCCAAAGGATGCGTGGCAGTGTGACATATGTGGTTCTAAATCTGGAAGGGGATTTGGTAAGGAACTGAGAACATTATTTTTTTTTATTATGTAATACTGTCATTGTATTTTTGTATTCTACAGAATCTGTATGTTTGACTTTCTTGCTTACAAAAATGACCCTAGTGCAATCAATATTAACCAATAATTACATTATGAATAGTTGTATAAATAATAATCTTTGGTCTAAACTTGAAAATTATAGAAAGTCAGATATCTGACGGCATTGTATTCGGACAATGATAAGCAAGTATAATAAAAGAATGACTGGTTTAGATTATCTGAATGCAGAATGTACCTGTATGCAATGTTATTGGTGTGGGTATTTGAATTTTCTAGTCACATTAATGCACTAATACTTACATTCTGGATCTGTGTAACAGAGGCAACTTTTGAAGTTCTCCCTAGACTTAGTGACATCAAATTTGGCAGTGGAGTTATCGATGAACTTTTATTTTTGGATTTGCCACGCGAACAAAGATTTCCTTCTGGTTTAATGATGTTAGAATATGCAAAAGCGGTTCAAGAGAGTGTATATGAGCAGCTTCGTGTTGTTCGTGAAGGTCACCTCCGTATTATATTTACACAAGACCTGAAGGTTATAAAACCATCAATGTATTTTAAAAATATTTTCCATTTGAATCTATTATGCATAATTATCTGCTGATTATCATGTAAATTATTACAGATATTATCTTGGGAGTTCTGTGCAAAGCGCCATGAAGAACTTCTTCCTAGAAGGTTGGTTGCACCACAGGTTGGTTCCAAGGCTTTGTTCCATTTTGGTGGGCTACTCATTATGTACTTGGAGTTGGTTATAGAGATGCTTTATATGAAGTAGCCTGAAGAGGCATTATAGTGGGAACTAATTCATGCAATTCCAATATTGCAGGTAAATCAGTTGGTTCAAGTAGCTCAAAAATGCCAGAGTACAGTTGCTGAAAGTGGTCCAGATGGGGTTTCTCAGCAAGATCTTCAAACAAACAGTAATATGTGAGTTAATGCATTCTTATTCTTATTCCTCGCTGATAGACATGTGTTGTGAATCCTTGTTCTTGGAATTTATGTCTCGCTTGATGTGAAGATGTGGTGTTATATGGAATGATGACTTCTTGTTTTGGTTGGACTAACAATTGGATAAACAACTGTAGAAAGGATATCAGATAGAAAACTGTCCTGCTTCTCCATTTTTCGAATAATTTATTTGTGATGTGTATTTGTGTAGTTCTTCTTTCAGTGCTACATGCTATCAACCGATGTGAGTGCACTAAGCCACGCTATAATGTATTTTTTGCATTAGGGTATTGGCTGCTGGGCGTCAACTTGCAAAGAGTCTCGAGTTGCAATCAGTAAATGACTTGGGTTTTTCCAAAAGATATGTAAGATGTTTGCAGGTACACTGTTAAAATCTAGATTCAGTGTCTTCTGATTTTTTTCTTCTTTTATCATTTACTCCAGATTTCTTATAATTGCCTGCTGTAATGGGTGACAGATTTCCGAGGTTGTCAATTCCATGAAAGATCTCATGGATATCTGTCGGGAGCACAAAATTGGGCCAATGGGTAAAATTTTATTGTTCTTGTTACTATTTTACACTGGTTGGTTGTATGTCATTGTTTTCACATGTTGAACACATGGCAATTGACCATCTAAAATTGTGTTTCCTTCTGGACATTAGATTAGATGTGGTATACTATGTTCAAATTATGAGTATCTTTTCTTTCCCGTTAATGATTCAACTCCTACCTGCAGAGAGCTTGAAAACTTATCCTCGTTTTGCAACCCCTGCCAAGCTTGAGAAGCAAAAAATTCATGAGATGGAACAGCTAGCAAATGCTCAAGGTCTGCCAACCGAACGAAACACACTCAACAAACTGATGGCACTGAATCCTGGTCTGAACAACCCAATAAACAATAATCTTAATATGGGGAATCGTGGTGCTTTGAGTGGGTCAGCACAAGCTGCTCTCGCAATGTCTAACTACCCGAATCTTCTCATTAGACAAAACTCAATGAATTCAAGCCCTGGCTCAATTCAGCGAGAAGGATCGTCATCTTTCAACAATGCGAACCAGAGTCCCTCTTCAGCTATGCAAGGTGCTGCTGCCTCTGCTTTTATTCCAGGCTCAATGCAGAATTCAACCGGTTTCCCAAGTCCCCATCTACCCCCACAGCAGCGGCAGCAACACCTTCTACAGCGTTCAGCAAGTGCGAATGGTTTACTGCAACAAAACCATTCACAGGGATCCCAAGGAAATCAAGCTCTACAGCAGCAGATGATCCAGCAACTGCTGATGTCAAATAACAATGGGGGAGTGCAATCACAATCTCTTAGTGGACCCAATGCAAATGGGAACATAGCAAAGAATGGGTTGAGTTTTGGAGGCCACTCTCCTACTCCTTCCATAACTGGAGGATCTATCAATGTTTCAGGAAACAACGGCCCTGTTTCAAGGAGTAATAGCTTCAAAGTGGCCTCAAACAGTGATTCTTCTGCAGCCGGCGGCAACAATGGTATCAACCAGAGAACGCCAGATATGCCACAAAATATCCTTTTGCAAGATGTGGTTCCGGATATTGTCGGTGATTTCACCGATAGTCCCTTCTTCAATAGTGATCTAGATGATAACATGGGTTTTGGCTGGAAGGCATAACCAACACAAAATGGCTTATCAAGTGCTCTTGTTATAATTATTGTACAGAAAACTTTTTTAAATAGCTGCTGCTCCCTTTTCTTGGTGGAATTTGTTGTGACTTGACTAGGTCTTTAGAGATTCTATCTCAGGGTTTTTGTCTTGCCTGCAAGTGTAATCTATTAGACAATTTAATCAACAGTTTTAGCTCTTTTTTCTTGTTTCCTTTTTTCAATACAACACTTATACAATTCAGGTGCTTTGTGCTCCTTTCTTGCCATATTGTCCTTAGCGTTGACATATGACGTAGGATGTTTGTCCTGAAATGTGGCTAAGTGGGTTGTGACCCAAACTGGTCGTCATATCCCTTAAAAGTCAGAACCCCATAAAAAGAAATGTGTAACTGAGTTGGGACAACTTTTTTGTTTAAATCTAGTATCAAATCAGAATATTGATTAGAATTCAACCTGGCTTTGGCTTGTACCTTTGACCTAAATGCTTCTTAGTGGTAGGTGTATGCTTTTTGAGAATTAGATTGGATTCTCTTTTAGTTGACTTTGTCAAGTACTTTCACGTCCAAAATGTTACTTATTCCCTCATTCATTTAGTTTTTGGTTTCCATTCTATGCCTTTTTCCATGTTTACAGGTTGGAACACAACTGTGAGTAGAATACGTAGTAAAAGAGTTCATGATACTTGGTGTGTAGAGAACATACGATACATATATTTTGAATGTGTTGATGATGTTCTAAAGCAGGCTTTGTAGGAAGGAAGACATGATCTCAAGTTGGTGATGATAGTGTTCATTTTGAATGGCTTTGTAACGCTTGAATTTGTCTACCAACCCCACTTCAGTTTCCAGTTGCTACTTGCTACTTGCTACACAGCTTGGTCCCAGCTACGTACTCAGCTTGGGAAATAACATGCCAATTGCCAAATAATGCACTTACTATAATAATTTGCTTGATGAGACACGTGCTATAATCATTGGATATCCTTTTACAAGTATATGTTATCATAACAAGTGATCTTTTATTAGCGGCGGCAACGGGGCAGGTTTTTGCTCTATCCGACCCCGCTCCGCCTACAATAACTCGCATAGAATCTGCCCCGCTTCTACCTGCGGATAGTAAAACGTTGAACCTTAACCCACCCCCTAACCCACCCTATCCCTCCCTGTGGGTATCCACCCCGCCTCTACCTGCTCCTATAATTATTAAAATTCAATAAATAAAATTAAATTTCAAAATTTATATAACCATCATTACATACATAACATAAATCAAAATAAAAATTTAAATATGATATAATATTATTAATCATTTACTAATTATTTTACATATATTATACATATATATTAAAATTATATATATTATATATATATAGCAGGGCGGGTATAAACTAAACCCGACCCCGTCCCACCCTCCAAGAACTCGCCCCGCTAAAAACCCATTCCGATACGGGGTGAAGTGGGTACCCGCGAGTTCAGGTGGTTTTGTCATCCCTATTTTTTATGCAACCAAAACATCAATTACTATATATATATTGTGTTAAGAAGTCTGATTACACTGTTATTAAAGATTTAGTACTCTTCTAAGTTGTATGAGAAGGGTAGATTTTCCTCACGGATTCTATTTATAGTTTTACGGAACAAGTGGGTATCTGTGGATATTAATAATTTAAAAAAAAAAAGCAAAAAAAAATCACAAAATAATGAATATAATACAATATTATTTAATTTAAAAAATAAAAATACATAATCTATTTGTATTAAACACATCTTGAAGTAAAATACCAATATAAAAATTAACTTATGTCATTCCCAAATCAAATCATTTCTTACACAAAAAAAGACTTTTTAATATTATCTAGATCTCATATTAACAAAACTAACAATAACTAAACTTTTAATTTTAGGCTATTACATAAATAGAATCAATGGTGATAATATAATTTCTGTCACAAAAATTTAGTGAATCCTCATGGTCGAAGATCTTTCTTCGTTTTCGTCTTCATTTATTCATCAAGGCAAATCCCATTTTTATAGAGATTTAAATGGATTTTTGTATTCATCTCGTAGTAGATAATCTTCACAAATTACAATTTTCAACAAATATTTTTGCTATTCCTAAATAAAAATGATAAAAATTTTAATTTTAATTTCTCTGTGGAAAATGGTTGACTCCAATAATATTCTCTCTTTCATATAAAATACCTTTGTTCACCCAAAAAATGGTCTCATCTCAAAATATCTAAAATATCCATTATCAATGTAAAAACATTAAAAATAGCTAACTGAAAAAAGTTAATCCTTATTTAGAATGCCATAGATCGATAAAATAATTTCTAAAAACTTATTATCAATTTGTTGCGTAATCAAATTGCTAATTACACTAACTTAAACCTTGATGGAATGCAAAACGCAATCATATAATTATATTTGTTAATTTTTAAATAACGTGATAAAAGTATATAAATCTCATTTAATTAAGCTGTACGTGGAAATTAAATGAAATCCAGACTAGTTTATCTGAAAATATAAATACGCGAAGAGACGTAACGAAGATGTTTACAAATAGGAAGCGTTACACTTGGGCAGAATAATAATGTCGCGATACAACCTGCAAGTTAACCAATCAGAAAGAGCCACGTATTCAAATAGGTCTTCATGCGGCTGCGGATCTATCACCGACTTAGATGCACTATCCTTTTCTTGACGCGTGTCCACTCCATTACCGGACATAGCCGGTAATCTAGAGCCCGAAACTGGACACACCGAGGTCCACATTTCTTCTGAGTATATAAACCTCCACTCTCAACTCTTTCATTTTCTCTCTCTCTCTCTTCTTTCTCTCTCACTGTTATTGAGTATTCTCTCTGCAATTTCACCATTTTTTAATTAATGAGATTTTTATTTTTCTCTCCTAATTACGCTTTCAAAACCAAAGCTATCGCTTTTTCTCAGCTTGCGATTTCGATGTGAGTAGCTCCTTAATCAAATGTTTCATTTTTCTTTGCACTGAATGTTACTCAATTTGGCTTCAATTTTTTCCCCCTCTTCACTTACCAGTGATCGATCTTGGAAGCTCTGAAAAGTGAAGACTGTTACTTTCTTTGTTGTTTCGATTTTTTTTTGCCTCTTTGCAAATTAAGAAATGGATAGAGTTTCGGTTATTTAGTTTTTCATTGCTTTAGCGATTTTTGCGGTGCTGAGCTGAGTTTGAGGTTTGGTTTACTTATCATAGAGGATTGTAATTGGTACTTCTATGCGGTTTGGTTTACGCTGTAGACTTTGGGGATTCTTAATTTATGTGTCTCGGTGTGTATGCGTGCTGATAATTGGTGTTATAATTTCTGTACTTTCAATTGGAGAGTTTTTCCTCTTTGGTGATGTTTTTTGGAATCTTCATTAGGTGAATTTTTGGAAATTTGAATCTTTGAATTGAAAGTGTTGGGCTTTGGGGGTTTTGTCTCTAGTCTGCTAATGCTTGTTTTCTGAACTTCCCCTAATGCCTCTTTCTGTGTAGAAGCATGTCTATTCTTAATGTTTAGTAAGAATTAGGGTTTCTCGTATGTAGTTGTTGGATTGTGATTCTCCTTACATGGAAAGGGTACTTTGTACTGTTCAATTTATGTGTTTGTTCTATAACTTGAAAGCTTATGGTTACTTCTTAATGACGGTGTTTCTGTTTATTTGGTTGTTTGACTTGTATTAGTTTCAGATTAGTTTTCCTTTTGCTGATATATATGTCTGCCACTAACCTCTCTTTTTAATTTAGATCTACAACTGCAGTTGTCCAGAGGTGAGCAGAAAGTATCAGTTTTGGGCATATTCAGAAAGGTTTTGTTATTGGAGGAACTCAAGTGAAGTTTGGAAGTTTAGAAGATCAGGGGTATAATTGTGCTCAATCTACCTGTTACATAGAGCTCGTGAACTGTGTGAAGAATATTTTCATTTCTAGTCAGGCCTGGCTCTAGATAGCTACTTAGATTCCAGTCACCAAGGGGGGGTGCCCCCTATGGCACCTTCTCGGGTGGCTGGAGGGTTAACCCAATCATCATCAGGTTCTGGAATTTTCTTTCAAGGAGATGGGCAGTCACAGAGTGTAGTCAACTCTCACATAAGCTCATCATTCGGTAACTCATCTAATGCGGTCCCTGGAGCTGGTCGTTCTCACCTGGGTCCAGTGTCTGGGGATATGAATAATGCAGTTTTGAACAGTGTGGCAAACTCAGCACCAAGTGTTGGAGCTAGCTCTTTAGTCACAGATGCAAATTCAGCATTCTCTGGTGGGCCCCATTTGCAGAGAAGTGCAAGCATTAACACAGACTCATACTTACGTTTACCTGCTTCGCCCATGTCATTTACATCAAATAATGTTAGTATTTCAGGGTCATCAGTTATGGATGGTTCCAGTGTAGTACAGCAGAGCTCTCACCAAGATCAGAATGTCCAACCATTGCAGCAGAATCAGCAGCATGGTGCCTCTAGTGCTATGTCTATGCCTGGATCTCAAAGTGCCCCTTCCCCGCTTCCAATGGGTGCACAAATACCAGGATCTTTCATGCAAAATACGGATAATTTATCCCAGCTGTCCAAAAAACCTAGGCTGGATATTAAGCAGGAGGATTTAATGCAACAGCAGGTTATACAACAGCTTCTTCAAAGACAGGACACCATGCAATATCAGGGGCGTAATCCACAGATACAGGCTTTGATTCAGCAGCAGCAAAGACTGAGGCAACAACATATCCTTCAGTCAATGCCACAGTTACAGCGAGCACACTTGCAGCAGCAGCAGCAACAACAGCAGCAGCAACAACAACAAATGCATTTGAGGCAGCAGCAATTACAGCAACAATCAATGCAATCTGCAGTAAAGCGCCCGTATGACAGCAGTGTTAATGGAGTATGTGCTCGCAGATTGATGCAATACCTCTATCATCAAAGGCAACGCCCAAGTGTGAGTTCTGTTCATTTACCGACTGTTGCATGCAATAGTTCGTCTTCCTTATTTTTCAGGTTCTTACAGCAGCAATTGTTTTCAGATGCATTTTACATTCATTATGTTTATTTGTTAATTTAGGGATATCTTGTTCAGGAGTCATTTTACCCCTCGCATTTAAAACAAATAGATGTATTTGGTTGATGTTTTCTGTTCCATTGAAATTCTATATTAGTTGCAACTGTTATTCAAATATTCAATTCATCTGTTTTGTCTCAGGAAAACACTATTGCCTATTGGAGAAAATTTGTGGCCGAGTATTACTCTCCTCGAGCAAAGGAACGGTGGTGCTTGTCATTGTATAATAATGTTGGGCATCATGCACTCGGTGTTTTCCCTCAGGCATCTATGGCAAGTCACTCTGCTTGTTATTTAAATTTTCTATTAATTATTTCAAGGACAGTAGGATGCTTAATACATACAGATGGTATTGTTGGCAATTTCTAAGAATGCCTTGCACAAAATTATGTCTGAAAATTGAATTTACTTGGATTACTATTTTTCGTCTGCACCATGTTCTGCCCTTTTAATTTATTTTTACTTTTGACATATACATAATCTGACATGGATTTTTTAATTTCCCCCAAAAGGATGCATGGCAGTGCGACATATGTGGTTCTAAATCTGGAAGGGGATTTGGTAAGGAACTG
Source organism: Arachis hypogaea (assembly GCF_003086295.3). Classification (NCBI taxonomy): domain Eukaryota; kingdom Viridiplantae; phylum Streptophyta; class Magnoliopsida; order Fabales; family Fabaceae; genus Arachis; species Arachis hypogaea. The sequence continues at coordinate 157,381,353 of NC_092050.1, forward strand.
AGAACGTTATTTTGTTATTTTGCAATACTGCAAGTGAGAACATACGTGATATTGTGATTGTAGAAATTTATCTGATAATTCTGTTTATTGTCTAGTCTGTAAGTTTGACTTTCTGGCTGAAAAGTATTACTCCAGTGCAATCACTACTAACCAGTAATTGGATTATGAATTGTAGTAAATAATAATCTTCAGTCTAAGCTTGAAAAATTAAAGAATGAGAACTGACCGCATTGAATGCAAACAGTGATAAGCAAATATAATAATCAGTGAGTGGTTAGATTATCTGAACTCAGAATGTACTTGTATGTGATATTATGAGCATGTTTCTTTGAATTCTTTAATCTTATATTCTTATTGATGTAATAATATTTAAATTCTGGATCTGTGTAACAGAGGCAACTTTTGAAGTGCTCCCTAGACTCAATGACATCAAATTTGGTAGTGGAGTAATTGATGAACTTCTCTTTTTGGAGTTGCCACGCGAACAAAGATTTCCTTCTGGTGTAATGATGTTAGAATATGCAAAAGCAGTTCAAGAGAGCGTATACGAGCAACTTCGTGTTGTTCGTGAGGGTCACCTGCGTATTATATTTACACAAGACCTTAAGGTCACAACACTGTCAATGTATTTTAAAATTATTTTCTATTTGAGCCTTTCGTACATAATAATCTTCTGATATTCATGTTAATGTTTACAGATATTATCTTGGGAGTTCTGTGCAAGGCGCCATGAAGAACTTCTTCCTAGAAGGTTGGTTGCACCACAGGTATGATATCTCTGCAGTTTAACTGTGTGTTAAAAGAGGCTACCTCAGGAGTTGCTTTTTCCCTCTTTTATACAACCATCACTTTAACTACACTGGTGGAGATAGTGGAATTCGTTATGGTAAATTGATCAGTAAGAGTAAGTGGCATTATTGTGGAACTAATTCATAAATCCACATTATTACAGGTAAACCAGTTGGTCCAAGTAGCTCAAAAATGTCAGAGTACAATTGCTGAAAGTGGTTCAGATGGGGTTTCTCAGCAAGATCTGCAAACAAACAGCAATATGTGAGTTAGTTCATTTATATTCCTCACTAAATTTCATGTTTTCGTGAATCGTCCTCCTCAAAAATTATGTCTCTTGATGGCGTGCTATCTGAGGATTTGGAGATAGATGCAATGATGCATTTCTTTCTTGGCTAGAGACTAGAGTAGACTGACCGTCAGATAGGCAACTATGGAAAGGATAGCATATAGAAAACTGTCCTTGTCCTCCATTTTAATTGAATAGTTTGTGATATATGTGTGTCAAATTCTCTTTCGTGAAGTGTGGCAACAGATAGGAGTGTACTAACGCTTCTTACAATTTATGTTGTGCATTAGGGTTTTGGCTGCTGGCCGTCAACTTGCAAAGAGTCTGGAGTTGCAATCTCTAAATGATTTAGGTTTTTCCAAAAGATATGTAAGATGTTTGCAGGTACACTACTTAAATCTACTTAAGAGTTTTTTTATAAGTTTATTATTATTATTATCTAATGAAGCTTTCTCATTATTTGCCTGTAATGGGTGACAGATATCTGAGGTTGTCAATTCCATGAAAGATCTGATAGATATCTGTCGGGAGCACAAAATTGGAGCAATTGGTAAATTTTAAATTGCTTTTGTTACTATATTACCCTATTTGGTTGCATGTCATTCTTTCATGTGTGTTTTATGTAGATATTAGATGTGCTTCTCTTGTAGGTTTGACTCTAATGTTATGTTTTGTGAAGCTGTTTTAGTTTCAATATTTGGAGATCTATTTTCCCATCATCAGGTAGCTTTTTCTTGCCTTGTAATGATTCAACTCTTAACCTGCAGAGAGCTTGAAGAATTATCCTCGTTTTGCAACCGCGGCTAAGCTCCAGATGCAAAAAATGCATGAGATGGAACAGCTAGCAAATGTTCAAGGTCTGCCAACTGATCGAAACACGATTAACAAACTAATGGCAATGAATCCTAGTTTGAACAACCCAATAAATAATAATCCTAATATGATAAATCGTGGTGGTTTGAGTGGATCAGCACAAGCTGCTCTGGCACTTAACTACCAGAGTCTTCTTATGAGGCAAAACTCGATGAATTCAAGCCCTGGCTCAATTCAGAGAGAAGGATCATCATCTTTCAACAATGCAAACCAGAGTCCCTCGTCAGCTATGCAAGGTGCTACCTCTGCCTTTATTCCAGGTTCAATGCAGAATTCACCCATTGGTGGTTTCCCGAGTCCCCATCTACCCCCGCAGCAGCAACAGCAGCAGCCGCAACAACACCTTCAACAGAGATCCTTAAGTGCAAATAGCTTCATGCAACAAAACCATTCACAGGGATCCCAAGGAAATCAAGCTCTACAGCAGCAGATGATCCAGCAACTGCTGATGTCAAATAACAATGGGGGAGTACAATCACAATCTCTTGGTGGACCCAATGCAAATGGGAGCATAGCAAAGAATGGGTTGGGTTTCGGAGGACACTCTCCGTCTCCTTCCATAACTGGAGGATCTGTCAATGTTTCAGGAAATAAAGGTCCGGTTTCAAGGAGCAATAGCTTCAAATCGGCCTCAAACAGTGATTCTTCTCCGGCTGGTGGCAACAATGGATTCAACCCGAGAACTTCGGATATACCGCAGAATCTGCATTTGCAAGATGTGGTTCCAGATATTGCCAGTGATTTTACAGATAGCCCTTCTTCAGTAGTGATCTGGATGATAACATGGGTTTTGGCTGGAAGGCATGACTAACAAAATCTGGCTTATCAAAGGCTCTTGTTGTTATCATATTGTACAGGACACTTCAAAGTTTAAATAGTTGCTGCTCCCTTTTCTTGGTGTACTTTGCTCATTTTTCTTGGTGGAATTTGTTGTGACTTGACTAGGTATTTAGAGATTCTATCTGAGGGTTTTTGTCTCGCCTGCAAGTGTAATCAATTGGACAATTTAATTAACGGTTTCAGCTTTCTTTTTACTTCTTTTTCACACCACTTGCGCAAACTCGTTGCTTTATATTTATACTATTTTTCTTTATTTCCCTTTTTTAACCAATCTACAACGTACACTGAAGTCAGAATTCCTAAAAAAGAAATGTCCAACTTAGTTGGGACAATTTCTCTGTTTTACTAAATTAAGTGTGGAATCGAATCTCAAAACTGATTAAATATTTAACCCCACTTGTTCCATATTAAGACAAGATGTGACTTAAGGGTTTTCACCCCATACCTCTAGATGAGAATTCCTTTCTACCTGATTTCTAGTTGACTTTATTAGCCCTTACACCTCCAAAATTACTACCAACCAAAGCGTTTACTTTTCAAGATATAGACATCAATTCAACCCATTAGAATGTATATGCCAGTAACGTGCTCTCAGTAGTAACTTTCCAGAAGCCATCATCTCATCCCACAGAAAAGAAGAGATTAAGATGAAATTATGCTGCTACATCGTAGTCTTATTGTGCAGAGAACATACTATACAGATATCTGGACATGCGATTGCCTATATCTTTGCAGCAAAAAGCAGCTAATTCCTGATGCTCCCATTTACACAAGTTTCTCAGTTTATTGAGAATCAACAAGACTTGATTCACTATTTTTCATCATTCATCAACTACAACAGCACCAGGACCAAGCAGTGCAGCAATAAGAATTTGCTCCCAACGTCTCACGCCCCTCTGCATTATACTTGTGGTAAAAGTCCGCAGTCGTGAAGGACTGCTAGAGTCGCCTCTTCTTGTTGGAGACATACAACAATCTGTTTGAGGGCAGTACTTCAATGTACACTTTCCTGATGGATGGTGTATTTTGACATCAAACGCTGGCAAAAGTGGCCATCCGACGACTTGAACATGAGAGATGCTGCATCAAAGATATCCAATTTATCAGAGTTAGAAACATATAAGCAAAATGGCAATTCTTTATTTAAAAAAAAATTCATAATCCTTGACAAGTTGTTAGACTCAGAAGATTAGTTCAAGATGTAAATAATTAACTGAGCCATAAACTCTACCGTGATTGTTTCTGAGAAAAGGAAACAACAGGATGAAGCATTCAGCATTTAGATGTTACAAAATAATGTTTGGTTACTATGTTCTATGACATTGTTTGCCACCTTTGGAAGGCAAATGACAAGAGTATTTGCTGACCTTCCATCAAAAGCCTCATCACGAGTTGCCTTCAACAATTTTAAGCAGAATAACATTGAATTATCTATGCACAACTGCTTATGACGGGGTGTGCCTGTGTGCATGTGTATGTGTATGTGCGAGAGAAAGGATTTGTAAATTAACCATATGTAAAATAATTGATCCATTTCTTGCTTTTGAACTCTGCCCAGCAGCTCAACTTGAAGCACACCTCCAATGCACAGAATAGGTTCAGGTAGCTTGAATTTCTGCAAGCAGTTTTCCTGCAGTTTCATTATGGAAATAATTCATTAAACACTGGCATAGAGAGTAATCTATGCTACAAAAAGATTGCAATTTTAAATAGATCAAGTCCACAAAAATATCTAGAGGAAAAAAAGATCCGTTGATGCTCAAAAGATATATGTAGCTGAATCCCAATCCTCTTCTTTGTTGAGTGTGTTTTTGGATAGAAAATAGGAAATGCAAAATAACAAGCATGTTAATAGTGCAACTCACTTGCAACATTGGAAATTCAGGTGAAGTATATGTCCATAGATTACCCCCAAACATGTGATTAGCAATAATATCATCAACTTCAGCACTCTCTAACTCTTTCGGGTATTTTGGACGGCCCATTCGGAATCGGACAGCTTTTGCTGAATATATAGGGAGGCCTGGCTGAAAATATGCTGCATGGTAAAAAGATACATTAATCAGCTAATTAAGTTGAAGTTAATATCCTGGGCATTAGCCATTTTCAGTTCAACTTAATACCAAACTTGACAATTAGCTACTGGACTAACCTTTGAATGGCTGCACATGAATCTCAGTGATTAGACATATTTTGGAAGTTAGCTTATAAACTAAAGTCTCTGGTACAGAAGGATCACTCTCCCCTTTACTAGACCAGTACGATGCTCTAAAATCAGTCCTATCTCGAGGGTCCAACGTATTCAGAACACTTTCTTCGGGGTAGTTATCGGTGCTGGATGCACTTATGGCATCCGAGATGCAATTTTTGCTGATAGAAGGAGTGAGACCACATGCTAGGAACGCATAGACTTTATGATTTCTCTTAAGACATTCCCAATTTGAAGAACTTCCAAGCATGTTACTCACTGGTTCAATCATGTTCTCTACCTCAATGACATGTCCAACACCAGATAGTTCAGGAAACATTTTCAAGCAAAGATGCTTGCAAAGGCCATTTTCAATAACTGCATAATGTTTAAAGTGCAAATCAATACAATTTTAAACAGCACCATAATATTTCAACATTGGAAAATTTAATACCAATAATGTATCACAAAAGAAATAGACTTTGCAAGACAATATAAAGTTAGAGAAGCTACTAATTTCACAAACCATGAACTCAAATGGCTTACCAAATTGGTGCCAAGAACGGGAAAGAGTCGAAACGCGGACAAGGTCACAAGGGTCATCCAAATGAGTGAGAACCTTTATTGACATGTCTGGTCCAAGCCATTGCAATAAATCCAGTTTGTTTTTCACTTCAGACATGATGATGCTCCCAAATTAGAACCAGCTAAAGTTCAAGTCTTCAACCTCACATTTAGTGATCAGAATCAAATATCTTCAAGAAACTGGTTTTCCACCTACAATCAATTACATTGACAGGGAAAAAAAGAACAAAATTTATTAAGCTTCACATGATTGAGCCCGTAGAAAATTGACGAAAACCAGAACCAAAAAAGGAAAATTAGTTAGGAAGATTTATTCCCTACTTACTATATTGTTCCAATAAGCTAACTGAAAAAATCTGTTTCCAGAAGATTATTTAATGAGGGTACTATGGTGTGAACTAATTACAATTAATGAAGAGATAAAGATAAATCCAAATAAGGAAAAATAGGAAAGAGGCTTTAGAAGGATTAGGATTAAGTGTGGCAAACAGAAACCGTAAACACATGCATTCATGTGCATACACAGAGAGAAAACAAAATCTCAATTTTGAAAATTGACAGATAAAAGAAAAAGAAAAAAGTGGTACCTTTCTGAAGTGCGTATCTAAAGAGAGAAGAAAAAGGGATACCCGTGATTCTGAGAAACCGAGGAAGAAGAAAGGTGTGGATTACAGAGTGAGAGTGTGTGTGCGCGCAATGAATCTAATCTAAAACAGGAACAAGGTCCAACAGGTGTTTTTGGAAGTGGTTGAAATATCGCTATGTTACCAAGAACCCTGTGTTAAACATATTGAGTTAAATATAGATAATAACAATAATAATTTGTATTACCAAAAAAAAAAAAACAATAATAATTTCAAATTAGTTAAACAAATAATTATACACTAAAATTAAAAAGTCATGAATTTAACTCTTAAAATTAGTAAATTAATATTTTTATAAATTATATATAATAAAAGATATTTTTGAAAATAATATATACTAATACTCTGTCATATTATTATTAGGACAATTTATTTAAATAAATTATTAGAATGAATTTTATCCAAATACAACTTTTAAAAAGAGAAGATGTAAATGCAATTTTTTATATCTCTATATAAACCGCTACTGGTAGTAACGGTTTATGTGTATTGGGGTGTGTGCGTAAACCGCTAAAGGCAGTAATGGTTTACATTGAGTGGCTCTATAAAACTGTGGAAAGCAGCCGCAGATTCTTTATTTGGAGTGGAATTTGATTTTTGGTAGAGAGGAAATTCTAGAGAGAGGGAGGAGCACCTTGAGAGCGGATCCGAGGTATTTCAGCGCCGAGCTTCAGCGGGATATCATGGCAAACGAACAGAGCTTATATCGACTGAACGGTATTGCTCATATTGTTGGTGCCATTATCGACGAAGTTAGTTTTATTTTATTTTTGTTAGCATTATCATTTGTTAATTTGAATATGGTATGTATGGTAGAGGAACTAGAATTTATAATTTAACTCTTATGGTTGAGTATTGGATTTTGCATATTAGGATGTAGAATGTAGTGGGGTGTACATAGAAATTTGCTAAGAAAAACGAAAATGGTTTGAAAATTTTTTTTGTATAGTTAGACAAATTCGCAACCAAATTTTAAAAGATTTGATTTCAAAAGATTTAAGTTTAAAAGATTTTATTTTAAAAGTCTAATTTCAAATAATTAATTTTTATGAAAGACCGGTTCTTTGGACCAGAAAATTGGTTGTTGTCAAAAACGTGTTTAATTTTCATAATCGATTAAAAATCGTTTATTTAATTGTATAACCAGTTTTTTAATTAATCAATAAAATAAGTATTTAACAATTTGATTTGATAATTGAGTAATAGATTAATTGTTTAATTGTTTGGTGATGGTATAAGTTGTTTATTTGGTGTAATTAGATAGGATTTTTCGTTGTAGAAAGTAGAATTTAACTGCTTTGTGTATATCTTTTATGTTGGGTGCAGCCAAGTAGGTGTATCTACAGTGTGATGCGGCAACAAAATATACCTATGCATGACAGAATTATCTCTTATTTGGAGAGGGCATCGAGGTATTCTTTATTCATTTGAAGGTAGAAAAAAATGATATGTCGTGTTATTCCTTCATCTTATAACCGCTTACTATCGTTCAGGTGGGCCGCATACTTACCACCAAACGATAGCAAGGAACAAAGGGTTATTCCTTCCAACTTCGCAAGCAGTTCGGGTATCCTAACCTCCAGAAAATTCCGCCAACAGTGAAACAGGACCTGCATGTCTTCATCGGACTCTGTCACAAAGGTCTCATACTTCACACCAGCGAACACAATAGTAATGGGAATCTTGTAGAACAATTTTTTAACCTACTTTGTCACACACATATCCAACTTCTCTAATATGACGATCGGATAAAAACACTAAGCGGTACCCTATCTGTAAATTTCACACCGTGCCTTTTGCTTTTTTGAATTTTCCCAGAGCAATGCACTAGAGTCACAAAACTCTCCTCACCATCCATTGTGAGAGAACTCTTCTTCCACCTCAATGTCTTTGAGGGGTATATATAGCCAACAACCTCGCACACACATACTCAACGTAAATCACTACTGCCTCTAGCGGTTTATGCACATGCCCCAATATACATAAACTGCCCCAATATACATAAACTGCTACTGTCTGTACCAGTTTATGCACAAGTCACTCTGAACAAAAATCGCTGCTGTTTATAGCGATTTCTGTGTAAATGCCTCACCTACGTAAACCGTGACTAGCAATGGTGATTTTTATTCTTCTGTAAACTGGTTTCTATAGGCATGTAAAAAATTGCATTTGCGTCTTCCCTTCTCAAAAGTTGTATTTGAATAAAATTTATATCAAAATAATTTATTTAAATAAATTATTCTTCTTATTATTATTATTATTATATACCGTGCCCTAAAATTAGGATTTTAAAAAAACTTGATATATGGCTAAATTTAGGATAAACTTTAGAAGGTAGAACTATCATGTTTAAAACAATTTATTTATATTTCAGTTTCAATGTGTTGTGCGTGTGTTTTTCTCTGTAAAATAATATCATAACATGGTTATAAGAAAAAATACTTTACTCTATTTTATTACACATTTAATAATAAAAAATTATTAGAATTTACTATTTATTTTCTTAAAAAAATAATCCTAAAGTAGGCACTTTATTTAAACCATTTATTAGCAAGTTACAATTGTTCTTAGTTATGTATACTACAATGATTAAGGTGGTTTTACTTGGCTAACTTAAATGAACACTTGAACATGAAGCCAAGAATTATACCATGCGTTTGGATGTGATTAAATATAAACTTAATATGTGTCAACTTCATAAAGATTCTAATTAGATTTGTTGTGACAATACAAAAGTAAAATATTACTTATTGGTTAAAAAATTTAATCATGTATGTGACATAAAAATACTTGGAAGAAAATTAAATTAGGTTTGTCTAGTGTTAGTTCACTAGTCCCGTTAAGTAAGTATTGGAATTCGAATCCTACTTTGTGTATGCATTATACAATAATTTATTAGTCAACGATAAACTCTTAAATAAAACTCAGTACCGCGACAATCGGACATACTATTTTTTCTCAGTAATAAATCATCGTCCACTCTTCTATATATTATTCATCACTTCTCTTTAATTTGTTATTTTTTTCCTTGAAAACTCATTTATTGAATAAACGAGTCAAGTGTATAAGTATAACCCATTTTTATGCCTATAAAAAATTTTGACCATCAATAAGTATAGTAACTAGGAGTAGTGAATTACTTCTACATTTTATTTCTAATTAATTTTAAAAAATTCAGCAAGTATAACCAAATGACCAATAAGGATCCGGTATAATGGATTTCAACTTTAACAAAGACAACTACTAATGAATTCTTTAGTTGTAGTGTCAAGATTAAAATACTTTTTAAAGATAAATCATAATTTTGTTTTTTTCTCTAAATAAAGAGAACAAGCTGTGAATATATATTATGTCATCTACTTTAGAAGTTCTATAGGTGAAGAAATATTTTGATCAAATGCTTACAAAAAACGCTGTGAGCTTTACAACAAAAGATGTAGCCACATTCAGAAAATTTATATAAATAAAAATACAGCCATTGTTAACAAAAAAAGCTAACCTAAGAAAAATAAATTACAACAAATTGTCTATATAAACAGTTAATTAATTAAACATCAACTGTTCCAAAAACGCTTCCATCAAAATTGTTTTGTATTCTGGGTTGGGCAAATCACTGCCCCATCTATGCAAAGCCCGCCTTTTGTGTGAGTGCAATCAATTTGGGCCAGGGAAAACTTGATGGTTGTGGGCCCATTGGGCTTATCAATGACAAAATACCCAACATGATAATGGGTCCACTCTCCTGGCCCAATCAAGTAACACTGGGAAAGTGAATTCTGGCCATCAGATGTGGATAGTTGAAATCTAACGGGCTTGATGTCCCAACCATGGACTTGGGCCAGGTTGCACACTCTTCGGCCCAATCTGTTTGAGGTCTTTCCCAAATGAAGCCTGAAAAAAACGCTATATTTCCCTCTTGGAAATTCAAAGTCTAGTTCCCCCAACACTTCAACCCACCACATTTGTTGAAGATATGCAACACTTTTAAACCTGCATCCCCCGAAAAACAATTCATGTTAATTTTCCATTTCTTTAAATAATTTTAAAAAACCACTATTATTGACACAGTAAAAATTCAGGTGCAGTTAACTTTATGTAAAGTTGATAGTTGAGAATTATAAAATAATTTAACAAGTTTAACTAAATTGTTATTTAACGGTTCTAACCTATCAACTTCACATAAAATTCTCTGCCACCGAACTTTCACCAATTGACACACATAAAAGTATGGTTAAATAGTAAATACTTAAACAACATGATTATTGTTGGATTAACCTTTTTCATATTGCAGAAGTCAATGATTTTTGTACATATGTAACTTGTCTTTTATCTTAAATAAAAAAAGGGATGACAATACAACAAGCCCTTTAACATTATATATCTAAATCTCACCATTCATGGCAAGGTGTTGAATTGGAATCCTTGCTTAACAGTCAAAAGCCGAATAACTTAATTGGCTCTTTATTGGATTGAGGATCTTTATGAATTATAAGTATCATTATTATTTTTAAAAAGTGGTTAGTTAAAGTCACAAAAGCAGCATTTTTTTGGCTTTTATTAATCGGAAACAACACACTTTCGATTTCAATGGGTGGTCCTGAGAGTTCTTGCACCATGGAAAATGAGCATAACGATAAAGGCATGCATCTCAATTCATCCTTATAATAATAAGTGTTTAATTTTCTCCGGTACCTTTATTTGTATTAGAATATTAATTTATGCCTCTTATATAATTAATTAATAATTGATACTAAATTACAATTTTCACAGCTTTCAAAAATTAATAATGCAAATAGTGAGACGCATAAAAATTCTTAATCATGATATAAACTAAAAGAAAAAACTACTAGGGCTTTTATGATTTTATTTATACAGAAACTCGTATCCTATATTTTAAGCGTTTTTTTTTTCAAGTTGTATAATTATAATTTGTTTCATAGTCATAATAGGAAACATTTACTTAAGAATTATGAAGACATATTTCGGATACGATATTCACCGACATTCGTCCGACATGCGTGTCGGTTGTATCAAACTGTGTCTTAATAAAAAGTAAAAAATTCTTTTTCGGACATACTTTGACACACCTAAATATCATCACGTATCAGCGTGTCTAATATTATTCTTAAAATAAATTTAGATATAGTATATATTATTATTTATTAAAATAAAAATATTTTAAATACTTGATCTAATTAAAATAAGACATTAAAAATAATTAAAAAATTAATTTATATTTAATATTAATAAAATATCAAAATATCATTACGATTTATCTAAAAAATACTTTATATTTTATATGTATGTGTGTTCCTATGTCTTAAAAAATTTTAAAATTCGCATGTCAGTATATTTCATGTCGTATCATATTCTGTATCCGAATATCAGTATCCGGTTAAGATACAATCACTTTCTTAGCTTAAATAATATTCCTTATTTAGTTAATAATGTTGGGTTTCTTATTCCGTATATACACAGATTTTAGTAATATATTTGTTAAGTTTTATATGAATAACTTCAATTTATAGGAGTAATTATTATTCCAATTAACTAATTTTTTTATAATATAATATTTGTAATAAGAAAATTTTAAATATATTAGTAATATAAACTAATTAATTAATTAATTAATTAGAGAGAAATAAGTAAAAAAAAAATTAGATGATTTAATTTGCTAGTTGGAAATATGAAATACAACTACCATACCCAGAATAGACAAATATCAATTAACAAAAAGATTTCTTGTTCTTGAATGCAAGTCCTTTTCAGCCACTATTTCATATTGTATATTATTTTCAAAAGTGCAAATTGTTTCATATTTCTTCATTATATAAATTTTTTTTATAAGATATGATCGAATAACTGACTAGGAAAGATGAGCTACCAGAATATGGGTACAACAAATGGCATTCCACTAGCCAATAAGAAAATAAACTAACAAAAACACTTGTTCGGAAATCGTAGGAATAAATAAATAAATAAAGCGATAGAATTCATTTACTCCTACAGAGAAGTTATATTATGCTATCATTTATGACTTTTAGAAATTTTATTCTTGTAAAATATATTATTAATCTCCAATAAAATTAGAAGGGGAAAATACAATTAGTTCAACTATTATATACTACGAAAATTCAAGTACAATTAACTTCGTATAAAATTAAATGTTAAAAATTATTAAATAATATAATAAATTTGACTAAATTCTCGTTTAATACCTAAGTTTCCACCACTATATATTTTCAACTAAAATATGAGCATAATATATTGGATAACTGTTCTATGTGTTCCCTAACTTTGTTCATATCATATGATAGATCCACACTGCCTAACATTATTGCAAAATTGTTATCTGTATGAATAAGGTTAAAAGTGAGAAATTTCCGATCCGTTATGTGCTATCCAAATGCAATATGCACAAAAAGGAAAGAAACTATTTACATACGACAAAGTAGGGGGGGGGGGTGCTTTTTCTTTAATTTAATTATGATAATTGTCGTTTAACCTAAATTGATGATACATCTATAAAGAAAAATATAATTAAAACAAAAAAGTTTGGTGTATATATATGAACTATTTATCCAGCATATATAAAGAAAAAAATATAATTAGCTTCCCATTATTTTTTTCTGAAAAAAAAATTAATATAGTGTTCACCTGGATTCTTCAGTTGGAATATTATTCCAATATCTTCTGTCATCAATTCCTGTAATCTTGAAAGACTTTGATGAGATGAACAAACAAACTTGTCCACTGCTTCTATCCAACCAAACTTCCTTTAAACCATAAAATAAAAAATAAAAAATATATATATATTAAGAATAAAAAAGGAGAAAAGTTTAGGAGACCAGCAACTTTGTTAAATTTTGGCCAGCATGTAACCAGCAAAGAAAAGTGAACCATTGGATGAAATTTCACACCAATCTCACACCATTAAAACCATCATTGATGGCTATTTGATTACTACAAATCACAAAAATGACTGGCCCTAACATTCCTCTAAAAAAGGAAAAGAATTCCAAAAGAAAAGGATCATAAGAGAATGAGCAAGTAAATTAAAAGTACTCACTTTGGTGCCACCATCAAAGAAATTAGGTCGACATAGTTTGGCATAAACCTCTTTCTTGGACATGATTCTAATTAGATCCTCTTTGTTATCACCAAGAATCTTATTGAGAAGGAACTCATATGATTGTGGCAACTTTGATTCCCACACAAAATCAGCTGAGGAAGCTCTATGAAAAGTTTTGTTCACTTTAGCCAATTGGCAAATCTCTTTTGGATCAAAACTCATCATCATGAATGAGATGCAGCTCTCTGGAATGTCACCAAGCCCTGTTGATGATCTTGATTCTGAAACAACATCCTCAATTTCTGCTACACTAATTGAGGAACTAGCAGCCCCCATCAAAATTTAGATTCCACTTTACACTTGATCAATTCAAGTTGAGCTCGTTCTTCTTTTGTTGTAACTTAATTATTCGTCTTTTATGACGGACTTATAACGGATGGATTTGGATCTGAACGTGATGATTCTGCTCGATTCGAATATGAAGTAGAAGAATTTGGTTCAATGGTAGAGGAGAAGAGGGTAAAGGAGATGAGAGAAGAAGATTGAAGGAGAAGGTGGTATTAGTTTCATTTTATTCATAAATGAATGTGTGATAGTGTCACATGCCTCATTGAGAATTTTGGGTTTTAAGAACAAACAAGTGGTTGGGAATGTTATGAGGAAGGGGGGAAAAGGTATAAAGGGGGAATTATTTAAGCTCTTTGGGGTCCAAGTTCCAAACCACAAATTAAATTAAAATTTTGAAGATAGTGGACGTGTATATGAGTGTGCATGGAATATAAAATTAAGACTTTTGTGGTTGCCTCCTTCATTCTTATTATTTACTTTAATTAATTACTTATTTATATGATGTGTGGAGATTAATTAATTAATTAAGGGCCTATTCTGTCCCTTCCAACTTCCAAGTTCTACATCTTTTTTTTCATTTAATTTGTTTTAATTAATTCTAAATTCTGTCCTTGACTTCTGGGTATGAATATTAGAAACTTATGGGTATGAATATTAGAATGGAGGAGTGCTAGGGGAACAACGAAAATTTTGAACAACATGAACAATCACCAATCAAATGAAAATACACTACACTCTAATTTAATGCTACTAATTAAATTTACTCTTTTAATTTTATTAATTTACATTGTTTACACATTGTTCAAAAATTTTGTTAGTTACCTGTACTTTTCCTATTAAAATTCCGTATATTGAATGATACATGATTTATATGTATTGATTGAGTCCCACAAGGGAACTAATGGAATATTTGAATTTAGATTTTTGATACTATGTAATGAAACCACTCATCTCAAAAATTCAAGCTGATAGAAAAATGTAACATTAATGGTACAGATATTCCATTGACTCCCTATACTTTCTCGTATTGATTATATTTATGTTCGTGTTTGAGTTAGCAAAAGTTAGAATACGTGTTATTACTTATTAATGTTGTATTATGTATTGAAAGAAGTCTCGTATTATTTAATCAACAATATTTAAAAAACAATAAAAAATAATCTAAATCAGTTAAAATTTATTTTATTTTACATTTATTAATTATTTTTAAAATAAATATATGATATTAGATGTAATATATACATATGAAATTATAAATATTAAATTAAATAAAATAATTTTATATTATTATCTTTCTAAAATTACTCTTATTTAATAAATAAATTCATTATGTACTCATGTGTTTCCTATATTTAATTGATATATTACTTCTTAATACATAAACTTTATGCTTATTTCTTTTAAATTTTCTTTAAAGATCAGAGTAAGAGAAAAATTCTTAAGGAAAAGTATATGGAACCAAAAGGTGATCAGCCAAAAAATAAACAAAACCGTTTAATTAGAATCATTTTTTGAATAATATGTTTGAAAACTGCTCCTGGGATTACGGAGCACAAACCAAAATCCAATTTTTCATAGAGTCTAAACACATTTTTGCTGGTTTTTGGCTGATATGCTTTTGGTTCCTAGTTATTTTCAATTCTTAATTATATTGGAGAAGTTACAGAGCATATATAGTTAACAAAGGAATTTTCTTTAAAGTCATCACATCATCGTAAGATGAGATGTCACTTTTGGTTTGATGAATTCAACGAGGCAGGACCTTTCGTCCCATCTTAACTTTCAACTTGATTTAGCATTTTACTTTTATTATGGTTGAATTGATGTGAGGCTATTAGATTTAGTAGGTAGTTTAATTAATGTGAAAGCGGAGTTACCATTATACTCCATTGTTAATATTCATCAGGACAGTGATCGTTTTATAACATCTATGTGTTGGAATTAATAATGCTTAAAAGAAAGGATTATGTTAGCTAACCAATAACTTTTTTGAACAACATGAACAACTACCAATCAAATCAAAATACATTATATTTTTAAATTATCCATTTAAATCTTAATATTAGAATAATCATCTGCACACCTAATAAAATAAATATCTAATATATCAATTATTTACATTGTTTAGTATTTTCATTCTCTACCTATACTTTTTCTAAAAGAAAAGGTAGCATTGAGAAAGAGAGAGATAGAAGACTTTTCTTTTTTTTTTTTTCAGTCATATAACTCATATTACGTATGTGAAAGAAAACATGACTATGTTGAATAAAAGAAATTAAAGAACAAAACGTTCAAGAATGAAATTTCAAACTTGTATAAATAAGAAACTTCTTGTTATATTTTTCTCCCTCCATTTTCTATCACATATAATATAATTCTTACAAAAGGAAATAATAAATGGCATGGTATATATATATTTTATATTGTGGCCCGTGTATAATCTTATCCACTTTTGCATATATTGTCGTCACAACAAACAGTGATATATAGCCCGTGTTGTATATTGCCATCACATCGATTGTATTGTTTGAACGGCAAAGCATAAACAAAATCTATATATAATTGGGTACCTTAATTATTGTAAGCTCTTTATTCTTTTCAAGGGAGTTTTCCTACGTGTAAATTATATCCACCAATTGCGAAGAGATATATCATATAACATGGCAGTGAGTCAGATTAATAAAGTGCTGAGTATGCAACAATTTGGATAGGGTTTGCCCCACCAATGCAATGCAAAGCAAAAGCCAGATATTGTATAAATTTGTCATCATTTCCTTTATTACGAGACACTAGACAAAAAGGAGAAAGAAAAAGAAAAAAAAAATTAAAGATAATGCCGCCTATAAATATTAAATAATTAATAATTTTTTTAAACAACACAAATAATTACTAATAAAATAAAAATATATTATATTTTTAAATTATTTATTTAAATTTTAATATTAAAATAATCATTCACATATCTAATAAAATAAATATTTAATATATTATTATTCATATTATTTAATATTTTTATTATTTATCTATATTTTTTTATATATAAATATTTAAGGCCCTGAGAACATAAAAGCCGAGGATATATAATAAATCAACCAATGGTTCGAATAATACTTGGTGTTTATATGTATTTGTTGCTATTATGTCAAATTTATGGAGGATCCATGAGGCCATATATATATATATATATATATATATATATATATATATATATATATATATATATATATATATATATATATATATATATATATATATATATATATATATGCAGTGCAATAGTATTTGCAGCCTTAATGTTTTTTGTTGGTTGGTTTTATTATCACAAAGCTGCTCCAAAATTGGCATGGTTCTAAGATGTAGAATTTATGTTGAATCACCATTTGGCAGGATTACTAGGACTTTGATCTCTTTCTTGGATCGGGCATCAAGTACATGTATCTTTACCAATTAACCAATTTTTAAATGCTGGAATAGATCCAAAGGAGATTCCACTTCTTCGTGAATTTATCTTGAATCGGGATCTTTTGGCTCAACTTTATCCCAGTTTTGCCGAGGGAGCAACTCCATTTTTCACCTTGAATTGGTCAAAATATGCGAATTTTTTTACTTTTCGTGGAGGATTAGATCCAGTAACTGGCGGTTTATGGCTGACTGATATTGCGCACCATCATTTAGCTATTACGATTCTTTTCCTGATAGCTGGTCACATGTATAGAACCAATTGGGGGATTGGTCATGGTATAAAAGAGATCTTAGAGGCCTATAAGGGTCCATTTACAGGCCAGGGTCATAAAGGTCTATATGAGATCCTAACAACTTCATGGCATGCTTAATTATCTATTAACTTAGCTATGTTAGGCTCTTTGACTATTGTTGTAGCTCACCATATGTATTCTATGCCTCCTTATCCATACCTAGCTACCGACTATGGGACCCAACTATCATTGTTCACACATCACATGTGGATTGGTGGATTTCTCATAGTTGGTGATGCTGTGCACGCAGCCATCTTTATGGTAAGAGACTATGATCCAACTACTCGATACAACGATCTATTAGATCGTGTTCTTAGGCATCGCGATGCAATCATATCACATCTAAACTGGGTATGCATATTTTTAGGCTTTCACAGTTTTGGTTTGTATATTCATAATGATACCATGAGCGCTTTAGGGCGCCCCCAAGATATGTTTTCAGATACCGCTATACAATTACAACCCGTCTTTGCTCAATGGATACAAAATACCCACGCTTTAGCACCGAACACAACGGCTCCTGGTGCAACAACAAGCACCAGTTTGACTTGGGGCGGTGGTGATTTAGTGGCAGTGGGGGGCAAGGTTGCTTTGTTACTTATTCCATTAGGAACTGCAGATTTTTTGGTCCATCACATTCATGCATTTACAATTCATGTAACGGTATTGATACTCCTAAAGGGTGTTCTATTTGCTCGTAGCTCGCGATTAATACCGGATAAAGCAAATCTCGGTTTTCGTTTCCCTTGTGATGGACCCGGAAGAGGAGGGACATGCCAAGTATCCGCTTGGAATCATGTCTTCTTGGGGCTATTCTGGATGTACAATGCAATTTCAGTAGTCATATTCCATTTCAGTTGGAAAATGCAGTCAGATGTTTGGGGTACTATAAGCGATCAATGGGTAGTTACTCATATCACAGGATAAACGCATAAGCAGGTAAAGAGTACATGTGTTGAGCTACCAAGGAAGTAATAACTCCTGAAGAGGCTAGAGCAAGACCTAATTGAAAATGAAGTGAATTATTGACTGTGTCATAAAGACCCTTATGTCCACGCCCAATCTACCCCCTAGAGGAATGTGTGCTTCTAAGATCTCTTTTATAATGTGGCCAATCCCGAAGTTGGTTCTATACATATGACCAGCTATCAGGAAAAGAATCGCAATAGCTAAATGATGGTGCGCAATATCAGTCAGCCATAAGCTTTGCGTTTGTGGATGGAATCCCCCAAGAAGTGTTAGAATGGCAGTTCCTGCTCCCTGAGGGGTACCAAATAAATGACTACTGGAATCTGGGTTTTGAGCATAAAGATTCCACTGGCCTGTAAAAAGTGGACCTAATCCTTGAGGATGTGGCAATACACCTAAAAAATTATTCCATCGAACGTATTCCCCTCTAGCTCCTGGAATAGCGACATGAACTAAATGTCCTGTCCAAGCCAAGGAACTGACTCCGGATAGTCCTGACAAATGATGATTAAGACGGAATTCGGCATTTTTAAACCAAGAAACGCTCGGTTTCCATTTCGGTTGTAGGTGTAACCACCCCGCTATTAAGGATATGGTTGAAAGAAATAATAGAAAAAGAGCTCCAGTATAAAGATCCCCATTAGTACGTAAACCGATTGTATACCACCACTGATAAACACCGGAATAGGCAATATTCACTGGACCAAGAGCACCCCCATGAGTAAAAGCTTCTACAGCCGGTTGACCAAAATGAGGATCCCAAATTGCATGAGCAATAGGTCTTACATGTAAAGGATCCTGTACCCATGTCTCAAAATTTTCCTGCCAAGCTACATGAAACAGATTCTCGGAAGTCCACAGAAAAATTATTGCTAATTGTCCGAAATACGAAGCAAAAATATTTTGATAAAGACGTTCCTCAGTAATATCATTATATATATATATATATATTCCCATCAATACTTATTTAATTTTATGTATGTGTGTATGTCTTCCTTTCTTGCTATCTCTATACTCATTAAATTCTTTCTTTCTCTATTATTAAATATATGCTATTGCTAGATACCAAGTTAATTATTTATAATGGATGGTCTTTAAAAAAAATTGTTATATTTTTTAATTTGACAAATAAAAAATTAATACAGATTAAATTTAAATATTATATTAAAAAAAATTAATAAATTATTATATACTAAAAATAAAATTTAAATTTTTAATATTTATTTAAATAAACAAATAAATTGATCACTTAATTAATTTAAATTGATTCACTATGTAATTATTTTTTTGAACAAAAGAGTTCAATACAATAAGTAGAACAAGAGTAACAATAAGCAAACAGAAAAATTAAAAAAGAAAAAAAAACAAAAAAAAACTCATCAATTATTTTTATACTCCTCCTTTCTATAGTGTACTCCTAATTTTGTACTTATGAAAGCATCTCCCACCACTCCAATCTTACTAAAATTCTGTCGATCCGATTGTAAGATCGTTAAACAGAAATTCACCAGTTATATATCTTGTTGTATCTAATTCTTACTAAAACTTTGTTAATCTAACAGCATATTTTCTCCCCTTTACTTGCACAGTCTCCTCGTTAAAATCTTCTACAGAGACTGACATAATCCTGCAATATAACTCAATTCCGCCCACACAGCAAATTTTTCTTCTCTTGTATGAGCCTCATACACCAAAAAAGTATAATTGAAATTATTTTTAATAAAACCATTTCAACACACAACCAAAGTTTCTCATTTATGACACAGCGATTTATTTTACACATTATTTCATTCCAAATTAATAGTAACCATTTGAGGCACCCTCAAATTCAAACATATTCTCATCCGACAGCATCACTCTCCCAAATTCTTATTACATCAAATTTTATTACTACCTGCCATTTAGTCTCAAACAAGCCTAACATATTTAATATAAATCTTTTCTTGAGATTTTTTATCATACTTAATTTTTCATCACCTATCAACTCCTGTCAACCCCTAATAAATTATTACACTATGTAATTATTATATCATGCTTGTAGATGCATATAAGCAGAAGTGATATTCATGCATTTTATGCGTCAGAAATCATCACAAAAATGGAGATAAATGGACTTGGAAGTTTAGATAGTGATGAGTTTGAAAAACTCTAATTTAATTTTGATGATGAACAAACATTATTGAAATAATTAATTATAAAATTATTAATTTAATTTTCATTTAACATATGTTAATAATTTTGTGATGCAGGTTTCTAATTGGGCCGAAAATAAAATTCTAATACAAGCCCAATTAAATAAAAAAATTCAGCTTTGGTTTGATGCTAGAATATATGATGAGTATGGCTGAATTATTTTTTGTGCTAATCGGGTCAGATCGTGTTATTATTACTACAAGCCCAAATAAATGCTTTCCTATTTGCTCCATGTATGATCCAAAAATTCATCAGAAAAGCAATTGTTATTATTGGGCCAGAATTAATTGTTGTTGCAACTAAGCCCAATTTTACATTTGATGAAAATTCCTCATGCATGATCCAGAACCAATGAAAAAAGGAAAGCAAAATTACTTCCAACGGATCCAAGCATTTCACTATGTGATGGATTCCAAAATTCATTACATTGTCATTTATTGCATGGGAACTATGAGAGAGAAAACAAGACACTTGATTTGATTGTAGCACTTATGGCTACACGCTACTCAGCAAGGAAAGAATCATTTCATTTAATCTCATTCTCTTTTCTAATTCAATACTTTTCAAATTTCTCTCTTCTCTCTCTATTTGCTTCTCTTCTTCGGTTATTACACAGGAAACAATGGATGCCATGGAAGCTACATGGAGCTACCGAAGTGAAGGAAGAGCAAGTCTAAAGACCATCACAATGATGGCAAAAAAACATAACAAAACAAAAGTGTGCTGTGGCTGAGATTTTCACCAAATATGGTTAGATTTGGTGAGGTAGTCTCGAGCTCTTCATGCTCAAAAAGGAAGAAGAAGATTCAGCCAGCAAGGTGAGATTCTTGGAGGCATGACTTATCTTTGATTCTGCTCAACCACCATAGGAAGTAGCTAGAGTGGCGAAGTGATGGAAGAGGCAGAGATTGAAGCAGATGAAGCCATCATCATCATGAAGCATCAAGGGCCAGAAATCCATCTTGGAGAGCAAGCCAAGGATGGAGAGCTCGGATTGATGAAGAGTGATGACCAAGAAAGGACTAGAGGTAATTGCATGTTGGTTATTGCATGGTTATCTCTTCTCTCTCTATGTGGCCGAACCGGTTATGTGTGAAGGAAAAGAAGTTAAGCTTGGGTTTTGGCTTCAAGTGTGGAAACTTCCCTCTTTTATAAAAAGAGTGAACAACCACTGTTTGAAGCAAGGAGTAAGATTTGAGAGTGCAAGGTACAGAAGTCTCAGAGCTACCTAAGCTAGTAGCTTTTCTTCTCCTTCAATGTATTCTGTTTTATAATTTTTCTGTTTAATTTTGTCATGTCTTGAGTCTCATGGAAAAGGCAAACAGTGAGGTTTGTATGAAAAAGCCATAGAGCGGAAAAAGGCAGAGAGTGCAAAATTAAAAGAAAAAGCCATAGATGTCCTTAGAGTTTCTTTGTACATCTGTGTTATGTTTCATGATTCTGTGGGAATCCCCTTATAAGTTGGGTTAGCACTTTACAGCTTGTAATCAAGATTGATTATAGTGAAATTCCATCATAGTTGTGATGGAGACTGGATGTAGGCTGCACTGTACTTAGCAGCTGAACCAGGATATATCTGGGTGTAATTCTCTTTCTCTACTACTTCAATTCTGTTTCTACTGCACAGGAGATAAAACAAAAAATATCTCGTGCCGCGTGACGAGACAAAAATAAAAAGTCTCGTGGTTAGGAACGAGACAAAAACAGAAAAGTCTCCTCAAAAACTGGAAAGTGTAATCAAGCAAAAAGGGGGATAAGATTCAACCCCCTTCTCTTAGCCACTGAAACCATCAGATAGAATATGAGTTTGTATTAGATAGTGAAGTGTGATTATTGTATCATCATTGATTGATTATTGTAACACGTGACTCAATTCTTAACTCACTAACTGATTCTAACTACTCTCACTAACAACCTCCAGAAACTTAACAATCTTCTGCTAAGTTAGCATCACACTCTACTTATAGCTCTCCTAAACGCTAACAATAATCAATTTCTAATTTGTTTTTTCATTAAAAGTGTTGGTTCTCAGCATTTTTCAAAAATAACCATACTATATGTCAAATAACTTTCTTTTTACGAAAACAAGAATCTAAATAATATGTAGTGTTTGTTTTTGTGTTTGTCACAGCAATTTCAAAAATATATATAAAGCTGGCAATTGGCAAATCAAGAATCTCATGGTTAATTAGTTTAACAATCTACAGTAGTACAGAATATTTAACTGTCCATCAGTACCATGTGTTATATAAAATATTTCTTTGATGGAATAGAGAGTACATGATATCTGTTGCAATGAGTTGTTCTGAAATAACCAATATTCACATGAAACATGCTTTTTGGTCGTAACTTCATGATTGAATTAACAACTATATATTACACAGTTGGATCTAACATCATCTTTAACTTTTGACGTATTCACTATGCTAGACAAATTAAATCCTTGTTTCTTGTGATAAATTATTGAAAAAAAATACTTTAAAAAGCCCATAGTGCGTGATAGTTTGTAGATTGGGAAACATCTTTAACACGTGCAATGAATTTTAACATATCAATTACAACCGGCCAACTACCCTTTAGTGATTTTGTTCTATTTTTTTTTTTTTTAAATATAATACCTGGCAATGAATCAATGAATCATTAATGATTTTTTTTTTGTGCGAAGCTAAATTTTCAATAACAGTGGATTAAATTGGATTTTACAAATAAAAATGATGAGACCTCTTTTAGTAGAGGATGGACCATTCTAATAGCTAGGTAGCCTAAGCTATAGTAATTAATATGATTGAAAGTGACAAAGACATGGGGCTAATACCATATTATTGAATCAATTAGTTGTAACATAATTGGGAATTAAATGGAATGTGAATGGACGGTATTGATCTATATTGTTCGTTCAACATTCAATAATCATATTTTGGATCTTCTCAAATTTTTTCAATTATTTAATAAACTATAATTTTTTTATCTTATATATTTTAAGTCAGATTAAAAAAAATATGAGAAAAAAATTTCATTTTAATATTTTAGATATAATATGAAAAAAATTTTAAATAAATAAAAAATTATACTTCATCAAACAATTAAAAAAATTAAAAAGATTCACTCCCCACACACAATATAACAAATGAAATATATAATAAGGATATGATTGAATTGAAGACAGTAACCAATTTTATGGTAATCTCAGGAAGATAAAAAAAACAGTTAGAATTTATTTTATTTATTATTTATTAATTACGGTAACAATTGATGAATTTTAAATAAAATAAATTCTAACTATTTTTTTTTATCAAATATTTTCAATACTTTTACATGGAGATGGCGCAAAGTTAGACGAGGGCCCTGATAGTCAGGGAAAGCCCTTCATGGGATCAAAGAGAGAATTCATTATTATTGGGGCGCCCTTATTATTGTCCACGTTTCATGTATCTTGCATGGCATGTATCTAGGCTGAAAAAATCACCCCAGAAAAAAAAGCTTTTTTTTTTGGACATACAGACGAAAGGTTTAGGTGTGAGTATGTAATGCCTTGATTGCCTTCGATGGGCTATGGGCTAAGATGATAAGGAGGGGGTCGGGATGGGCTAATTGGAAACGGGCCCTAATTCTGAACCAAAACTCATTTTGGGCTTTCTCCCATAATTAACGTGCACTGTAGTACCACAGAAAAAAACATGTACAAACAAGGGGTAGCAGCACAGACAACATCCCAAGAGCAGATAGGAGTGGTGAGAGGAAGATGATTACCTGAAGGCCCCCGCCACAAAACAGGTTGAAGGTAAATACTGACGCGGCTTTCCATAGGGAAACTGGCACCGCAGCCACAGCAATCATCGTCAGAGATTGGCAGGAAAAGATCATTACTGGAACAACAACAAGGTTCACCACAATATTAGCAATAACAGCAGAGGCTCAAGCATACAGAGAGGCACTTATTCTAATAAAGAATTTACAAATTGGCAACTGCATAATTGAAACTGATTGTTTACCTTTGGTTCAAGCCATCAAGGCTATAACACCCATAGCAGATGCGGATGCAATCATCAGAGACATTCTCCAACTGCTGGACGAAGCTCCGGATGTGGGAGCTACCTGGACTCCAAGAAAAGGCAATAAAGTAGCTCACCAACTGGCAGCATTAGCAGCAGGGAATGAACTCAGGAGGCAGTGGATATTTGATCCTCCTAATCAAATCAGGAACACAATCAGAATAGAAGCTGGATTCGCAATTCTTCAGCAAAATCAGCGGATGCATAAACAAGTCAAAGGGGTCTATCAACTATCAAGGGCACCAATTAGAGAATGGGCTACCTGAGAGGGCAAAAACGGAGAGTCAAGACAAGCAACAAGCTGAAGAGGGGATGCAGCTGAGATCCACGGCGGTGCTTCGACCAACCTTAGACAATAGCAACCACATATTCCATTCATGGAGACGAGCACGTAGAAGGAGCGCTGACGGACCCATAGCCTGGCAATCGACCTCGAGGCAGAGAATTAGCGGCGCGGTCAATGCGAACGATGTAGGAAGTCCTTCACGGCGGAGCCATCACCCAGGGAGACAACATTTGGGGTCGGCGACGAGCAGCGGAAATGGAAAACCCATGATAAATTCGGGCGGATTCAGGACGAGAACAACATGGATAAGCGATCGCGGCAAGCTTCAGATCCATGCATCATGTTCTTCAACCACTAATGGAGCTTCCGGCGACAATGGCATCCTCAATCAGACAGCGATTGAACACGACGAGTTCTATCCTTAGAGTTGGGTTTTCCGGAGTCGGGTCAGGCACTGTAGGATCGGGTCTTGGTTTTTAACCTGTTCTAATTGTCTGGCTGGGTTAGTTCTCTGGCCCATGCTCTCGACCCAAAAAAAAAGAAAAAAATATGTGCGGAAATTTATATAGGTTGATCTAGTAGTGAGCTCATTAGTCTGCTTAAGTAAGTGTCAAGAGGTTCGAATTCTATCTTGTACATGTAGCAATTCATTGATCAGCAACAAATCCTTAAATCGAGTTCAAATTCGTGACGAATTAATCGTTAACCTATCAGATTAAAAGATACCGTTAAAAAAATCGGTCGCCCACAAAAATATATAAAAATGAACAATACTCATTAGGACTGCACACGAATTGATCCGATTTGCACTAATCTCAATGGATCGGATCAGATACAATATCCGTTTTTTTTTTCTCGGATATCGGATATCGGATATACACGCTCGTAAAAATTTCTTAAAAATTGAAAATTCAAAATAGAAATAAAAATGATTTCACTACAACATGAACCCAAGACTAACCGTTTCTAATTAAACTAGAATCAGACCACCATAAAATTTAAATCACAAAAAAATAACCAAAAGAGAGGCAAAAAATTACAGAACACAAAAATAACCAGATGCAGATCCAAAACTATAGAAGTGAAGCAGAATTGTAAAGAGTGAAGCAGTCTGCACTGGAACAATGAGTCGGTGACCAGGAGTAGATTAGCGACCGAACGGCGATAGAAGCATAACGACAGTGACGATTAAGTGATTAACAACGCTAACGAACAGAGATGACGAACAGATAAGGGGAGCGAGCAGCGACAGGACAAAGAGGCAAGGCGGCAATGAAGAAAAGATGAACGACAAGAACAGAAACGATGAACGTACCGACAAAGGAGTTGGTTCTTATTATATTTTTCTAAGTGAATTTTACCATGTCAAATAATGATTGGAGTCTTGAAAATTTGGATATTTTTACATGCTAACTTACAAGAAGGTATCAAGATAATATAATGTTAACGGCCCGGTTTTTACCCGGTATAATCGTGGCCCGAAAGTGTATAGGTTTCATCGGGTCTAGGGTCGAGTTCGGGTCTAACAAATAGGCCCGGTATATATTTCGGATTGGGTCTGGGTCACATCAAACTCGATTTCACCCGGCCATGCACACCCCTATTTGTTATCAACTCTATGTATAGGTCATTATTAAATATTAACCAAGCTTAAACCGTTACGACATTATTGCGTTATAAGCTTTGTTTAAGTCATTTCATCTCATCAGTTGATATAGAAAATTTTATGTACTCTATATTAGATTTTCTTTTTCTAGAGACATTTAAAACAGTAAATAGCTAATCTTTTCTTACATTGGAAGAAATAAATGTATTGAATGAAAGACAGAGACAGTGTTGACTGTTGACATTGTGGTATTTGTGGTGGGTTGTGAATTGTGAATTTAAGATGGCCTTTTGAGGTGCATATGTGATAATGAGATTAGAAGAGAAACTAAATAAAATAATTACTAAATTTAAAACTTAAAAGAAGACAATTGGTCATTTTAAAAGAAGAAAATTTTCACTTCCCCTCTTTCTCGCTTTTTTAGTAAAGAATAAGTAATCAATATTTTCCGTTTTATATTTATGTTGTATTTAAATTAATATTAATTAATCTTTTATATTTCACTAAAATTTTATTAGTCTCTAAAGTTTTTCTTTTTCTAATTCTAGCTATTTATTTGAATATTTCCAACCATACTTTTGTACTTGTTTCACTTAATTTTTAGTAAAACTTGACACTATCAAGATTGCAATTCAAAAAGTAAATATGATTCTTCTGAAAAAAAAAAAGATTAAATTCAAAAATTACTTAATATTAATATCAAAAGTGTATTGTGCAGTAAAATACAAGAAATAAAGTTAAATTGAAATAAGAAAAAGAAACAGAAAACAGAATCAAAAATGCTGGAAGTGCAAAGAAAAATAAATAAACTGAAATAAAAAATTCAAAAAATAAATAAATAAGTAAAACAAAGTAAAGACAAAGAAAAAATAAATAAGTGAATCAAATCACTAGAAAAGAAACAAATAGAATTAAATTGAAATCAGAAGAAATTAAATAACTGAAGTAAAAAAAAAAAAAGAACAATAAATGTTGAAAAAAAAGGAAACAATATAATGAATAAAAAAAAAAGAAAATTGACTCTAAACACTTACTTGTACTTGCGCTTCATAATCTTCTATTGTGTGATTAGAATTAGAAATTTTTACAAAATTTAATGTGACTGTGAAGTGTTTTGGGTTAAAGTTCCTCAATTCTTTTTAACTTCTCTTATTTATAGACGATATAAGTGGACTGTTAAATAGTCTTTTCTTCCCATAATCTAACTTCTTCTTTTTTTTTTTTAAATTACGATCATACCTATACCTTGACCATGAGAATCTTGACTCCCAAATCATCTCACGTCTTCTCTTCAGTTTGTTCTCTAAAATTTGCACTTATGTTTTCTTAATTCAAACAAAAATCTTAATCATCTAGTAACTACTCTTCGGTCTGTTTTTCATGAGTTGAAAATCTTTGATATTGATGTTCTTACGGCACGTTTTATTTATTTCATCATGTAGTCAAAAGTCATCCTAGTCGAAAAATCTATTTTTCGCACTAACAAATTTTCAGGTTCTGTACTATACTACTAGATTTGAACCACATGTAGTTTATTCGTATAATACACCTTTAAACTTAGAATGAGTCCAAATCTTGTGCCAGCAGTACCATTTTACATTGAAATACAAAACATATCTTTTTTTTTTAAATCTGTATCATTGCTTAGTTTTGTTATCTAAAAACTCTTCTTAGTCGTAAATTTATAGATGTACTTTTTTGAAATAAAAACTACTTATATAAACTTGAATTTATGTTAACATGTGTAGTCTTACATAAAACAAAAAACTAGTGTATACATTTTTTAAAAATTTATATTCGACATGCTCTACTAATTTTGCTAATTATTTTTAACATTATAAGGCATGCATAATTGAACTGATTCAAGTCTAACCCAGTTTAATTTAAGATTCAATAAAATGGCTTTTAACTAAAGTGGCCCAGATTTATTGTCTGCCGGACTCCGACGGCCACTTCGCCTCTCTCTGAAGCCACATCCTCGTGTTGTTGCGGTACTGAGTTCCATTTAAAGGTTTGTCACTGACCAATGGGATGCTGCATGCACAAGGCGGGATTCGAACCCCCGACACTTGCTTAAGCGGACTAGTGAGCTAACCACTAGACCAACCCAACTTGGTTATCCTCGTGTTGTTGTAGGGTCGTGTTTTCTAAGTCGACTTTAATTTGATCTTTTGTTAACACTTCATGATTTTTTTAAGTTATAATTTCCGTTAGATCATTTAGTTGTGGCTAAAAATATGTCTAACAAAATGATTTTGAGTCCAAAATTCTTGTTTCTAAACACAAGTCGTGGCTAATTATTAGACTTGGAGAACAAATCAAAACTAAAACTAAATTAACAAACCACATTGTTTAAAAAATATGTGCCTTATAATTTAATATGTATGTTTGACTAATTTATTTAATAATTTTTATTATTAGTTTTATATAAAATAACTACATATAACTGCTGGTAAAGTTTTTACCATATTTTAATTAGTTTGGTTTTTGAGAATTGGAATTAGATATAAGCAAATAAACCAGTCCTTAATTAATATCATTCAGATAAACATATCAGTCGGTTTGCTTCCAATTGAAATATCGTTGACTTTTAGACCTATCGTGTTTATTTTATATTTTACCTTTGGAACCTATATTTTATCTTTGACTTCTCATATAGCTGGCTACTACGAACTATTAGCTACTAGCTAGCTAGTAATAAAAAGATGTATACTATAGTGCTTAGATATATAGTTATCTAATTTATTAAAAAAATAAAATTAATATTTAATTTAAAAAATATAAAAATAAATTATTTTTAAATATTTAAATTTACATAAAAAACAAGCCGGACAAATTCGGTAGCAAGAATTTTACTAAAAAGAAAAGCACGAAACAAAGATATTCCATTAATAATGAAAGAGTGTGAGAGTGTGTGGGAACGTGTTTGCATGAAAGGCAACGGCTGCGTCATGTGGGACCCGAACGCTAACCGCCCCTTCGTGTATTAAGATTGTTGCAAGAAGATTTAGATTGAGCGCTTGATGGTTGCAAGCAGACAAAACGGTTTAAGAATGGTTGCAAGCAGATAAAACGGTTACGATACTATAATTTACGTCTTATTGAATTGAGTATCTTTTTCCTGTTTTGCATATCAAATTAAATAAATCTTTTATTATCATATTATTATTATTATTATTATTATATAAATATTAGTATATGTTCACTGCAGTTGTGATGCTCTCATCAAATTGTCTCCCACCCTCGCTCATTTCTTCTCATGCCATATGGGTCGCGGCGATAAGAAGGGTTCAAACCATTCTTCTTCTATTTCTATCCAGGATCTTGCATACCCTTCTCCTTCTACCACCACTACTACTACCACCCCCACCACAAATTCCCCAACCAGTCCTGTTAACCTGGGTAATCTGGGATATAAATTACCTTCATCATCATCATCATCATCTTCATCTTCTTCTTCCTCCCAATCCACATCCACCGCTGATCTCTCCTATTCCAGAAGAGCACCACAGCACCCATGACTTGTTCTCTTCCCATGCCATATCCCTCCCTTGCGCCACACAACCTGCACTCTCCATTAACTTTCTCACCCTCTTTCCTTCCACTTACTATCTCGCTCCTCATCAAACCCATGAGAAGCTCCACCGTGGTTGCTGTGGCTGAAGATCCCTTCTTTGAAGCAGATACGGTGGCTTTAACGACCATCCCCCTGCTACATGGTAGTCGTTTTTGCACCCAAGCCTTCTCTTTTGGCCCGGAGAGGAACCACCTGTGCCTTTTAGTCATCCCCTCGCTTGAGGTTCTAACTTCTAACAAAGGTCCTTATTCCTCTCTCTCTTATCGATTTCAGTTATTTTGTTTTCTATTTAATTATATTTAATTTATTGATTATTGATAAACTAATGAAGATGGCGTTTTATGCTTTGCGGGTATCAGTACTGAAAATACTCCACAGGATGCAAATGGTCTGTTTTCATTTTTATCTAAATCGGTAAATACTAATATCAACAGAAGGAGTAGTAGAAGGAGGCTATGGCCATCCAATACTAATAACAACCCTGCAGCGAAGGCTTAGCATAGATGCCATATTGAATGTTGCACCTGGGTTCAAGTCCCAGCTATGGCTCCCTGGATGTTATATCTTTCACTTTTAATATAATATAGTTAAAATATAAAGTGCTTGAATATAACCAAGGTTCAAGATTTCGTTAATAAAGTTATTGAAATATGAAAAGAGGAATGTTAAGGGACAGCAACATTTAGAATTTATAGCCATCAAATAGTCATTAACGAGGTTTTTAATGGTACGAAATTATTGTGAAATTTAATCAAATGGCTCACCCTTCTTTTGATGATTACATGCTGTCATAATTTAATAAAATTACTGGCACTAGACTTTTTCATATGAAAATAGAAAGGGTTGGTGAGTTGGCACCTTTGGAGGGATCCATTGATGTATATATGCTCATACATACATACCCCTAAATATCAATATGAAAGCATCTTCAATTTGATTGACTATTGAAAATCAATCTACTCTTTGGAATTTTCCTTTTCCTTATAATATCTATAGAAACGCTACCTTATTTTTGGTATAACTCGTATGTTAACTGTTGCGTGTAACTTTGTTTATGTTCTCCAATAAATATTAGCTCGTAATAACGGCCAAATTAAAATATTCACGTCAAAGTATTATTATTATTTTATTTATCCGTGGTCATATATTGCTCCTTCAAACTAGTGGATCAAGCTTTGTTGCTAATGATAGATGATACCTTTTCAAAGGTTTTAATATTTTATTCTTATTAAAGGCATACATTCATATCTCTCTTGATGGTTTTAATTTGGATTCATTAATTGCAGCTAAGCTGGTTGAATACATGTATAAGTGGCCTCAAGTTTTACACTCTTAGTAAGATATTTATATATAGCTACATTTATTTTTCGGAGAATGCTAGGTAAACAATAAATATTTTGAACAACATGAACAACTATCAATCAAATAAAAATATATTACACCCTAATTTAATACTACTAATTAAATTTACACTTTTAATTTTATTAATTTATATTATTTACACATTGTTTAAAAATATTGTTGGTCACCTATCCTTTTCCTTATTTTTCCATAACCTGAAAAATCCGTGCCATCTCATTTACTTAATTGTTTTAACTATTTTCAGCTAGCTCATCATAACAATGCTGGAGAGGAGATCTCATCGCCTGCTGAATAATTTTTATTGGGATTGAAGTATTGAAATTGAACTATGACCTTGCTACGTGTGTTGTTTCGGCTTTGTTTTTCACTTTTTCCTTTTCTTCGAGTAGTTGGTACATATGTGAATGTGATATAATAATAAAAAATAATTTATTTCCTTATTGAATTGGCAGGTAGCCCTAGGGATGACCCAAGTTAATTTGCATAAGGCGGCATAACAGCTAAATTATATTTAAATGGTTCAGTTTTATGCTTTATTGTATATTAATTCGTCGGGGGTAAATTACATTTTTTAAGAAAAAAATAACAATTTATTTTGGCAAATTCACTTTTCGATTCTTTTAAAAAAATCACAAGTGGAACCTAATAAATTCATTTCTTTAAGTTAAAAATTATAATTTTTCTGGTAAATTGATTTTTTTTAAATATAAAATAAAAAACAATTTTCATTCATATTCAATTGATCAATTCAACGGCGATGAATTCTCTTGTCACAGATATATATTATGCTTTGTTTCTCTTTAAATGAGACACTAGTTTGAACTAAGTCAACTAACTTTGAACATTGTTACCTAGTAAATATGTCACCACTACTATAGTAATAAACTAAAGATTATTACTCTGATCTATATTTTTTTATGAGAATATTCAGGGACGAAGCTAGAGTATTATTGAAGTGGGAAACGAAAAAACTCCATTGCCAAAAAAAAAAAAAAAGCGAATATAAATAATGTATTCTCTATTTTTATTCAAATCAAATGCATATTAAACATATTTAATTTTGGCTTTTTTTGCAACTATATTGTAAGGAGGCTAAGTTAACATTGTTTTTTTATTTCACTTGAAAACCAATGCGTAGTGATCATGAATATATGACAACAACAATTTAGTTTTTTCTATTAGTGGGAAGCAGATAATTATTTGTACCACAACAATTTAAATGGGACCATACCATTGACTGAAAACTCAAATGGCGGCCATACTACTATAAGACTTATTAGGTGTAAGAACCTAGCTAAAAAATGAAAAAATACTAAAAAAAAAAATAAAAAAACACAGACGAAACGTATCCCAAACTAGCAGGCACGGACCCACTCATAAATATGTGGGGGCATTTGCCCGTATCGAGTGTTTGAAAAAAAAATGAAGCATATAAAAATCTTATAAAAAATAATATTAAATATATAAGTATGTATATATTATCTCTATTTTTTATTGAGTAATGTCTTAGTCCTCATATTTTTAAAAAAAATATTTTATTTAAAACAAAATTATATTGTTAAATATGAAAATAATAATAAAAAGTTATGTATTATATAAATTTAATTTACTGAGATAAAAGAAATCATATATACTCATTTAGTAGTTTTTCTTAAAATTTGATTGATATATATACATCATTGATATATTGTATATATCTTTACATCATTTATTTAATTTTATTGTTTTATAAGTTTAGTCTTGCATATAATAATAGTTGAGAATTTTTAAAGGTTAGTAATTTTTAGTATTTTTTGTTATTATTTGATTAATGTAAATATTAAATTATTTTTTATAAATAAATTTTTTAATTTATATGTATAAACTCTAAAAAATTTAAATACAAACTATATTGATTTATGTGTGTAAAATTTTGATAAATATAATTACAAATTATATATTTATTATGTGCAAAATATTTATAAATATGAATATAAATTATACTGCCAAAAAATAATAATATTTGTTCGTTATGTAACATTACTCATCATTGTTTTCATTAAAAAAATTTTCATCATAAATATTGTAAAAATCAATTTTGGTCTAACATCACTATTTTATTTTATTTTATTTATTTTGTATCTTACACAATTATAATAGAATTTTATTTAGATTTTTTAATTATTGAACTATAATTATTTTATATATTATATAAAAAATAATTTATAAAAATATTATTTGATGAATTTAAAAAAATTTAATTTAAATTGATGATAATCAAACATTATTAAAATAATTAATTACAAAATTATTCGATCTGAGATAAACAATCATTCTGCATTCTTTTGAATATATACAAATATAAAGAGATAGCTTGAATATAAATTGAACGCATCTTTTTTCGGTGAGTGCAATGTGGGTTGATTTTTTTGATAAGCTTTAATGGTGTGAGTAATGCTTCATTATGATCATTTGGGGGGAATTACACTGTTATGACGGCGTTAAGTTAAGAAATTTAGGGGAGAAGAAATCGGTGGCACCGATTTCAAGCAAAGAGAAGAGGGAACACAAATTGGTCCTACCGATTTGTGGAGGAGAGATGAAGAACACAAATCGATGCCACTGATTTGTGTAAGAAGGAGAAACCAGATCGGACCCACCGATTTGTAGGAGTCCTACTCGATAACATAGTAATCGGTGGCACCGATTTCGGGCGGGAAAAAAAAATTTTTAATACGACCGTGCACCAATCGGAGCGAGCGATTTGTGTGGAACGCGGTCGGTGGGTCCGATTTGCGGTAACTGCTTAAATAAAATGAAGAAAACATCACAGAAGTTTCATTTCTTCGTCTGTGCTCTCCGTCTAAGCTGATGTTCTTCCTCCTCTCCTTTTATTCTTCTCCGTCATTCTTTCCATCATTCTTGTAGAAAAAATTTAAATGAGTGTGAGAATAGACAAGTACGTATACTGATATGGATGATAGAGTTGTGTTAAAGATTTATTGTTATGGGCAGATTTTGTTGCAAACATACGAAGGAGTTCAATTTGTGTGTGAAAATCCAGTAGATGTTATTCCGTTCACGTTGTCGTTTGAGGAATTGAAAGGTGTGATTTGTGAGAAGATAGATTCTCAAAGATCTAGAAGAGTATCCTATATTTTGTACAGGTATCCTTTATCTGTGTTTGGTGGGTTCGTTCAATTTCAGACCAAGTACGTGACGGATGAAGCGAGTATGCATGAAATGTTTTCAATGTATATGGAAAATCGCCACCGAATGTCTTATATCGAGTTGTATGTTGAGTTTGAGCAATCTGAAGCGGACCGTAACATTTGTGTTGGAAGATTATAATAGTGAAAGCGAGGATGAATTTGAAAGTAACTATGAGATTGTTGGTCTAGGTGAACACGAAGATGAAGCTGGCGGCGACATGAATGCAGATGTGGCGGCAGTTGTAGATGCACTAGCAAACCCGCATCCGTTTCAGGAGCCTTCTTTCATGCGGTCGTTGGATGTGGCGACATGAATGCAGATGTGGCGGCAGTTGTAGATGCACTAACAACATCGTGCCTATTGCATTCGCCATAGTGGAGGGAGAGACTTCTGACGCATGGTACTTTTTCCTGAGTAACTTGCGTCAACATGTGGTGACACGTGATGGTGTAGGACTCATCTCTGATCGACACGATTCTATTAGGTCAGCTATTGAGAGAAGTAACGGGGCTTGGTCTCCTCCTAGAGCGTTCCATATGTTTTGTATCCGACATATTGAATCCAACTTCTTGAGGAAGTTCAAGGCACCTTACTTGCAGAAGCTAATAGTCAATATTGGTAAGTTTAAATAAAATGAACTTTGAATTTATTGTCAATACGATCAAATAGAATGGTTTTCATTGTTGACTGAATGTTTTTCATAGGATACTCGAGGACCATCAGGGAGTACCAGATGCGCTATGAACGATTAAAGGAACGGGGTGAGGCTTACACCAACTGGCTTGATCGGATCCCACGTGAGCAGTATGCTTTGGCATTTGATGGTGGATACCGATGGGGTCATATGACCACCAATCTTGTGGAGTGCATCAACTCCATCTTAAAAGGTGCACGCAATCTCCCGGTGACTGCGCTTGTTAAGGCTACATTTTACAGACTGAATGAGTTGTTCACTAGGAAAAGAGCTGAAGCTGAAGCCCGAATAAATTCTGGACTTGTGTTCTCTGAGTTGGTGACCACCAAGGTGCATGCAAATCAACGGGCATCGGGTAACATACAGGTTAGTTGTTTTGATAGAGAAAATGAAGTATTTGAGGTACGGGAGATGCCAAGTGGGGTTGAGTATGCAGTTGACCTACGCCAGCGTCGTTGCGACTGTGGTGAATTTCAGGTTGACCGAATTCCATGTCGACATGTGTTTGCTTGTTGTGCAAATCAGTGGTTGGACTGGCAAGTGTACGTTCATGATGTATACAAGATGGACCAAGTTCGAAGAGTATACAGGGCTAGGTTTAGACCACTGGGAAATCCTGCAACCTGGCCTGCTTATCATGGACCTCGATTTATTGGAAACCCGTTCCTCATATTGGTTCATCCATACAACTTCACTTCCTTGGTGCCCACTTCATATTGGTGTATAACTTTCTGCACTTCTTGGCAATCCTGTTAAAAGCAGATGGTGTATACCGATTCGCACTCCGACGAGGGGGATCAGCTCTAAGGTTGTAACCTTTTCCTCTTTCACTTGTGGCCGTACCTACGAAAACACAACATGTAATACAAATATGTAATACAAATACATTTTCACCATAAAGCTACTAATACAAATACAAATGATGGATCCTATTACTCAAATGGGTATTCAATATGTAATACAAATACAATTTCACCATAAAGCTACTAATAGAAATTAAGTAATTAAATACAGAAACAACTTTATTTTACCTGCACTGGGAGCTGGATCCTCATCATCATCATCCTCATCCTCATCCTCATCCGCATCATCTGGATGGTCTACTAGGTAGTTATCAGTCTCATCAACTGCCCTGTTACTCTCATGAATCAGATTCATCGGAATACGTCTAGGATTTCCACTCTGTATAATCCCTCCAATGCCTTCAGCACTTCTGCTTGAGTCAACAGACATTCTGGCACCAGAATTAGCCGAGGAAGTGTGAACCCGAGGTCTCGAATCCAATGACCTCCTAGCCGGAGTAATCCCACTCGAATGTGCTTGATGGTCGGTGGGAATGTCAACATAATTACCTGAATGTGAGTGGTGCGACCCCAATGCCATGAAACCAAGCAGCTGACTGAATGAAGTTTGCTCTGGATACTCAAAATGTGGACCACCCAAATACTGTTGCTGTACCGGGACTGGTGCTGAGAAATAATCAGACGGATGTGTCTCAGGAACATATGGTACAAAGTACTCAACCCCCTGGTGTGGCGGTATTACTGGCGGTGGTGGTGGAGGTACCGGATCCGGTTCTGGTTCCGGCGCAGGTGGTGGTGGAGAACCTTCTAGATTCTCTTCGAATACAAGGTTCGACAATTGCAAGTGGTCACCAAAAGAAGCTCGATACCACTGCATGTAAATTTTCAATGGATAATGTAAATGCACCAAGTCATCCGAGAGAGTGTGACTATATCGATTGGTCCACTTCATTACCCAAGAAGAGTGGGTATTGGCCCAATCTTGATTCTTAGGCCCAGTAAGAACGTCGCCGTGTGATGCACCTAGAATCTCTGCTTGATTAGGAACACCCTGTGTCAATCCAAATTGTCTCCTGACTCTATCAGATGCATGCCACTCGATGCATTCAAAAGATATAAGTGGCACTGTAACACTCCAGATAACCGAATTATGATGGATGTCTAAAGGAATCAAGTCTGGGTCGATGTTTCCAATGCCATATGCCTGCCAAACAAACTAGACACATCGAACCATCAGATGATTACACAACAATTAATTTACTATACAAGTTACATACGGTACTTGTATTTTACAACATACCTGTCCTTCTTGTAGATCATCCAACAATCTCCTGAAGTGCGCAAGAGAATGATATCGGTAGGCATAGTTTTCACGGTCCCAGCTACGCCAC
Source organism: Arachis hypogaea (assembly GCF_003086295.3). Lineage (NCBI taxonomy): Eukaryota > Viridiplantae > Streptophyta > Magnoliopsida > Fabales > Fabaceae > Arachis > Arachis hypogaea. Next base: position 157,418,861 of record NC_092050.1, read on the forward strand.
CTGCCATCGGACAATTCATTAGTTAACTAATCTTGTAAAAAACATAAACAATTTCTATCATACATTTTAATGCATACTTTAATCAAACTTACCCTTAACTAACTAACCAGAATAACCTCACAACTGATAAACTATTTATTCGTAAAACAGCATACTAATTTTATTATTGTTATTATTACTCATAAAACAGCATACACATTTATTATTATTATTATTATTATTATTATTATTATTATTATTATTATTCATAACACAGCATTACAATTTTTTAATCTAAATTTAGTTACTACTAAATTATTTTCTAAATTTTAATGAATTAAAATTTATTTATTATTGATCAAAAATAAAATAATTTATTAAATTTTAATTATTAATCATAATAAATTATTAAACTCAATCAGATGTACTACTACTAATAATAACTACAATCTACTTTAGGGGAGCATGTACAGTATCTGATTTCATTAGTTCATTAACTAAAAAAAAAAATAATTATTTACAGCTTACCATACCGTACATACATACATACATACATACATACATACATACATACATACATACATACATACATACATGATTAGTTTCGATTTTAATTTCTATTACTAACCACCTAATCATACATCCATACATACATACATACATATATACATACATACATGATTAATTTCTATTTCTAACCACCTAATAATAAAATCATACATACATATATGATTTAATTAATCTCTACCTAATGCTATTACAATATATATTTCTAATTAAATTTAATATTTATCACTATTATTAATATTAAATCAGATTATTTAAAAATAAAAACTTACATAATTTGGATCTCCAAGATAATTAACAATGTGAAGTTCTAGTTGATTTACTTCTTTATTTTTCCGTCTTCTTGGCATTTTCTTTGAATTCTTTTCAAAACCTGTTGTTGTCCAACAATAGTGTGCAGCAAAGATTTAGTGGGGTTGAGGTGGGTTGAGAGAGGGAGATGAAAGTTAAAGAGAGTGAAAGGGATCCGGTGAAGGTGCTGAAGAGAGGGATAAAAAAGTGAAAGAGAGTGAAAGAGAGTGAGAGGGAAACGAAAGTGAAAGAGAGTGAAAGGGATACACGGATGAGGGGTTCTTTTGTTGCAAGGGGTCACGGGTGAACTGCATGCGTGACACGTAGCGAAGGTACGCAAATCGGTGCCACAGATTTGTGCATCCTGACCCACCTGAAATTGGTGCCTCCGATTTTCTTGTCTCCAATCGGTGCCACCGATTTCTGTTGCCCAGCCGTTACAAATCCGTTAATTCCCAAATAATCACCATATCGCTGCATAACTCCATCAACGCGTCATATCTAAATTAAAAAACTCGTGTTGCCAAATTAAATTTATATTGGTTGACTTTAAGTGGGAAAACAATTTGGGATTGGTTTGTTGAATAATAATTGGTGAACGTACGCTCAATTCTTTTTTGCTCACGTTTCACCATCAATCATCGCGATTAATATTACTTATTAGTTATTGATTTATTATCATGGACATTCTCTTGTCTCACTTTTGACTTTTGACTTTTGACTTTTGACTTTTGAATTCGATTTTCATGGTGTCAGATGGGGAGAATTTACTGAAGCTAATATGCTGGTTGAATGCATGTAAGTACCTTCACAGTTTTACTTTATTATTTATTTGTCCATAACCTGAAAAATCCCTGCCAATTAACATCTCATTTACTTAATGAATTATTTGAACTATTTTCAGCTAGATCATCATAATGCTGGGGATCTCATCACCTGCGTGCCTGCTGAATAATTTACTGGAGTTGAACTTGCTGTTATCTCAGCTTTTATTTTTTATTTTTTCTTTTTTCCAATAATAATAAAGTGCTACATGAAGTAGTCTCGTCTGAAATTAATATCTCGTGTGATTTTGACTTGTTGTCCATTTATATATTCCTATTTACTCCATGTTATTATTGTGATTATGATGAGTATTGTTACGGCCTGGCCCAAACTCACGCGGGTCAACCCGACCCGAGTTCTCGCCGACCCAGTAATGCGCCCTCCACCCGACTCGGACACGCGTCCCGTACGGCTTGCACACAGCCGAAGGACAGCGCCCTTGAGGGTATGGGCCTGGCCATTGAAGGGGCCCACTACTGACATGTATATAAGGGGGAGACTGGCTCTCCCCCCAAGGTACGTCACACTCTTACACCACCTCCTTTCCGCCTGCACATATTCTGACAAGAGCGTCGGAGTGTCTTTGCAGGTGGCACCCCCCCTCCACATACGAAGTGCTCGGAACCTCGCACACCCGGGACCAGGAAACCATGACCAGACGAGCCTCTCCACCATCCCAAGCGTTGACCTCAGGGTCCTAACCCGAACAGTCCGGTACCCGACCTACCGAACATTGGCGCCGTCTGTGGGGAACGTCCATGGATTTCGTGCTGGTCCAGACTGGGACAAGTTCCGAGGTAGCGCCTCCCATACTCGGGGGAGGCGCCGTCGCGACGGAATCCCGGCAACAGCAACGGTCGCCCCCGAGGGATGCGACACAGACTCACGAGAGACGCCCTTTCGGGGGGACGGGTGATAACCACGCCAGGATAATGCAAGAACTACGCCATAGAATGCAGGACTTAGAGCGCCGGCTAGCAGAAAGAGAGTGCGACCAACGCTCCCCAGAACGGAGCCCCACCCGTTCCCGTTCGAGGAGCCGCTCGAGGCGCACGCCGAGCCCCCAGTACGAGTCGGAGAGCACTGGGGGGCGAGTACGCCCCAGAAGGAGAAGTCGCGACCCCATCATCTACGCCCGACACGAAAGGCGGCGCACGTCGAACAGGGGTGACAAGGAAGCCCACCGCGAGAACAATGAGTCGAGAAGAACTACCCGAGGACCCGTCATAATAGGAGCGACCCCTTTCCACCGCTCTGTACTCGAGGTCCGACTACCAAAACACTTCGACAAACCGACAGACATGAAATATGACGGAACGCAAGACCCCCTGGAACACTTGACGACTTTTGAGGCCAGGATGAACCTGGAAGGGGTGGGAGATGAGGTCAGATGCCGCGCCTTCCCAGTCACCTTAGCGGGCCCAGCAATACGGTGGTTTAACAACCTCCCGCAAGGCTCGGTGACCCAATTTTCCGACATCAGCCACGCCTTCTTGGCTCAGTTCACAACCAGGATTGTCAAAGCCAAACACCCGATTAATTTGCTGGGGGTAACACAGAGACCCGGAGAGCCGACCAGGAAGTACCTGGACCGTTTTAATGACGAGTGCTTGGAAATTGACGGCCTGACGGACTCAGTGGCAAGTTTGTGTCTAACGAACGGACTCTCGAATGAGGACTTCAGGAAACACCTCACCACAAAGCCCGTCTGGACAATGCAAGAGATCCGGTGCGTGGCCAAAGAATACATTAATGACGAGGAAGTCAGCCGGGTTGTGGCTGCCAATAAACGGCAGCCCGCCTACAACCAATCCCGGCACTTCGAAGCCAAAGAAAGACCAAAGGAACACGCCAGGGACGGCGGTCCGAGTAAACCACCCAAACCGTTCCCCCGAGTTGGGAAGTTCACCAACTACACCCCCCTCACGGCATCAATCACTGAAGTTTACCAACAGATAGCAGAAAAGGGGATACTGTCGAAGCCCCGACCACTGAAGGACAGGACGGGAGGAAACAAGAACCTCTACTGCGAGTATCACAAGGGTTACGGGCACAAGACCCAAGACTGCTTTGACCTAAAGGATTCCCTCGAGCAAGCTATCAGGGACGGCAAACTCGCCGACTTCTCCCACCTTATAAGGGAACCAAGGAGACGCAACCGGACAACGACAACGAAGACAGATCCCGACCAACAAGACGACGACAAGAACCAGAGGGTGACGACCACGGTCTCACTGTGGTAAACGTGGTGACGGCCAGGAATACCGCCCCGAGGTCGAAATCGGCGCAGAAGAAAGATGCCAAGGTCCTAGCGGTCTCCACCTCATCTGTTAGAAGTCTTAAAGGTCTCCCACCTATCTCCTTCGGCCCGGAGGACCAATGGTTTGACGAGGTGCCGGAAAGTCCGCCCATGGTCATTACGGCTAGGGTCGGAACTGGCCTCGTCAAACGAATCCTGGTAGACACGGGGGCAGACTCAAACATCATGTTCCGAAACGTTTTCGATGCCCTGGGATTGAGAGATTCTGACCTGACGACCCACCAGCACGGTGTGGTAGGGTTAGGAGACCACTTCATCAAGGCAGACGGAATCATCACACTCCCGACCTCTGTGGGACAAGGGCAAAGACGGAGGACAATCATGGCAGACTTTGTAATATTACGAGATTCGACGGCTTATAACATCATCCTGGGGAGAAAGACCATTAACGACCTGGGGGCAGCTATCAGTACGAAACTACTGGTGATGAAGTTCATCACCGATGACGGATCCGTGGGATCCCTCCGGGGCGACTTGGAAACGGCGGTCGCTTGCGACCACGCCAGCCTTTCTCTCAGGAAAAAATCCAAGGAAGCGTCAGGGGTTTTCCTGGCCGACCTGGACGCCAGGGTAGATGACAAACCCAGACTAGAGCCAGAAGGAGACTTGGAAAAGTTCAGAGTCGGCGAGGAGGACGATAAATTCACATTCATAAACAGAAACCTCCCGCACGGAATAAAGGAGCCTTTGATGGAGATGATCAGGGCTAATGCCGACCTCTTTGCCTGGACACCTGCCGACATGCCAGGAATAGACCCCCAGCTCATGTCGCATCACCTGGCCGTAAAGGCAGGAGCCAAACCAGTGGCCCAGAGAAGGAGGAAAATGTCGCAGGAAAGGGCGGACGAAGTAGCCAAGCAAACGGCCAGCCTCTTAGAAGCGGGATTCATCCGGGAACTGGATTACTCGACCTGGTTGTCAAATGTGGTTCTAGTTAAAAAACACAACGGGAGGTGGAGAATGTGCGTGGACTACTCTGACCTCAACAAGGCTTGTCCCAAGGACTGCTACCCCCTACCTAATATTGATGCGCTTGTCGACGCGGCGGCAGGGTACAGATACCTGAGCTTCATGGATGCCTACTCAGGGTACAATCAGATACCGATGCACCGACCCGACGAGGAAAAAACGGCGTTCATAATGCCAGGGGGCATCTATTGTTACAAGGTAATGCCATTTGGTCTAAAAAATGCAGGAGACACATACCAAAGGTTGATGAATAAGATATTCAGCGAACTCCTGGGCAAAACAGTGGAAGTCTATGTAGATGACATACTCGCAAAGACCGCCCGACCTGACGATCTCCTGAGCGACCTTAACGGCATTTTCTCGTCCCTACGACAACACGGCATGAGGCTTAATCCGCTCAAATGCGCGTTCGCCATGGAGGCCGGAAAGTTCCTGGGCTTCATGATCACTCAAAGAGGAGTGGAAGCCAATCCCGAAAAATGCCAAGCGGTCCTCCAAATGAAGAGTCCGGGTTGCATCAAAGACGTCCAGAGACTTGCTGGGAGATTGACAGCTTTGTCCCGTTTCCTCGGCGCATCGGCAGCAAGAGCCCTGCCTTTCTTCAATTTAATGAGAAAGGGAATGACGTTCGAATGGACACCAGCGTGCGAAGAGGCATTCAACCACTTCAAGCAAATCTTGGCGGCACCACCAGTCCTTGGGAAACCCAGAGCCGGAGAACCGCTCTACCTCTACCTATCAGTAACTGAGGAAGCACTTGCCGCGGTCCTCGTTACAGAAGAAGCAAGGACACAACAGCCCGTCTACTTCGTGAGCAGGGCACTCCAGGGACCAGAGCTGAGGTATAGCAAACTAGAAAGACTGGCACTGGCGCTCCTAGTATCCTCCCGAAGGTTAAGACAATACTTCCAGAGTCACCGCATAGTTGTGAGGACAGATAAGGCGATTCGGCAAATACTGCAAAAACCTGATTTGGCTGGTAGGATGATGACCTGGGCCATCGAACTCTCACAATATGACCTACAGTATGAGCCTCGACACGCAATCAAGGCCCAGGCAATGGCAGACTTCTTGGTGGAGGTAACGGGCGACCCTCCCGAGGAAACGGGCACACGGTGGAGGCTTCATGTGGACGGAGCCTCCAACCAAACGTCCGGAGGAGCAGGGGTCATCTTGGAAAGCCCAGCAGGGGTCATCTATGAGCAATCGACCAAGTTCGAGTTCCCCGTGTCAAACAACCAAGCAGAATATGAGGCTCTCCTAGGCGGACTAATGCTGGCTCGGGAAGTCGGGGCGACGAGGGTCGAAGTATGCAGCGACTCCCAAGTCGTCACCTCGCAGATAAACGGAAGCTACCAAGCCCGGGACCCCCTCCTCCAAAAGTACTTGGAAAAGGTTAAGCAAATGACAAGCCAGTTCCAGGAGGTCATTATCCAGCACGTTCCAAGAGAAAAGAACACACGAGCAGACCTTTTGTCGAAGCTTGCGAGCACAAAGCCAGGATCGGGTAACCGGTCGCTCATCCAGGGCATGGTGAAGGAACCAACGGTCACCCTCCACCTGACGGAGTCGAGCCCCTCATGGCTGGACCCCATTACCAACTTCCTGGAACTCGGCAAGTTGCCTGAAGATGAGAAGGCAGCCAAAGCTTTAAGAAGGGAGGCGGCCAGATATGCAATCATACAGGGACAACTATTCAAAAAGGGACTCAGCCAGCCCCTATTGAAGTGTTTGCACCCCGACCAAACGGACTACGTGCTTAGAGAAGTCCACGAAGGGTGTTGCGGACACCACATCGGGGGCAAAGCCCTGGCAAGGAAGCTCATCCGAGCAGGATACTACTGGCCAACAATGATGAAGGACTCGAAGGAATTTGTCAGAAAATGCACGAAGTGTCAACAAAACGCCAACTTCCACAAGGCACCAGCCTCCGAGCTAAGCTCGCTAACGACTACACGTCCTTTTGCACAATGGGGAGTCGACCTCTTGGGACCCTTCCCGGTCGGCCCAGGACAAGTCAAATACCTCATTGTAGCCATTGACTACTATACCAAATGGATAGAGGCTGAACCGCTAGCCACGATATCGTCCTCCAACTGCCGGAAGTTCATGTGGAGGCAGATGATAACCCGTTTCGGCATCCCGGAGGTCGTTATCTCGGACAATGGGACCCAGTTCACCGACAAGAAGTTCATGGAATTCCTCTCTGGCCTGGGGATAAAGCAAAAGTTCTCCTCAATAGAACATCCCCAAACAAACGGGCAGGTAGAGGCCGCAAACAAAGTCATCCTTCTTGGTCTAAAGAAGCGCCTAGACAGTAAGAAGGGAAACTAGACCGACGAACTCCCCTCCGTCTTATGGTCCTACCGGACAACCGAGCAAAGCGCCACGGGGGAAACCCCCTTTCGCCTAACATACGGGGTCGACGCGGTGATACCAGTCGAAATCGGCGAACCAAGCCCCCGACTACTACTCGCGGGCATGAGCGAAGCGGTCGAGAAAGACCTGATCGAGGAAACAAGGGAGATGGCTCACCTAACAGAAACGGCACTGAAACAAAGAATAGCCCTGCGTTACAACGCAAAAGTCCTCAAACGAGACTTCGAAGAAAGGGACCTCGTCCTGTGACGCAACGACATCGGCGTCCCGACCCCAGGGGAAGGTAAGCTGGCGGTAAATTGGGAAGGTCCCTATAGGGTAAGGGAGGTACTCGGCAAGGGCGCTTACAAACTCGAAAAACTTGACGGCAAGGAAGTACCCAGAACATGGAACGCAGGTAACCTAAAGAGGTTCTACTCCTGACCCACCGGCTCACCGGCCAGGGAGTCTAGCCAAATAGTTAATATTTGCCCTGTCCACATGATTAATCCATCTTGTTTACTTACTTTGTCAAATACTTGCCCAACTGACGAGTAATTTTCACTTGTTCAAATTCTTTACTTGTTAAAACTTTCTTACTTCATATCTGTTTCTCATGACCAAAACCTAAAACGGCACCCCGGGATTGATCACCCCGGGAGCCAGACGGCTCATAGGCCTCAACCAATTCGACGACTACGCGACCGAATCGGTCCGAACTGCTGCCAAATGCGAAAACGGCGAGACGGGCACAAGAAATAAGCCCGCCCAGAATAAACGATAACACGATAACGGCAACACGACAAAATAATGAAACAAGCAAAAATCATAGCAATCAAACGACGATAACTTATAAAGCGTCAAAATAAGGAACGGACAAGTAAATTGTTCAAGGCAAACAAAACGACAAAGTATCAACAAGTTGTTCAGCAAATGCATTACAAAATATCCTAAGTTACGAGACTTCATCTCCTCGGCATATCAACAATTTTCCCGTCCTGGATAGTCTTGAAAACACCAATTGACGACGTCTTGAAATCAGGAGCAGCAATCTTCAGCTGAGCCTTCAGGGCATCTTCGGTCATCAAGATGGCATTCTTCCCTTGCTCCTTGGCCACCTTAAGCTTCTTCTTAAGCTCAACGGCCTCGGCCTTAGCGGCCTTCGCCTCTGAGACGGCCTGCTCCCGCTCCTTTTCCAAGGCGACAACCCGACCCTGAGCGGCGTTCAGTTGACCTTCCAATGTCATCTCACGCTCAAGAAGCCGGGCCACGGTCTCATCAGACGCCTTCAACCTATCCGCAACAAACGACGACTTCTCCTCAGCAGCATTAAGCTTTCCCCCCATCTCGGACAGCTGACCCTGGAGGAGTTCAACTTGAGCCTTAAAGTCATTGTTCGCCTTAACAGAAGACTCAAGCTTCCTCCGAAGCGCCTCCATACCGGATAACTCAAACTCGGCCTTCTGAGCTATCACGGCCCCACGAAGCAAGGTGCGATACATCCACCTCGCCTGCCCGGACAGCTCGGTTGCATGAAAATGCTCTTCTGTCCCGGGTATCAGTTGGGAGTCAATGAACTTGGAAGCATCAAAATTCCTCTCCATTACGGTAAGGGCCCCTTCCGGGCTGGAAGACATCTTTCGCTTCTTGGGAGTGTGGATAAGCTCCACGTCACTATCCGGATGAGGGGTGAGAGTCACGTGCCCGTCAGCGCCCCCTTCCTCATGGACAGGAGAAGCCTGACCCCCTGCGGCCTGTTTTCCCGACGTTTCGGTTTCCGGGACAGGAGAAGCCTGACCCTCTTTCTCCCCTGAAGGACCCTCCGACTTGCCGACGTCCTTCTCTTCGGCATTCTCGTCATCACTTACCTCAAAAAAGGTCTTCATCAGATTCTCAAGACCGGTCACGGTGGCAGACATTTCCACTGCAACAAACAACAAGCACAACTAGTCGTTAGATCGGAAAGAGAAAAAACAATGACAAACATAGGCAAACAAGGAAAACAACTCACGAATATAGCTCCTGGCGGCCTCCTGTTCACCCATAAGAAGATGGGGGTTCACGGGGTTCTTTTCAAAGATAGCAAGAAGGACGTTCGCTATCTGCTTATCTACAGCCGACAACCTTTTGTACGACACTTTAACAAAAGGATTCGACCCCGCGCCAAAGCTCCAGTAAGTCTGGATGAGACGCTCCCCCTCTAACGACAACTAGAAGGGGTGACGACCTTTGACGGGACGAACCTTGAAATACTTATCCTTAAAACCATGGTAGGAGTCCTCAAAAAGGCTAAAAATCTTCCTACCCTGGGCAGCACGAAAAGAAAGAAACCCTTTTCTCGCTTTCCCCTGTTTGGAAGGGTTGGTAAGGTTGAAATAAAAGAGAAAAACGTCCACCGACGCCGGTAGCTCCAAGTACTCGCAGACCATCTCGAAGCAGCGGATCGAAGCCCAGCTGTTCGGATGAAGTTGGGACGGGGGGACGGATATCCGGTTCAACAGCGCCATTTGAAACTCGGAGAACGGTATCCGAACGCCAACTTGCGTGAACATGGACTTATAAAACCAGATCCAATCGGGGACACGGGGGGAATGAAAATTGAGCTCATAAATACGCTCATGGGGAAGCGGGACAATGGCCTCGTAGTTGGCCTCCTCGTCAGTACCCCCACACAAGTAGCCGGCTTGCCGGAACTCCGTCAATTCCTCCAAGTCCATCTGGTTGGGTGAACTCCTTATATCATCAGTCACCCAAGCATACGGGTCGTAAGCCGCAGCAGATCCGGAAGACCGGGAGACAACGCGAGGCATACCTACAGCGGGGTACCACTCCGTTAGTCTATGAGGTCGGGAGCCCGAAAAAACTCAGAAACTACACCTTTTCAACTCAATCATGACCAGATACGGCTAAAAACTACGCCTACCTCACAAACCACCCAAAAAAGCCTATCCTGGAATGGTACCCCTTCCCTAACTCACCTACCCCAGCACTGAAAAACCTCTCAACAAAAATAAACCAGCCATGCAACAAACGCAAACAGCAAATCACACAACAACAGAACATAACACAGATACCAGAAGAAAGAAACCAGAGGATTACCTGGAACGATGAAGGAAATATGGACTGAAAGTTGGAGCAAGAGGGAGTTCGCACAGAAAGCTTTGGATGTTAGGGAGAAAAAGAGTTGGAAATAGTGGGAGTGGGAGGTGGATAGGGAGAAAAACTGTTTAAAAACCACCCCCAAAAGCGCGAAAGGAAGCAGGGGCAAGACAGTCTTTGCGCACGGGTTTTTTTCAAATCATTATGAGCATTAAATGCCCAGCGCGGAGAACGAAACGGCAAACAGATGCCACAGCAGACCAAGAGACACGCGCGCAAGAGACGCGTCCCTCCCACGATCAGCCGACCCGACGACAACGCACGAGTGTAAACATCACGCGCCCCCAATGGCCCCCACGGCCATCGCTGACGCGTCGGGGGCACTGTTACGGCCTGGCCCAAACTCACGCGGGTCAACCCGACCCGAGTTCTCGCCGGCCCAGTAATGCGCCCTCCACCCGACCCGGACACGCGTCTCGTACGGCTTGCACACAGCCGAAGGACAGCGCCCTTGAGGGTATGGGCCTGGCCATTGAAGGGGTCCACTACTGACATGTATATAAGGGGGAGACTGGCTCTCCCCCCAAGGTACGTCACACTCTTACACCACCTCCTTTCCGCCTGCACATATTCTGACAAGAGCGTCGGAGTGTCTTTGCAGGTGGCACCCCCCCTCCACATACGAAGTGCTCGGAACCTCACACACCCGGGACCAGGAAACCACGACCAGACGAGCCTCTCCACCATCCCAAGCGTTGACCTCAGGGTCCTAACCCGAACAGTCCGGTACCCGACCTACCGAACAAGTATTAGTGCATATGTATATATTTTTAATATTAAATGTAATTAATAAAAATAAAAAAGATAAAATCTTTTATACTATAAAAATTATAAAAATTACAATTTTATTATTATTATATTTATATTTTTTTTCAAATTTAAAATTAACCTATGATACGTGATATATTGGCGACTTTACCCTTATTTTTTTAAAAATACTTTTAAATATATTAATAGATTAATTTTTTAATAATTTTAAATCGTTAATTTTAATTATAAAAAATATATAATATATATAATTAAGATTATACTCTATCAATACATTTAAAAGTTTTTTATAATTTGCACCATCTAAGGAAACAAAACCTATCACGTTGATTTGATCGGTGGGCCACGATGTACGTGTTCGGTGATTGTTTTTCGTTTCTATTATGTATTTATTTTATGATTATATATTTATATTCCGATGTCGGACGTAATTTAAAAAAGATATGCTTTTTACAAACAATAAAGCTTTATTTAGTTGAAAAAAAATAAAAAATAAAAAGAAAAGAAGAAAAAAAAGAAATAAATAAAATTTTGTTTTTTTAGATATATTTAAATAAAAAAAATAATATATATATATATAATATTATAAAAAAAGCAATTTTAGTCCTATATATTTTAAAATATATTAAAAAATAAAGAATAATATTATTAGAATATTAATACTAAGTATACTTTTTTATCCATTTTCATCTATTATTGAAAGAAAAAAATTTTAGTAGGTCTCACTTATTTTTTTACACTATTCATTCTTTTTTTTTTATTTTTTCATTCAATCAAACAAATAAATAAAAAAAGATTTTTTTTTTATTTTTTTTTCCTCTCATTTCCTTTCTCCTATTTTCCCTTCAAACACACACTAAAAAATTTTTCATGTTATTTGATATGTTATACCAAAAGCCCGTGTGTTAGATAAATGCCTTTTGAATTTTTCTTCTAGATATTTTTAAACATAATTAATAAAGACCACTTGGGCTATTGATCATTAATGAAATCAAAATTGTCACAAAAAAAAAATTAATGAAATCAAAATGTGTACGATATATCATCAAATATAACTACAATGTAACTTATGTAAGAAATTTTTACTTATCCGCAGTAAAATATCAATACCAATTCCTTCAAGACAAATATAAAACATCTGAAATAAGAAACAGTCACTTAAAATTGAATCGACCAAAGCAAAAACATTTGGCATTGGATGCAATTTCGTAATGTTATTTTCATAATCACCTTTTTTTGGTTTACCTAATGTTATTGGCCAAGTTATGTGCGATTCCTCATTGTTAGAACAACTATATTATATATATATATCAAAATTATATAATTACTAAAATTAACTATCAGTATAAAATATATATTAAAATATAAATATATATTATAAATAAATTAAATTATACATATATTTATATACTTGAGAATTAATTTTAGTATATAAATAACATTTTTGTTGTTCGAATACACTACTTCCATTGATTTACGTATTGGCAATTGGCCTTCGGCCAGCTAATACCATTTTTTTTGGGTTTGGCCAGCTAACACCGTTAGATTTAGGGAAAAAGACAAATAGATCCCTGATTTTTTAAACTTTTGATAAATATATCTCTAACAAAATTTAAATACAAAAAAGTCTCTGACTTTAACAAACGGAGGACAATTTAGTCTTTCCGTCTATTTGCCTCTTATACACCTAACGGAAGTGGCTGACGTGGCTGAAACGGTGTCCAGGTGTCCGTTACGGTGCCACGTTGGAAGGAAAAAAATGTTCGAAGGACAAATAAGTCCTTGACGTCATTTTACAAATAAAGTTCGAAGGACAAATAGGTCTTTGAAAATTTTTTTTTTCAAAATTAATAAACTCATTTTCTAAATTCTCTCATCTACCTCTCTCCATTTTTATATTTCTCTCTACTATTTTTACTCTATATATAATTATATTTTATATTAGTAATTTGACAAATCAAAATATGTCATTCGATATTTTTTTACAATTAAAATATTTTAAATGTAAAATTATACACATTAAATTATTTTAAATTTTAGATAATGAATGTTAAAATTAATTACTAATAAAAAATTAGACTTTTTCATATAAAAATAATAACTAAAAATCTTATTATTTAATTTTTTATTTGCAGATATCTTGGTCTTCTTAGTCAGAAACTTTTGTCAACTTACGACTTTTTTGTAAAAGTAGTTTGATTTTATAAATCTTTTGTGTCATGCATAATTTATACTGTTAGAACAAAGTGAACTATAATTTTTAAAAAAAATATTCTCGTAATGTTATTATGCATAAAAATACTAGTTCTAATATAATACACAAATGCATTAATGCTAACTTAATACATGAATGATGCACAAATGAACTAATGCTAACTTGATGCATAAATGAACTGATGCTAACTAATGCCAATGGTATGATGAAAACTGAACTAATGCAATTTAACAAATTCTAATATAATACACAAATGCACTAAAACTAAACTAATGCAATTTAAAAAAAAGAGTAGAAACATAACAAGCCCAATTTCTATAATTTTAATACAAATAATTTAAATTGTAGAATAAAACAAGTTAACTAGATTTCAAAATACAAGCATAATTTTATCAGAAATTATTTTTAATATGGAAAGAAAATTGGTGTTTTGGTTGAATATTGACATTTGAAGTGTATTACAGTATTGTGGAAATTATTCAACACGCCCCCACGTGTTGGCTAAGATGCTGCCACGTGTTCAACACGCCCCCACGTGTTGGCCAGAATGATGTCACGTGTTTACCACGCCCCCCACGTGTTGACTTCCTACAAAAAAAATTCACCCATCTATAATTACACCACATTCTCCCATTTTCAACAAAAACACCAATATTTTTTCCATACAAAAAAAATTAGCCTAATTTTATAAACTAAATTCTCATAATAGAAGCATAATAGAAGTATAATGAAAAAAAAATTCTCAAGGACCTATTTGTCCTTCGAACTTTATTTGTAAAATGACGTCAAGGACTTATTTGTCCTTCGAACTTTTTTCCCCTTCCAACGTGGCACCGTAACGGACACCTGTACACCGTTTCAGCCACGTCAGCCAATTTCGTTAGGTGTATGAGAGGCAAATAGACGAAAGGACTAAATTGTCCTCCGTTTGTTAAAGTCAGAGACTTTTTTATATTTAAATTTTATCAAAAATGTATTTATAAAAAGTTTGAAAAATCATGACCTATCTGTCTTTTTCCCTTAGATTTATAAACGCTTTTTTATTTAATATTGAAAGGCCCAAACCCCAAAACATAACTTTAGTGTCCCAAATATGCTGGTTTAGTCTGGAATCCTTTTTTTTTTGGTTTTTTTTTGGTTGCCTCCTGGAAGTATTTGATTATTAATTTCAACATTTTGGAGTTATTATAATTTTATTTTCAAAAATCAATATTAATTGATGTAATAAAAGCCGAACTTATGTTTGCAGCTTTAGAAAGTCATACTCAAGCCTATGATCTTTTAATCTCACTCAAAAGCATTATGGTAATAATGAGAAAAATTTTGAAATATTTTTAAAACACTCATATTTCACTCATTTTAATAGTTGATTTTAATTAATATATTATATATATTTTTTATAATAAAACTTAATAATTAAAATTATTAAAATATTAATGTTTTAAAAATATTTAAAATTTTTTAATATTATACAATATTTTTTTTGAAAAAGTTTAATATAATATAATGAAAACAAGAAAAAGAACGTATGAGTTGCAGAATATGTCTTTATACTACTAGAAAATTAGTTATTACAGACGGATATTTTTGATGAATTTTATCTCATGAAAATATAGACGAAATTTTAGAGGAATTTTTTGTCGAAAAACAAAAAAATGAATTAGCATAAATTACAGATGGAAAAGAGAATCCGTCTATAATTCTGTCAAAAAAATTAATTTTTTTCGTAGGAAATGTTTATAGACGGAAAATTCATCTGTAATTAAATAGACAAAACACTGCGTTTTATTAAATTATTACAGACGAAAAATCCGTTTGTAATTTAAAATTTTTCGTCGAAAAATATTAGATTAAACCTAATTCTACCCCCACTCTTTTGAGCTCCATTCACACTCCACTCAACTAAAACGAGCTTCTTCCTCTCTCCTTCCACGAGCTTCTTCTTTCGCCGCTGCTGCCGCCGCTTGCACGTGTCTCCTCATCGCACGAGTTTCAGTCACATCCAATTCGAATCAATTCAACAATGGCCGCAGTGGCTTCCCCTTCCTCCAGAAACCAGACGTCGTCCTCCTCGTGCTCCTTTTCCCACCCCTTCGCTTCATACACCTCCGCCAATTTCGCTCCCGGAGCCTCTCCCTCGTCCCCACGCGCTTCTCCTCCTCCTTTGGCCACCATCGGCGTTTTTCTTCCACCGCTTCGCCACCGTGTCTAACATCGTCATCCGTGAGATTCTCCTCAGAGTAACCACCAGGCTCCCCCAGATAACACTCCACGGCTATAAAGAGGTATACTCTGATTTTATGATTCTGTTGCTTAGGGCTCAATTTTTCTGTGCCAATTTTAGGTTTATCAATTTTTCTTTTTAGTTTCTATCTTCTCAAAATAATTTAGAATTTTATTACAGAGACAGAGATGGCAAGCTTTCTGTGAAGGAACTCCAATCCTCTGATTCCATTAGATGAATATATGAATATTCGCTTGCTGTTATTGATTTTGTTTATAAGTCTAAGTTATAATTAATTTCCATTAGATGGACGGTTTTTAAGTTTCTTATTGGTTTTCTTAACCAACCATATATCTATCTTGGTTTGGCGCCATTGATAGTGATTAAGTGTGATCTAAGTATTAAAATTATGGATCCGATTCAATTGTTATTCACCTCGTTCTTCTTGTGCTAATAAGATTTTGGTGCTTTTCATTTAGTTAGGTCAGAATTTTGCAAAACATACTCTTTTGGTGCGGTCGACCTCAGCTGAAAGACCGACAGTTTTGGTTCGCTCTGCGGCAGCAGTAATACCTTTGCACTCCATGATGAAGTATATATTCGAATGCATCAAATTTTCTATCTCCAAAAATTGAATCTTATAATCTTTATACTGGTGCTGATTTGGTAATTCATAAAGTATGTGCTTTGAAGCTGATTCATCTTTTATTTTGCAGCTGGATATGCTACAAGAGGAGAATGAGGTTATATTAGAAAAGGTGGCGCTCTTCTGGCCTAACAAAGTTGATTTTAAACTCAAATTATGTGATATTTAACATATTTGCTTGATTATATTGACAGTTAAGAGTTGTAGAGAAAAAACGCCAAGAAGTGGAGGCCAGAGCTAGGGAGCTTGATAAATAGGTGAGGGTTCCTCCTCCTCTTCTCCTTTTTCCAAACCAAAAAAAAAAAGATATTAACTGAGCTTTGAAATCTAACAATATTAATATATAATACCATTGTTTATATTAATGTATATTTGAGTTTGATTTTTTATTTGCTTAATACTTACCAATAGAAACTGCTTTACTCCTTGTGCTGCCTTTGCTGATTTTTTGTGTCCTTCTTCATTTTAATTTTGGCAGGTTGCTTCTCTTAGAGAAGGTGTATCTCTAGAAACTAAACTTTTGAGCAGGTAAGTTCTGGTGTCAGTTTACCTTTGAAGTTTGTTAGGTTATCTGATGACAAACACAATTCAGTTAAGTTCACAAGGTCGAAAACCGACTTTGGAATATCTCCATGAATTTTGTTGCCGCATAAATTCAAGTACAGCAAGGAATAAGATGAGATTGCACTTAGATTTCATGTGAATTGGGTACGTGAAAGGTCTAAATGTTTCAAAAGCGGCAAAGATAAACACCAAAAAGGAATTATTCCATTTAAATAGCAGTTGATTGTTACATGCTTGATGTAGCTTTGTGCAATGTATTGCTTTTTAATAAGATCCATGCACATTTCATTGGTTATTTTGATTTATGTTCTTCACAAGACTGGGATATTTGTAAAAATTTCTTCTAGAAAGCCATTGTTTACAATCTGGTTCTCATTTTTCTGTCATTTACAAATTTGTTGATTATTTCATGAACATAGTTTCTTAACTGGAATGCTTGGTGGTAAAAAGTATTTTATAGCAAGAATCTGACATGTTCTTTCTGTAGATTGAATCTATTTGCAATCTTTTTGCTACTCTTTTCCTAGCCAGCATTGGAACGTTGATTCATGTTCATTTTCTCTGGAACCATGTTGACATTCTGGTAGCATCTGGAACTCATGTTCATTTTCTCTGAACCATGTTGATTCATGTTCATTTTCTCTTCTCAGTCGTGCTTCTAATCTTCATCTAGTTGAGGTTTGTGCTAAAATGGTTGTGACTATATTGATGAATCCAGTCTTTGATAGTTTAACGGTTTCTAATCAAAAACCATCCCTGATGTTCTTATTATATAGTGATTTTGCTTTATCCATTAAACCCAAAAAGACAGAAATGGTGATATAGATTGATACTTAATTATTGCCAACTAATAAGAATTCTGATATTTTATTAATTTTAGGATAAACTATATTTGCTGCTTCTTGGGACCACAGCTCTTAGTCTGGTACGAAACATTTTTATATATTTGAATTAACAGCTACAGAAATCCGTAACTGATCTATAATTGGGGTTATAGTCTTTCAGATTTTGAAATGCTGTGAACATGGCAATATACACATATAGCTGATAAACTTGGTGCAAAGAAATGGATAGGACAATAAAAATTTCTCTGTCTTTCAAAGAGATTGTTCTTTCATTAAAAAGAAAGTTTGAATTGAATGTCAATGTTAGACAAGCTTTGATGTGGAAAAAATTATCTATTCTTCAATATTGAAGTTTACCAAGATTAAGTATTTAAGTCTGAAAAGCGTAAAGTATATCATAAGCTGCCATCAGTTTCAATACTTTGTATTTAGTGATACTGCTATTAATTTATTATGAATGCATAATTCCATCAATAAATTTTCAGCTAATTTCTGCAAGTAACAACTCCTTTACTTTGCTAATATCTAGAAATTATAATAAGATATTTAGTCATATTTTGCTACATTTGTAAAAGTAGTTGTGTTCATACTTGCTACTTGAATGGTTTGGGTAAAAGATTGGATTTGATAGAATAAGAGAATACTAATGTGGGTGTAAAATTATTTTTTAAAATGACATCTAATTAGGTGTTTTATATAGTTAAAAGCAGTTTCTTTTTGAGATATTTGGTGTGAAAATGAACTGTTTTTCTTTTTTTCTTTTTTAATTTATCTGTAAGATATGATTGGATGTAATATATAAAAATTAAATTATTATTCCCTAATGTCATTCATTTTCATATTTTTTTGTTTTTTATTAAATTTTTGGATTAATTCTTCCCCCGCCCCTGTATTAGTCAAGGGACATGTATTTTCTGCAAAAGCTTCTGAATTTGAAAGGAGATGATGGTTTCAGAATGAATGAAGTGCTTGTGTCATTGTGGTACATAATGGGTTTGTGGCCCTTAGCCAATAGCATGCTGCTATTTCTTACAGGAAGGAGGTATTTCACTTTGAATCTGATATTCCCTAAAAAATTAACATAGTTTGTTAATGTTAATTGAAATGTTAATTCTGTTATTACTTTGCATGTCCTTGCAATGTTGACTATGATGTTCTACAGCTCAAAAAGCAAAGTTCCTTTTTGGCCCTTCTTTTTACTTTCATGTTTTGACGGTGCATATGCGCTTCTTCCTTATTTCATACTTTGGAATCCACCAGCACCTCCGATTGAAGAAACTGAGCTTAAATCATGGCCATTGATCTTTCTTGAATCAAAAGTAACTGCAGAGGTAAGTACTCATCTTAGTTTCATCTTGAAAATTGTTGCAGGCAGATACTTGAAATTTAATCAAAAGTAACTGCAGTGGTAACAACTCCTTTTTGGTTCTTTTTTCTAATAATTGCTTTATTTGTTGTCTGAGTGTAGATCGGATATAGTAAGGTAGACATCCTCTGCTCAGAAAGTGGGAAGTAGCGAATAATTTTGATGGACCAAGATGTTGGGAATAAGACACCATGTCCCCTTGAGAAAACACCTTTGACAGAGAAATAAAATAGACACAATCACAACACAAGAATTTAACGTGGAAACTCCAATTACCGGAGAAAAAATCACGACCATTGTCAAATGACAACCAGAGATTATCACTATGTGAAAATTGTTACAACACATAGACTTCTTTCTCTCTAACACCGGCACCCCAGTACACCCACACTCTCTCAAAGCAAATATCTAACTACACCTCACAACACTCTCTAATCAAAGAGTATAGAGGAAAAGAAAAATCAGATACAAGCTTAAAGTGTTTCTGACTGGTGCAAAAATTATGGAAAACTTAGCCTCATATTTATAGCCTAGGCCACTCACTCTATTTGCTATCCTAAGTAATGTGGGACTAATTCAACCAAATCCTAACAATCTCCACCTTGATTGAAATAGTCACACATCTTCAGCTTCCATTGTCAACACCGACAATTCTTTGCTGCCATTGTCTATACCGACAATCATAGTTCATAGAACTATCATACTCCACCATGAAAGTATATTCACTTGGAATTAGACCATTCCAAGCATTTTGTCTTAGTACAGATCAAAACCTTGCTGAAAATTCATGGTGCAACTTCCAAATTGACTTTTCCTGGAAGTTCTTCAGCCATCGACCTAACTCCACCACACACCTTGCATCTCAACGCCAACCAATACCCGTGTGCAATTTGTGGACCCGATTGCCACAACTTATCCTTATCCATGGCAGTGCGGCAATACCATGAGGATACTTCTTGTCTTCTAGAGAACATCATCTTCTCTCATAGAGAGAGCAACCAGAGATCTTCTCCTTCAACGCCTTGTGCAAACCTGATTGTATCAACACATCCTTGACTTGTATTTGCCACAAGCCAAAATTGATTCTTCCATCAAATTTCTCTATTTCAAGCTTCACAGCACTTGAATATCCTGACATTGTTGCAATCGTATACTGAAATAGTATAACTCAATTGTAGACCGTGCACTAGGAAGGGTCCCCAGGAAAGAGAGGTGGGTCACAATGAACACACTTAAATATCAGGTCTTTCCTTAGCCAGAACCTTTCCAAACTGCACTCTCATAGTGTCACACTGCCTTCCAGCAACAACAACAGCAACCAAAGATCAACCTCAAGCTACAGGACAAAATTCTTTTCTGATGTGGAAGGTCAGACTAGGCTGCAACCACAGAGCATACTAAGAATAAATCCCACCGAACCGAAGCTCTGATACCACTTGTTGGGAATAAGACACCATTCCCCCTTTAGAAAACACCTTTGACAGAGAAATAAAATAGACACAATCACAACACAAGAATTTAACGTGGAAACTCCAATTACCGGAGAAAAAACCATGGCCGTTGTCAAATGACAACCAGAGATTATCACTATGTGAAAATTGTTACAACACATAGACTTCTTTCTCTTTAACACCGGCGCCCCAGTACACCCACACTCTCTCAAAGCAAATATCTAACTACACCTCACAACACTCTCTAATCAAAGAGTATAGAGGAAAAGAAAAATCAGATACAAGCTTAAAGTGTTTCTGACTGGTGCAAAAATTATGGAGAACTTAGCCTTATATTTATAGCCAGGTCACTCACTCCATTTGCTATCCTAAGCAATGTGGGACTAATTCAACCAAATTCTAACACAAGAATCTCAAGAAGCAAGTATATTGCCACCATTACAAGAAACTCAAGAAAAAATGAAGCTATCCATAAATTAGGATATTGAATCCTGATGAGTCCATTAGTAGTTACTTGTCATCTAATGTATTCAGATTGTATTATTGCATGAAAATAATTTCTTCTTATTATAAAGAAAGCGCTTTGTGCTCACTGGTGTGTTTTTCTATTTGTACCATCAATAAAAATTTGTATTTATTAAATTTATATTTATTTTGTATGAAAACAAGTTTATTTTGTAATGGAAAAATCTAAAAAAAATTCTATTTTACCTTAATAACGGATTTACAGACGGATTTTCTGTCTGTAATCAGAGTGTGGGATGATTTTCCAAGGTTCAAATTACAGACAAAAAATCTGTCAGAAAATCCGTTTGTAATTACAGATAGAAAATCCGCCGAAAATTCCGTCTGTAATTACAGATGAAAAATCCGTCGGAAAGTTCGGTGTCTCAGGGAAATGGATGGAGAATTTACAGAGAGAAAATCCGTCGGTAACTAGTAAAAATTTGTCGGTAACGAAAAATCCGTCTATAATAAAGACTAAATCTGTCTGTATTAATCCATTTTCTAGTTGTGTTAGGGATGTCAACTGGATAGGACGGAGCAAGAGATGCCTTTCTACTCTCCATTCTCGTCCTCAGATTTGTTTCATATCCCCATTTTCATTGTCTGGTGTGGGAGAATATTGTTCTCCATCTTCATTTTTTATAGAGTCCTATTTTCTGCTGGGACTTGATTCTTCATCTCTCTAATAATTCTGACTAATTATTAATTTTCATAGGAATAAAGTTGAAAGTATCCATCCTATACAAAATCAGTAAGATTTTATATAAAAAGTCTAAACGATTAGATGATGACTTCTTTCAAAATGACACAGTGAGGGACGCCACGACAAACTAGAACACTGAGCAGTGGATGAGGTGGGAGACGCGGTAGTAGAGAGGAGAATGAACACGACGATAGAGTTGTGGAAAGAAACGCAACGAATATAGAGAACGACGTGGAGAAGGTGATAAAACGGTGAGGGGTGACAATGCGGTGAGATGGGAAAGTGGCGAGGCTGCAGAGAGGTTGGATAGAGTATAGACGATGCTAGGGATTTATAAATTGAAGAAGGGCTATGCAAATGAGGATTAAAAAATTTTGATCTCTCTTTCTCTCTCTAACATATATGAGATATAAACTATTAAAGACAATTAAATAAATTTATAAATTTCAAAAATTAACGGGACGAGATAAAATTCCTGCTAATTCAAGCGCCTACTTCAAGGAAATTTTGCCCCATCCCTATTTCCGCAAAAAAATTTTACAATTAAATCTCTATTCGAAGTACTCTCTGCAATTAAGTTAATTGAGAGAATTTAGTTTGTTGTTAAATTAATTAAAAGTTACTAATTTGGAGCTATTTGCTGTGATAATATAGCTTAGTGAAGTATATATATAATTCATTAAACGCTGAATTCCATAACCAATTTTTATTTTTTTCTCAATCAAAAATCACTCCTATGTTATACAACTGCCATATGAATGTTCACATTAGACTTTTATGGAGAAAAAATAGTTGCAACAACACTCAAGAAAAGAATATAAAATCCACAAATTCTGCAAACGATGTGGCAATAGATTTGAAATTGAACCCTCGTTTTAACTAAAATATAATTCAATTTACCAACACCTTACATCACGTGAGAGGTGAGGCTAATTACAACCTTGGCCAGCATTAGCACGTGCGATATGCCAATATAAAAAAAAGACGAGAGAGAGATAAAGCTCAATCTTGTAACACTCATCATTGTCACAGTGTCACAATCACAATGATTGTCGCCGGGGCCGGAAATCCCGCAATCAACGACCGCTTGAGACGATTGAAGGCTTTTGACGAATCTAAAGCCGGAGTCAAAGGCCTCGTTGACTCCGGCATCACCAAACTCCCACAAATCTTCATTCGCTCCCCGGAAGAGCTTACCGCCGGCGACCCATCTCCGGGAGAACCGACACCGACCCAGTTCAGGATCCCAGTCATCGACCTCAAGGATATCTCCGGAGACCGCGCCGGAATAGTGGCGGGCGTAAGACATGCGGCGGAGACGGTGGGGTTTTTCCAGGTGGTGAATCACGGGATCCCCGTGAAGCTTCTGGAAGAGACGCTGACAGCGGCGCGTGAGTTTCACGAGCTGGCACAGGAGGTGAAAGGAGAGTACTACACAAGGGAGATGATGAAGAAAGTGAAGTATGTTAGCAACTTTGATTTGTATCAATCAAAGTATGCTAATTGGAGAGACACACTATTCTATGTTATGGGCCCTGAACCCCTTGATCCTCAAGAACTGCCTCCCCCATGCAGGTAGGTAATTACTGATTAATCTTGTATCCTATGGATTTAATTAGTAATTAATTCACTCAAAAGTTGGTGAATTAACTTTTTTTTTTATTTCCATGGTATGGTATGAGGTTAAGTTCTAATTTGTTGTGAATTTGGAGTCTATTTAAAGATTTTTATTGGCATAGTTTGTTGCATGTATAAAATGAGATTTAATTCAAATTCTCAACACTTGTTTAAGTGGATAAGTAACCTGATTACTCGACCAATTCAGATTGGTTATAAACTAACTTTTAGTTAGTTAACCTTAAGAAATTTAATATTTTTTTTGGTGACTAAGAAATTTAATATTTAAATTTATAAATAAAATGATTTAAAAACGTTAGCTGATGTTGGTTAAAAAATTTAGTTACGTAACATCAATCTTAATTCAGAGTACATAACTACCTAGTTTAATTTGCAGGGAAGTGACAATGGAATATTCAAGGCAAGTGAAGGGTTTGGGGAAGGTGTTATTTGAATTGCTATCAGAAGCACTTGGACTTAAGCCTGAGCATCTTGCAAGCTTGGATTGTGCAAACGGGCACTCAATTTTATACCATTATTACCCACCATGTCCTGAGCCAGAACTCACCATGAGAACTACCAGACACTCTGATCCCGATTTCCTAACTCTTCTGCTTCAAGATCACATTGGTGGCCTCCAAGTTTTGACCCAAAATGGTTGGATTGATGTGCCTCCTCTTCATGGAGCTATAGTAGTCAACATTGGAGATTTGCTACAAGTAAGTCCAATTCTTTTAAATTGAGTTGAAAATGCATGATTAGACTAGTGCTATAATATGATACATACTACAGCTAATGTCCAACGACAAATTCAAGAGTGTGGAGCACCGTGTACTTGCAAATCATGTAGGGCCAAGAGTATCAGTGGCATGCTTTTTCACTCTTCATCTTCACCAAACAAGAAGAATGTATGGCCCCATCAAAGAACTCTTGTCCGAGGATAACCCTCCAGTGTATAGGGATACATCACTCAAAGACTTCATTGCTTACTATGATAGCAAGGGCCTGCGCGACCATGGCAATTCAGCTCTTTCCCATTTTAAGTTAATGGGTTAATTATGGCATGGAATTCCACTTAGATCAATACTTCATACTCATAAATAGCTCCTAACTTGGGACATAAATAAAATTATGCATGTTAAATTTTGACATACAAAGGAGAATTTGGGTCATATTTTGTAGTTGAAAGATGAGTTGTCGTGACTAAAATTATGAAATTTTACTATCACTAGAATAATGACTACACTATTTTGAGTAATTTTTTTTTTTTTTATGTTTGAGAAAATGATGAATTTAACAAGGATATCAATAATAAAAAACGCTCATTTTAAGAAGGATATGAAAGTAACTGAAGAAAAGTACGTACTATATCACTAAGAAATAGATGGGCATAACTAAATAGAAATTAAATCATATCTTCATTGAACTCAATTTAATTTTGACAAAATTAATTTTAAAATAAAAATATATTTTGGTCTTCAAACACCTAAATTTGGGTTAATTTTATGACATTGAAATTTGTTAGAAAATAATTATAAACAATTTAGATCAATTAGCATCGTCTATATTTATATAGTATATCTGTACATTAATTGTAGAATTTTATGTCTTTATTACTTTGATTCATTTAGCACCTATAAATACCCTTTATATATTGTACCTTTTATCACACTCAATAATACACTTTTCAGATCACTCTCTCAATCTCTTGTTTTTAACATGGTATCAAAAGCCTAAGGTTTTTTTTTTTTTTCAATGAGTTTTTGTTCATAACTTTTTCTCATCCGACCGTGCCGGTTTCCTCTCGTTTTTCGATCTATTTTTGACGCTTTGGTCCGTCACCTCCGACATCATCGTGTTCCTCTCTTCGTCAGTTTTCCAACGCTGCCAAGATCGCCGCCATCAGCCACCAGACGCGCCGTCACGCACCGCCGGAATCTTGCTGCCCGCCTCCATTGTTTCTCCTTTAAAAGGTTCAGCTGCCGTTGGATCTCAGCTCCAATCGGACGATTCTCGTGCTCCCACGTGTTAGCGACGCGAGCCCTCCTCGCCCTCTAGCCTTTCAGCAGCCATTGATCTTGGTGCAGATCTAACACTCCTGGTGCTGCCACGTGGTCGTAACGAAGCTATTCTTGGCCGACCCGCGAACGCATGACCCAACCCGCGTTTGACCCGCGCGTCCACCTCGCTGCCAGCATGTCTCTCTCCCTCCTTTCAGGTGCCGTCACGCGTCATTGTTCGCTGACGTGCCTGCTGACGTGGCGGACAAGTGGGACCTTCCCTAAGATTTTTTGGTGAGCTCTTTTCAATTTCGCGCTCTGTTTTTCCGTTTTCTGCCTCGAATTTGCAGTTTTTTTCTTTCCTTTGCTATTTCTTCTATTACTATGGAAAAATTAGATGTTTTTTAGCCTATTCCTGTTATTTTTATTGGCTCCAACTATGCACATTGAGTTGAAACTATGCGAAGATTTTTTAAAGGACGTAAATTATGGGGATATATAACTTGTGATATTGCGTGTCCTGTTAAGCCAATTGTGACTGATAATTCTAAAGATGGTGCCTCCAAATCCAAAGAAAATACTAAGAAGGAAAATGACTATGTAGATAAATTGGAATTTATGACATTGAAATTATTTTAGAAGTCCAAAATATCATCTCTTCTCAAAAGCTATTTTGTGAGAAAATAAAATCTTTGTAAGATTAGAAGCATTTTGCACTCTCCAACAATGTCTGTCGCCGGCACCGGCGGAGTTTCAAAATCTTACAATCGTCTCCAGCAACTGAAGTCCTTCGATGAATCCAAAGCTGGCGTCAAGGGCCTCGTTGACTCTGGCATCACCAAACTCCCACAAATCTTCATCCGCCCTCCGGAAGAACTCGCCGCCGACAACCAGACTCCGTCCCAGTTCACGATTCCGGTCATCGACCTCAAGGGTGTCTCCGGAGACCGTTCCAAAGTGGTTGCCGCAGTTCGAGAGGCCGCGGAGACGGTGGGGCTGTTCCAAGTGGTAAATCATGGGGTGCCATTGAAGGTGCTGGAAGAAACGCTGACTGCGGCGCGTCAGTTCCACGAGTTGCCACAGGAGGTGAAGGGAGAGTATTACACGAGGGATAAGATGAAGAAGGTGAAGTATGGTAGCAACTTTGATTTGTATCGAACCAGATATGCTAATTGGAGAGACACACTGTTGTGTGTTATGGGTCCTGATCCTCTTCATCCTCAGGAATTGCATTTGGTTTGTAGGTTCGTAATATAACTTTGATATTCAGAATAACATTTTGCAATTAATTTATCAAGATTATGTATTTACTTATGGAAACTATTTTTATTCTCGATACTCGAATTGCGTATACTTGACTAGAAGATTATAATGTCTTGCTACCTTGGCTATAGCGACACTTTGGTCGGATGGGCTCTTATATGAAGCCATAGTTAATTATCAAAATGACATCTCACTAAGTTGAGTTGGTTGACTGGAAAGCTCACCAGTCGGGTTCAAATTACGCATTGTGTATGCATCTACTCATCAGCCAATAATAGATCAGAATTCCGATTTACAACGGATTAGTTTTTGGTCTGCCAAGCAGAGAGATATTGTGAGGAACCAAGGGAGGATATAAGTAGAAAGTTGTGGGATGTGAATTAATATGATTTAGGAAAATGTGATTTGATTTAGAGGGAACCAAAATTTTGGGTACTTATGCTGTATAATTTAGCCATGAAATAAAACTGATTTGCAGGGATGCAATAATGGAGTACTCAAGGCAGATAAAGGTATTGGGGAGCCTTTTATTTGGATTGTTATCAGAAGCACTTGGACTGAACCCTGAATATCTTGAAAGCATAGATTGTGCAAAAGGGCATTCAATTCTGTGTCACTATTATCCACCATGTCCTCAGCCTGAACTCACTCTTGGCACTACCAAACACTCAGATCCTGGCTTTCTCACAATTCTGCTCCAAGATCACATTGGTGGCCTACAAGTTTTGTGGCAAAATCAGTGGATCAATGTTCCCCCTGTTCATGCTGCTTTGGTAGTTAACATTGGAGATATGCTACAAGTGAGTCCAATATTTTTCCAATCTATTAAAATCTTTCAGTTTTTAACTTTTTATAGAGAGATGATATTTCATTTCAACCCTATATTTGATCATTTTAAATCTCAATTGTTTGTTCTCTATATGACGTGTGAATCTTCCGTGGAATCAGCCATCGATACAATTATTAAGTTAAGGCACCTACATTACACCTTTTTGACAGGATGTTTAAGCACTGGACTACCGTTTATGACATGTGAATCCTTTCCAATAGATGCATAATTTATAATGTAACTAGAGCAGAATCATATATCGTGTAATAATCTTAATTTATGTTACCATTTGCAGCTGATATCTAATGACAAATTGAAAAGCGTGGAGCACCGTGTTGTGGCAAACCATAGAGGGCCAAGGGTATCAGTTGCATGCTTCTTCACTCTTGATAACCCATCACAAAGAATATATGGCCCCATCAAGGAGTTACTTTCACAAGATAACCCCCCTCTGTATAGGGATACATTGTTACAAGATTTTAATGCTTATTACTATAACAAGGGACTTGGTGGCAATTCTGCTCTTTATCATTTTTTGTTGCAAAGGTAAAAAAAGGATATCACAAAATATGGTTTTAAAGAACATAATATAGGGCTCAAACACTTGCTATATCAACACATCATATTCACATTTCTAAAGCTACTTAGAGATTAATGTATGTTGTCCAGAGTAGTATACTTGTTAGAAATAGCAATGTTCATCACTCATGATCATTCTATCTCCAGTCTCCATCAACAAGAATCTATGCCCCCATAAGGGAGCTATTGTCTCAAGATAATCCTTCTCTCTTAATGGGGAAACATTATTGCAGGATTACAGAGCATACTTTTATGACAAAGCACTTGATGGAAATTCAGCTCTTTACCATTTTCAGTTACACAGATAGATATTAAGCATCATGCACCTGCATCTGAATGATATTAAGCACTGGTCTTGTTTTCATTATATTATAGTTATACTATATTTTGTTTTAAAAAAAATGTCTCCTGAATAAGCATATATATTATTACCATAATGCTATTGAATGATATTAATAGATCATAAGTTTGAGTGTGGCTTTCTAATGCTGCAAACATCTGCTCTGAAGAATTTTTGGCAATTGATATCAAACAAAATCAAGAACTTGTAAACTTACCGACTGAAGTTCCAACTTAATTCTAGTTTTGCTTTCTTCTTAGTTTCATTTTTTTATTGTGTCTCGCTAATGTTTAAGCTAAGGATGAGAGAATCCCACTTTCTTTTGTGTAGTCCTTAATTTGATCAAAATATTTTTTTTCATTTGAAATAAAATAACTTACTGTCTTTGGAAAAAAAACATACGCTTTGCTTTTACGATATCAATTAATATTGATTTTAGAAAATAAAACAGATAATAGTTTCAAAAATGTCGAAATGAAAAATCAAATACTTCCAGACAATACCAAAATAATAATAATAAATAAATAAATAAATAAATAATCAAAAACAGAAGAAACAAACGAAAAAATTCCAGACAAATTCATATTTGGGCCACTGTGAAGTTTTGTTTTTGGAGATTGGCCTTTCAATCTTAAATAAAACTGCATTAGACTTGGATCATGTTAGATGACAGCCTGGTTTTTGTGTTAAGAAACAAAAATCTGTTTTATAAATCTAATTGTGTTATCCGGATTTATTTTTGGGTAAAGGCCAATACGTAAATGGAAGTAGTATATTTTTAAGTTTCTAACACTGATAAAGTCCAAAAAGAAAAAGTTTCTAACAGTCAGTAACAGGGGGAACATTGAATTTGTCCTCTCTATGTTAGAACTAACGTGGTCAATAAGAGGTGTATATGTAATGGTAAATTATACGGTAGAGAGATTAATTTATAGAGAGATAAAGATATTTCGTAAGATGTAGCTTCAGTTTGACACGTAGTTCTGTGATTGTTGTCAGATACAGGAGTAGAATGGCTCAATTGGTGAGCCGCACTGTGCACGAGGCCATAGAATATCGGTTACGGGAACGCTATGAGGTAGGAGCAAGTGTTGCTTATGGGCCTGGTTGAATATGAGTTTGGACTTTGGAGAAGATGAACCTTGTTTATTTTCTTTTATTAACGTTTGTCTGTTTGTGGACCCGTAATGTATGTATGTTTTTTTTCATGAGAGTATAGACTATAGAAGTGGCCGAGGCATGTGATTCGGTGGCAAAAGTATTTGCCTCAAATCAAAGTCACACAAATTTGAATTCTAACAGTGGTTGGTAACTAGGTTAGTGTGTGAGTAGATGTATAAGTGTGTAATTTAGGATTGGGGGTTATTCAATCTATCGACTAAAAAAGACTATAAAAAAATAATGCGAACGATTTTATTGTATTATAACTTACAAGAATAATATGAAGCCGGACAATAATAATAATAATAATAATATAATATATTACAAGAATAATGTGAATCCTGATAATATTATCTATAATAATATATATAAAGAGGATAAAAAAGTTTAGTGTCCAACTCCTACTTAGCCATCATAATCCTATTAAGAAAGAGTAATTAATATAACTATCATTTATAAAAGGTCAAAAATATAATTATTAGATAATTTTTATCTTTTTATTTCACGCATAATTTTCATTCACATTGTCGTCTTCTTTATTTTATTCTCTTTTTTCAAATCTTCATCTATTTTTAGGTAAAAAATATAATTATTAGATAATTTTTTTATTCATATTACAGTTATTTTTTTATTTTACGCATAATTTTCATTCACATCGTCCTTTTCATTATTCTATTCTCTCCTTTCAGATCTTCATCTATTTTTATAATATTCTTCTTTTGTATCTTTATATCTTTCTTTTACTTATTAAATTAATTATATATTAAAATACTGGCATGAGTTTAATGATGATTATCATTTCGAAGAGACATTTTTAATTAGGTACAAGATTTGCAACACTTGATTGGTTCAAGGAAGTGATAAAGAACCTATTATTTTTAAGGACAAAGAACAAAAATAGATCAAGAATGATAAAAAAATTATTAGAGTGGAATGTAGAGCTGAGAAGTGTCCTTTTCTAGTGTATGTGTCCAAAAATACTTCACTTATGTACTTCTAAATAAAGACATACAAGGCTAAACATACTTGTGGCAGAAATTTAGGAAGTAATGCTCTTGAAACATTGGCTAAGCAATAAGATTGAGAAGAGGTTAGTTACACATCCTCACATGAATAGAAAAGAAGCCATTGCTTTATTCAAAGAGGAGTTTGATTTGCATCCACATGAGAAGATGCTATATAGGACTTTAAGGGAAACAAGAGAGAAGATTGCAGGGAGTGAGAAAGAACAATATAGCAGATTGAGGAATTATCTATCTGAGATATTGAGGAGTAATCCTGGGTCAACTGCTTTATTGGAGGTGATTCCGATTCGACAGCCCTCCCTCTTCCCCTGCCCCCCTCCGGATATTTGATAAGGTGTACATATGCTTAGATGCATGCAAGCAAAGTTTTAAAAGTGGTTGTAGATTTTAATACACCTTGATGGATGCTTTTTGAAAGACTACTTTGGGGTACAATTGCTTTCTGCCACGGAACAAGACGCAAACAACCATTTCTATGTCATTGCCTATGCGGTTGTGCAGTCGGATACTAAGGAGTCATGGAAATGGTTCTTGAATTTGCTTGAAGAAGACTTAGGAAATGCATCACTTTATGGATGGAATTTTATGAGCAATCAACAAAAAATAACTTACTATAATTGTATATTTATTGATTAATTAAACAAATGTTCAGATTTTAGTTTTTTTATATCAATGTATATACACTTGTTGCAGGGACTAAGAGAAGCATTAAAGGATGTCATACCAAATGCACCCCATCACAATTGTGTCATGCATATGTGGAAGAACTTCATCAATCAATTTAAGAATTCATAAGTGAAGAGAGCATATGGGAGTGTGCAAATTGTACAACTCCCTCAGAGTTTGTAGAAATGATAGAGAAAATAAAAAAGATCAATGAAGATGCTTTGACTTATCTAACTAGGTTTAATCCAAGGGCATGGGTGAAAGCCTACTTTTGTCATGGTCCCAAAATATAGTCTGGAAAATAACATGTGCGAATCATGGAATGCAAAAATTGAGAAATATTGATGCAAGCTGATTCTAACTATGTGCGAGGAGTTGAGATGCTATCTGATAAGAATGATGACTAAGCACATAACACTGTTGGCCCCATACATTGATAAGATTGCACATGTACAGCAAAAGAGACTTGATCGCATGATCAAACCAAGCAACAGATGGAGTACTGAGTGGATTGGTGACCATGATAGGAAAAGATTTCAGGTGAGCTGGAGGAACTTATAAAGCACACATGCTCGTGCAATAGATGACAATTAATTGGTAATAATTACTTCGCTTATCAACTTGTGCATCATCATTTATTCTCAACTGTTTTGTACTAATATTGCCTTCTATTGCATATGCAGGAATGCCTTGTCTTCATGCAATTGATGCTATCCGCAAGAGACATGATAAACCAGAGGATTATGTCCACAAATGGTTGTGCATGGACTTCTTTCATGCAACATACAGACACTACATTCAACCAGTACCATCTTAAGACAAAGAAAGCGAAGCGTGCCACCAACTCTAACCAAGCACAAGCTGAGCTGACACTGTTTCAGTCTGCACCTCAACCAGAAATAATATCCAGGGATATATCTGCCCCCTCTCCCCTCCCCCGATAAAAAATGAAGGATTTAGTTATCTTTTATTTTTTCTCATGGACTATTTTGTCCATTTTATTTTTTGTTAGGGTCATATAGTTGTCAAATTAATTTCTTATGAACCCTATCATAACAACTATGTGACACACTCTTGTATTGTCATTGTTTAGGGTGGGAAACAAAGTACCCCTGAGACAACCATAAAAACCAAACAGTAGTGAGTAAATTCCAAACTTTGAGACTAATTTTTTTATTATTGCTAATTTCGCGAAAGTGCATAATTTTTTGCATGCTAACATAAATTTTACTGTCAATCAACAACAACTTCAACCAGCAAGCACTCAAACATCACAAGTAGCACCAAGCCCATCCGTGCCTATATCTGCGACACCTGCAATGGCATGCCAAAATCCATCTAGACCGTGGGTTCGGAGGTTGAGTCAAAAGCATCAGCTGAAGATTGTGGAAAATGTTGCAACGATTGTCTACCCATGTAAATCGAGATTCAAGGTTTAAAGGAAGAAATGAAGCGACACAATCAAAAGATAGATGAGGTGGCTCTACTACTAAGACAACTTGTGTTGAAGGCTGATGCAGACCTGTGTGTTGATGTTAATACTCTTGCATCAACAACCAAAAATAGTTGTATCTTTCATTTTAATTCACTACCTAAAATAGGTGACACCAAATTAGACAAGACATCATCCAAGTCAAGAAGACATTCCACCTCAAAACAAAAAGGAATATATGAGGATACACCCATTGATGTACCGGACAATAGCTCGGACCATTTGGCGTTTCATCATTCAAGGCATAAAAGGAAGACCTCATCAACTGGGATACCCAAACAAATTATCTTTGTGGAAAATGATAAGTTAAAAGTAGTTTACTTATCTTCGTTATGAACCTTGAGATTCTGTTTCATTTTGTCTTTGTACATTCTTTTGGATCCATAATTTCTTCTTAAATAGTTGTACCCTAACAGAGGGCTTTGTTCTTAGGCAAAGATGGGGTCAAAGTATCATAGCCCAAAATGAGCCATGATTGACACTCAAAAAACTAGTTCCTTAGCAAGCCTAACAAATTTAAATATAAATTAAACAAGAAGTTACAAATAGTTTTAATAAATTTACAAGTACTAGAACGAATAGTCACACATTATTTTTAACAAAAGCATAAAATAAATTAGTATAGTTGGATCTTACTTGTGACATATAGAGCATATAATGTCTAGAAACACAAAAAGATTAAGTACTCATTGCGGATAATTTTTCTTGAATGGAAAGTCTCATATTCAACCATTTGTTCCTGAAAAATATTTAAAAAAAAAACAGAGTGAGTTTTGCAACCTAGCGACTAGACATTATATGTATAATCCACATTAGATCATATAAACATTATTATTAAAGTAAGTTTATTTAAAAAATAGTAATTTATACAAATAAGTGCATCAATAAACGGGTTCTCAGTATAGAAATCAAATCAAATAGTCCACACTAAACGACTCCACCTTTAAGGATAGCCCTTTTCTATGGCCTACACGTTAGGCTAGCAATGTCCCTACTAGCTGAGATCTGAGTCAGATATATTTAAGTTAACATCATGACCGCCATTAACTATAGTTTTTTAATACGAGCCTCCCAAACTAATTCAAAACATATCATTTTAAATACAACAAATCTTTGATCTTTCAAATACATCAAATCAAATCAAATAATACTTTCTCATCAGAAATCCTTTTCAATCATACTATTAGTGGATAATTTAGATATACATAGAAATATTATATTTCTATGTATATCTAAATTAGCCATTAATACATACATTTTCAATCATAAGAAATATCAAATATATTTTACAATTTCATAGTATATAAGTGAGTATTAATAATACTTCAATGTTTCAAAAACACATAGTCAAATAAAATCGAATATTCTAAAATAATGCAAAACTTCATCAAGTATGTATATAGTCTCGTGTGCAAATTGAAAATCTAAATTTCACAAAAATAAATATTTAGTTCTAATAAATCCATTATTAAAATCAAATTCAAATCTTTTGCTGGTAACTTTATAAGTATAGATACAAATTCAAGCAACATATATCAAGATAATTATAGATGCAAAACTAAATAATTATAAATATAAAACTTACTCACAATTCGATCTCTTTAAGATCAAATTTAAATCCTTTGCTTGTAACTTTGTAAGTATAGACACAAATTCAAGTACATATATCAAACTAATTATAGATACAAAACTAAATAATTATAAATACAAAATCTACTCAACTCGATCCCAAAAGATCAAAAAGACGAACCCAGAGTATCAAAGTAAAGGTTGAAATTCAAAAGGGGGGGGGTTAAAGCTAAGGAAGCATCAAACAAAGGAGACAACAATAATGACGGAAGGCACCATCGGTTTCAACAGTAGCATTAAGACCATGGAAATCTTTTGTGGCAACATCTAGCAGCGTCACCATGCCATCAACAGTTGCAGCAGCAAGGGAAAAAGGGCATTCAGATTGAATTTCTGATCTATTTTTCAAAATCGATCTAATTCAAACTGCACAATGTGTTATAATATTATTATTTTATTATTATATTTATAATTTTACTTATTAATATGTTCAATTTGTTATACATTTTTATATTATTCATGTATTATTATTATTTAGTAAATATTTTATGTTCAAAATGAGATTTATTTATTTATTTATTTATTTTAACTAACCTATAATTTTATTTAAAATTTTATATTGAGACTTGTTTTTTTTCCCCTAAGATAGACAATATTCATTTCATCATATAAAATGAGTACATTATTGTCGTCTGGTCCATACTTGGACAACAATTAATAAGAGAGGAATTTTCCAAAATTCCCTTACATCAAAACATAATAACCTAACCGGAAAAAGGAAAAGTCAATATAAATTACATTGCTGGACTAAAGAAAGCTAGTGAAAGAAATGAAAAGGTAGGGATTAGATTGCATGTCTGAACTAAAGAAAGCTAGTGAAATGAATTAGTGGAGTTTGTGCGTTTGATATTCAGAGTGAAGTTCATTAGCTTGAGCATACATTTGGTGAGGAGGAACGTCCTTTCCTTCAAAGACTTTAGCGTTTCTTCCTTTCCAGATTGTCCAAGTTAGCATAGCTGCCAATGCCAATTCCTTCCTTCCTTGCGATTGTCGTTGTGCAAGCTCACTCAATTTCGACCACCATCGCCACAGTTCTTGATTGTTGTTAACTATTGATGCCATGTTGATGTTGGATAATTGCCAAGTCTGATTTGCAAATGGGCAAATCACTAAACAGTGAAGAGTCGTCTCTCCTTCTCCTCCACACCTAGGACACACGTCTTGTACATAGTGAAATCTGCTTTAGATGCACTGTCGAACCGGAATCCCATTGTGAAGTAGCCTCCAGATGAAGATCTTTACCTTTGGGGGGCATTGCAGATCCCAAACTGAGTTCCAAATGTTCTTTTGGTTACAGACTTCAGGGAGCTGATCAATTGGAGGATGGAAAAAAAAGAAAGCTATTTGGTACCCCAATGCTACTGAGTAGTGGACTGATTTTTCATTTGCCCAGGTAATCCTATCCTCCCCTTCATTAATTGTTGTTTGCAAAATGCTTGCTGCAATATCTGAATTAAAGATGGACTGAATTAATTGTGCATCCCATGTTCTGTTTTGTTTGAGTAGCTGATTCACCCATATAATATCTGAGCTTATATTCTGTTGTTGGTAGACTGAGATAGGCCTGAAATTCCTAATCCAAGGGACTTCAAAAATTTTAACTGAACCTCCACTCCCTATCCGCCACATTAAGTCTTTTTCAATCACTTTCCTTCCCTCCAATAAACTTCTCCAAGCCCAGGAAGGGCTTGATCCAGTGTCTGCTTTAAGAAAAGATAAATATTTAAAGTAATGGCCTTTGTATATCTTGCTAACTAATGATTCCTGTTTAGTTATTATTCTCCAACTTTACTTGGCTAACATAGCTAAGTTGAAAGCTTTAAGATCCTTGATGTCTAACCTCCTTACTTCTTGTCTCTGCAAATTATATCCGATTTAATCCACCATTATTTTCGCTCGGTTCCCCTTTGACCCACCAGAAATTCATAATTTTTCGTTGGATATCATCAATTAGGGAGTCTAGTAGCTTGAAGCAGCTCAGAGTGTAGAGAGGAATAGCTGTCGCAACTGCTTTGATAAGAACTTCCCTTCCACTAACCGAGAGTAATGACCGTTTCCAATTTTGTAGCCTGTGTTCCACTTTGTCTTTAATATAATTAAACATACTCCTCTTGGATATGTTAATTATTACTGGCAGCCCCAGATACTTGTTTTGGTTCCCTACATGTGGAATTTGTAAAATATGGGCTAATTCATCTCTTATATGAGGGGGGAAGGGGGTATTCTTACTGAAGAAGGTGGAGGATTTGCGAAAATTAATCTGCTGCCCACTAAGGTGTCTGTAGGTGTTCAATACCTGAAGTAGTCTCTGACAAGTCTCTCCATTCGCTTTACAGAAGAGTATAGAATCGTCTGCAAAAAGTATATGGCTGACTGTAGGGCACCTGCTATTGATCCTCATTATATTGAAACTTGTTATGTATATTTAATTTTTTTAATTTATAAAATTGTAAATCCAATCCAATCAAACTGTTTGAAATTGAATCAATTTTTTTTTTAAAAAAAAGTCATCTAATTCAAACCGCACCGCAAGTAAAATTAGGAATTGATTGGTTTGTAAAAATATTTTTTTATTTTTGTTTTCTATTTTTATTTTTTATTTTTCACATTTTAAAAGATACCATTATTTTATGAAAAGAAGATTCATTTTTAAATATCGAAAATAATAAGAATATGTTTGGTTGGTTCATTTTTAAAATATATTTTTGATATTATTATTTTGTTTAATAAATCGTACATAATTTTAATTAATTAAGAACTTTCAAAACGACTATACAACAGATTCTTAATCCAATAATTTAAATTTGATAATATTCTCGTTTTATTTCATAGACACGAGACAATAATGTATTTTAATTTTGTTTAATCTAAGAAAATAAACACTATATGTAATTTTATCTAGTATAATACATTCGATGGACACAAATATCTATTCCTAGAGTTTTTAATATTTTATAAATCAATATTATGAATCAAAGTAATTAGCATTATCATTGTAGTTAATATGTTCACTATCTACTCTTTTTAATTGATCATATAGTTAGTATGTTTACCATTTACCTACTACTCATTAAAATTACATGTTTTTTTTAATTATATTTTGTATGAATTTACATTATAATAACATCATTCTTATTTTAATAATCTCCCTCATTCAAAAAAATCTTAATCAGCATAAAAGCCTTAAAGCTTCATCGATAGCCATTGTACCAAATGCTTCCTTACTTATTATATGCTAATAATTATATATAGCATCAAAGCATTGTCACTAGCTACTATCTTATCCATATGTACTTTTATATTGATGCACATTATTATTATTATTATTATTATTATTATTATTATTATTATTATACAAAAGCAAATAAATTAAAAGTTATATAATTTTAAAATTTTGTTAATTTATGCCATAAAAGCAATAAAAAAAATATTTGACTAAAAATTATTGAAAAATATTTTTTTATATTTTTATTGTATTAAATATATTAAAAAGTTTTTATTATTATATTCTTAAAGTACAAGTTCATTAAATTTATAATTTAATTAATTTTAAATAATATAAAATTTTATTTTTATTACTCACTAGTAATATATTTTTAATTTTATTAAAACTTTTACATATTTATTTTATCATTATCGGTGTAAAATTAAATTCTTTTTTCTTCTAAGGTGAAAAAGACTTTTAAAAATTTACTAAAACATTTTTGTAAGGTAATATCAAAAATAAAACTAATAAAAAATTGAATTTTAAAGTTTAAACCATCCAAAAGAAAAAAAATATAAAATAAAATATATTAATCGGTGGCTAAGACTCCGCTGTGGATATGCAAAGAAAGTTAATTGAAAAGTCAAAGGTACTGAATTCTACAGAAAAGTAGGAAAAAAAAGAAAAATTGGAAGAGTGTATTATTAGAAAAAAGTGAAATACTAGGTGGTTAATTAATTACAGGATCCTAATATATGAAAAATATTATTTATCTTTTAAAAATTACCTTTTTTAAAAAAATTAAGATTCACTTATATACAATGTTCTGGAAATTGGTTTGAATTGAATCTTCGAATCGGTTGAACCGTAAATTAATAAAATTTCTGATTCAAACTAATGACAAAATTGCAGAATCAAAAAATCGATACTGAATCGCAAAATCAGTTGAGAATCGATCGGTCGAATCGAACCATAAATCGGCCGATTTTTTAAATTTGACCAAAACACAACCGTTTGGTCCTTTCTATTTAACCAGCAATCCGAAATCTCCAATTTAGTAACCTACTCCACTAACCCTTGCTCCACACAAGATACAACTGCACAGCTCTTCCTCTCCCTCCCTCACCCTCACTCTCGAGCTCGTCCTTTCTCTCTGTGCCGGCGAGTTGTCTCCGTCACTTCCGTCCAATTGCTGGATTGCTCCTGCCGCCGTCGCAATTTGGAGCCTCGAAAATTACAATTACGATCGTACAGCTCTCCACCATCGCCGTTTCAGCTCTGGAGATAACAGTATGGCTGATACAATTAGCTCATGTATATTGTATTTAAGCAGCTCCATTCTATAGCTCCTTTGTTAAAGGTGTTAAACTGCTACTAAAGATTGTTTACTTTATATATCTGCAATTAGGTGTTGCGCGAAATTTGTAGGCTGTTGATTCGCCCAAACCTTTATCGTCCTTTGGTCCCTTGCCAACCTGTATGAGGCAGATAGGGAGTGGTACAATGCAAGGGCCAGAAGCTGGACTCTGACATATGCCTATAAAAATCAATTAATTGAATAAAAAAAATCAATTAATTTTAAACATTGTATCCCTTTTACATTCTTCAGTTCTATAAAATTATTTTATTGGTTTCAATAGTTAAAATATTTAATAAATGGGCCCAAGTTATTTTTTTGGGAGTCTTTTAAGCAATTTATTTTGGATAATACAAAATAAATTAACAAAATTAAAAATATAATTATAGTAAAATCGTAGAGATTTTATTTCACATATTATTTTTGGTTGGAGCAAGAAATTAAATAAATTTCTATTAATAAATTATTTTGATGTTAAGTTGTTAACCTAAAAAAGTCAAAACACATCAATTGAAACTGAAAAATTCAAAAAAACTTAGAAAAGCCCGCCAAAACATCAATTTATTTCTTAGGTTTTTCTTTTCTTTAAAAAATTAAAATAAATCAAACCTATCAATTTAGCTTTTCAACTCAAACTTCTGGAATTTGGCTGATGTAAGAAAGTGAGAATGAAATTTGAATTGACCTATAAAATCTTTTATAAACAATCGTTCGATAAAAAAATTAAATTACTCTTAAGAAAATTAGATCATTTTACATTTTATTAGG
The DNA here is from genome assembly GCF_003086295.3 of Arachis hypogaea. Taxonomy (NCBI): domain Eukaryota; kingdom Viridiplantae; phylum Streptophyta; class Magnoliopsida; order Fabales; family Fabaceae; genus Arachis; species Arachis hypogaea. The sequence goes on from NC_092050.1 coordinate 157,458,549, forward strand.
CTGATTATTAGATATAAGGGGATCCAATCGTCTTTTATTAAAATAGAATTTATTATCTTTTATTGAACTCTTGCATCCATAAACTTAAAATTGAAATTAGTGAATATAATTTACGACAAAAGACAATTACATTGTGAGATTAAATAAAAAAAAATTTAAGTAAAAACAATTACCAAATAATCAAATGAATAAGAGTACCACTACATTGATAAAAGATATAAAGAATTATATAATTTGCACCTTAAAAAGATTAATTTCGATAAAAAAAATAAAATATATTATTATACGAAATAATTAAGAAATAATAAAAAATTCAAAAATTAAATAAAATACTTTTTTTTCTAAATATGACACTCATAAACAATAAAATTCAATATTATACATAGCATTCAGTCGTACAAAAATTAATAATAAAAATTAGACAAAAAATTTGGTACACAGATACTTTCCTAAAACATTGTTCACGTAAATCTTATTACTTATGTAAGTATGTCTATTAACATTAAATGGACAAATTCTAGTTCACAGAGAAATTAATTGTCTATTTCTACTAAAATTGACTCACCAAAATTTAAGCAATATTTATAAAAAGTCATGTTAGATTTTTGGTACCAGAATACTATTTATTATTGTAACATAATATAATAATGCGTTAATAGTTAAATCTGTTTTTAAGAATTATTAATTTTTTAAATTAGTCCCCAAAATATTAAATTAGTCGTACTAGTTTTTGAAAGATAAAATATAAGTTAAATTCATCTTTTTGTTAGTCAGATAATGACGTATCACAGTAAATGTCATGTAACATAATAAATTAATTGTTTCTAGAAGAAGATATTAAATCGGTATCCAAAAGATTCAAATGCGGATAAAATGGTACCTGAAAAATATTATCAACAAAAAAATTACTAAAAAAATTTAATTTTAACAAAAATAATCAACCGTCAATTGAATTTCCTGGAATTAAGATTAAATGTTAAGCTGTCAATTAGCAATTATCATCGTTACAAAAGTTATCCATACTTTTATTTTTTATAATTTTAAAAACACCCTCGTTTCAATTTTCTAAAAATCCTAAATCCCTAATCCCTTTTTGAGACTCTCATCTTTTCCTTTTCTACCTCTACCTTTCTCCTCCTCCTTCTTCCAACCAACTCCATAGCCTTCCAGTAATATTCAATCGCGATCTCAAACTACTTCTTCTTGTAAGCAGTATTACCAGCTTCCTCTCCTGCGCATGGGCTTCAACGGCTTTGAAATCTCTTCTACAGCAATAGCAGCACACTTCCTCTCCTACGCATGGGCTTGTGGTGACTGAGACGAAAATAAAGGAGCTATTTCCACCATATTTTCATCATCATCATCCTGTGTCTGGATCTTCACGTAGAGCAAACCACCAATGACTTGCATTACCCTTAGATCTTTCAGATAAAGATATTGTTCAGACTCTTCTGAATATCTTGCATTATCTTTACAAAATTCGGTTGCTAAAGATCGATAAACTCAGGTTCATGGATATGCGGTAAGCCAACCCACATTTTCAGGCTAAAAAATGCCTCGCCGAACTAATTGGTTGTCAGTGGATGGGACCTTGCTGCCAAGGAGGAAGGTAGAGGCAGTAGTGAACGGAAATAAGGAGGAGTTTATTTGGGAAGAAGAAGAAAACATCGGTGAATGACGATGAGGAGAAGGAAGGAATGAGAGTCTCAGAAAAAAGGGATTAGGATTTTTAGAAAAATTAAAATTGAGGTGTTTTTTAAATTATAAAAATTAAAAGTATGGGTAATTTTTGTAATTATGATAATTGTTAACTGGCACCTTAACATTTAACTTTAATTCTAAGTAACTCAATTGATGCCTGGTCACTTTTGTCGAAAATAAATATTCTTTTAGGAATCTTTTTGTCGATAACATCTTTCAGGTACCATTTTGTCAGTGTCTGAATCTTTCGGGTACCAATTTAGTATTTACCTTTTGTTTTTATTATTTTATACAAAGAGAATTTTATTTATTAAGATCTAAAAATTGATATTAAAATTAATGTTTAATTATTCTATTGGTCTCTATAATTTTATTAAATTTTTAATTAAGTCTCTATATTTTTTTACTTTTAATTGGGTTTCTATAGTACTTTTAATTTTATAATTAGGTCATTTTTAGTATAAAAAATGTTAGAATTATCTGAATATTTTTTTGCAATCTAAAGGTATTCATAATTAAAAGCCGAGTTAAATCTCAAAGTAATCCTTGAACTTGCACTCGAGCATCAGAGTGATCCCTAAAATTAATAATTACTCAAATTTGTTCTCAAAATTGTCTTCCGAGACTCATAGTAATCCCTAAATTAATTTCCTTCCAACCTTACCATTGAAAATGACTTAAACGACGTCGTTTTGTATTTATTGAAAAGAAAAAAACCACACTCCCCTTCCCCAATTCTCCTTTCCTTTTCCTTCTCCATTCACATTCCCCTTCCACAACCGATCCCCAATTCCCTTTTCCTTCTGAAATTTGTCATATAAATATTTTTAGCCTCTTCTACTTGCTAGGTTGAAAAGATTAAGAATAGTTGCATGTGTTTTCTATGGTATCAAGTTATTTACAATTCATCCTGTCCCACTTTAGTAGGAAAAGTGTTAGTTTTTCCCTCTCTAAATTTTAATTTCAATTGGTTGGTTGATATGCTTTACCGGTAATGGAATCCTGTTGTTTTATATTTGTTATGGAATTGGTTCTATCTCTATTTCTCAAGTCCTCTTGCCAATTTAGTAATTTAAACTTACAACAAAGTTGATTTCACAGTCATTGTCAGTGAGGTTGAAACACTTTTTGAGCTATTTAAAAGCATAATTAGTTCGGTTGTTGATGATGGACTAATAAGCAAGGTACCATATAACAAATGTGTTTTCCTCCTAGTCTCAAACATAGTTGTATTTATGACATCTATTTTGTAATGTTCATTTTATTATGAGATATTTGGTGTGCTTTTTTATTTCTTGATACGAATGATCAACAATATACTATATTATTTTTTGTCTTTTTCATTTTCTTAAAGGGAGCCACTCCGATAAAGACGTCTAAAACGTCTTTTTTTTAAAGATATTTTTTAAAAATTAAAATTTAACACATATAATCGATTAAATCGTGTTATTTTTGTCAAAATAGGCCAGACAAATTAATTTGATCGAAAAATGATGAATTGGTCTAAATTAATATTATTTTTTAATAAAAAATCTACAGTACTCCTATTATAAAAAATGACTAAATACTCTTATTATATATATTAATTTTTCAAAATTCTAAATTCTAGCCCCTTTTTTTCTCTGTCGTCATAGAGTTAAGATTTAGAGTTTTCAATATATATATAATAGGGATATTTTAGTTATTTTGTATTGTACTCAATTTTTATGTATATAATAGGGATATTTTTGACATCTTTATATAAGTTAGGGCTGTCAAACGGGCTAGTTCGGTCCATTTAGGCTCGGCCCGTTAAGCCCGTAGGATAAATGAGCTGGCCCGTTTAAGCCCGTTTTATTCGTAGGCCATAATTTTTTAACTCGAACCGTTTATGGTCAATCCGATGGGTTAAACGGGCCAGCCCATTTATCCTTTTATTTTATTTTTTGAAAAATATTTTGACAAAAAATACCACTTTTAGGTCAAAAACCTTTTAAAAAAATATTTTTTTAGTTGATGGGTCGGATTTTCGGGTCGGATTAAGAGAAATATCGGCTAAAAAGTACTTTTTTTGAAAAAAATGTAAAAAAAAAATAAACAGGCCACGCGTTTAACCCGTCATTTTTTTCGGGTTAATCGAGCTCAGCCCGTTTATCCCGAAATTTAAACGGGCTTAATTATAGAGACAAAGCCCGCCCATTTAAATGGGTAAATAAACTGGCCCGATAAATTTAGTCCATTTTGACGGTCCTAATATAAGTAGCTTCCTTTCTTAAATATAATCTCATTCAGTATCATGATGAATTGCTTATACAATTACCAATATTTTTTGTTTCTATTTGTTCTTCACATTCATTTCATAGTCTATTTTTTTATTACAGTGTTCTTTTTTTGCAGAAAGAATTTCAATTGACAATCTTCAAAAATAGGAAAAAGGAAAATATCTTTGCCAATCGGGTACTATACATACACAAACATGGCCACATGGGTCTGATTTATGAATAAGGCCTTCATTTTTAAGGTTTCTTGCATGCATGAGTGAATGCCTATCTAGCATCACAAATGTACTTTGATAAATCGATGATTTGCAATGCAAATAGGTTAATGAAGACATTGTTCATTTAGACTCTATGATTTGGACAACACAGGCTTTATAAAACACCAAGAGGTAGTATAAAGTGCAATCCTATTATGTGTCAATTTACTTAGATTTTTACTCTGTTTTTCATGATATCAAAAAATAACTAGCCCTATAGAAGTGTGCTCTACGAACACTTAATAAGTGATATTCGCCACTAAAATATGATTTGTTGTAGTGTTCATCTATGTCTCCGCTTACGCCCGATTAATTTTAGTGATCCTAACTTCATTGTTTTTTTGCGTTATTTCTAACAGGTCAAGCGAATGTTGATTGCACTTCTCTGTGAATCTGAAATGAAGCTAGCAGATGAGGTGATTGGGGTTTTTTTTTTTAAATAACTACAAAACGACGTCGTTTCACTCATTTTCAATGGCAAGGATGGACGGAAATTAATTTAGGGATTACTATGAGTCCCGGAAGATAATTTCGGAGACGAATTTGAGTAATTATTAATTTCAAGGATCAATTTAAAGTTTGAGTGCAAGTTCAAGGATTATTTTGAGATTTCACTCTTAAAAACCAAACTAGATATTTGACCACATGTATTTTAAAAAAAATATTCTGTTAATTTTAATATTTTTGATATGAAAATGACCTAATTATAGAATTAAAAGTAGTGTAGGAACTTAATTGAAAACAAAAAAAGTATTAGACCGAATTAAAATTTTGGTAAAACTTTAGGAACCAATAAAATAATTAAGCCTAAAATTAATAGTATTAAAAATATTAAGAATTTAATATTACGAAGAAAAAATAATAGAGATTTATATAAGGACTAATTTGATTAATTTTTAAAATTTTAAAAATGAAAATGACTTATATGTATATTTTCAGCGACTAATTATCTTGTGACATGTGACATTAACCTATCATGTCATCATCTAACCTTTTTCCAGAATTTAATGTAAAAATTAATTTATCTAATAAAATAATTATTTAATAATTAAAATTTATTTATAATAATTTTTTGTCTAAAACATTTTTTACAGACTAATTTAATGTATTAATCTAAATTTATTGTTTCGGGCATAATAAATAAGGCAAATAACTAATTACATAACTGGGTATTTTTATGGGCCACTGCAATCTCTGTGTTTTTTTTGGGCCATTGTAATTTGTGTATTAGAACAAAGATTATTGTTTTTGGACATGCATCACTGTTAAAAACCTCACTTTATTATTTAATTCTTCTCATTTTTCAAACCAGCGAACCAGGTATATGTTGAACCAATTTTTTGTCATTTTGAACCAGACCAACCAGTATATTAATAAAAAAAAATCGATTTGACCACATGTTTATCTTAATTAATGATAGAGAGCTATCTTAAATTCTTAATAAAGACGCCTAAACCTTTTTTTTAAGGATATTTTTTAATTAAAATTTTACATATGTAATCGATTAAATCGTATTACATATTTCTGTCATAATTAGATCGAACAAACTAATTAATTTGACTAAAAAATCAATAAACCAAATTTTAAATCGATATAAATTAATATCCTTTTTTTTTTAAAAATGACTATAATACTCTATTATAAAAAATGACTAAAATGCTCATATTATATATATATATATATATATAAAAGAATATTTATTATTTTTTATAACAAAAATATTGTAGTTATTTTTTATAAAAAAAAATATTAATTTAACTTTATTCAAGATTTAATTTATCGATTTTTTAGTTAAATATTCAATTTTGATAAAAATAATATAATTTAATTATTTATATATATTAAATGTTAAGTACTAAAAAATATCTTTAAAAAAAAAAGATATTTTTTTTTATGTATATACTAAGTACAAGGTACGTGTGATCATTCACGTGAGGACATCAAATGAGTCATCATGTGAGTAGCGGCAAACATAAAAAAGGTTAATAAATTCTCAACAGTGGTAAATGAAAAGAAAACTTGTTGAGCAGGAAAGAACCACATTAGAGAAATAAGGTAGAGGAAAAAAGAAACTCACCACGTGTTTTTATGGATAACACTTAAAGAGTATATGGACACCGCGATGTGCCGTCCAAATTACACAATATCAACCAGCAATTTGTATCATAATATGGTGGCTACTAATGAAGAAGGAAGTAAAGTAGAACACGAATCTGGTTATGACAGGCAAAGGGTGCTTAAGCTTCTTGATGAGTCCAAAGCAGGTGTGAAGGGCCTTGTTGATGCCGGTTTGTTTAAGCTTCCAAGGATCTTCATTCATGAAACTCTTAACACATCTTCCTTTGCTACCAATAACAATGCTACTATTCCAGTCATTAACTTGGGATCAATGCATGAGCAAGTTAGCTCACGGCTTGAGATCATTGAGAAGGTGAAAGATGCTTGTGAGAAATGGGGGTTCTTTCAAGTGGTCAACCATGACATTCCACAGTGTGTTTTGGATGAAATGCTTGATGGGATGCGCAGATTTCATGAGTACGTAGGATCCTGAGGTGAAGAGAGAATTCTATTCACGTGATATTTTGAGGAGGTAACTACTCTCATGAAGATGCCAAAAACATCTTCTCATGTTGATTCTTGTTTAAAAAGTGTAACTTATTTATTTAGCAACACTTTAAATAAAGGTAATACTTTTACTTCAAATAAAATCAAGCCCTACAATCTATCATCCAATAGTCAAAATGATATATTTTCACATAATGATAATCATTAAATTTTCATTGGAGTAGCTACCTTTTGAAGATGGTGTATTACAACATCAACTAACATGGATTTGTACACAAGTCCTGCGGTTAATTGGAGGGATACACTCTACATACTAGTAGTTAGTTAAAAAAACAATTCCTTAATAAAAAATCAAGCTCCTTCCACATCTCATTAAGTTGGTCATAATATATGAATAGATTCAACCATTCTTCGGTAAAATAGAATTTACTGTTTTTTTTTACGCTTACATTCATGTAGTTAGAATTCAAATCAGTGAATATAACTCGATGAGGTATTTTATGGATGTGATGAATTATAATCGATTATAACAAAAGACAATCGCACTGAAATATTAAACGAAAAGAAAAAGTTGGAATAAGAAAAAGGGAAAAGCTCAGTATACAAGCGATTAGGGCTTGTAACTATTACAAGTTTATTAACGCCTAATCCACTAAAACGCGTTGCAACTCCTACGTTACTTACACGCGCTATACAAAGATCCCGCGTTTGTATAACTACCAAATTTAAAAGATTTGTTTCCTTCTTTGTTTTCCTTCTTTCCAAATTTCATCGTTCTTCTTCTCGCGCGTCTTCCCATGGTTTTTCGATCGTTCTTTTCTTCTCCTTTCTCATTGGTTTGTTCTTCGTCATTGACGTTAGTTCTTCTCTCTGTAACTCCAGCTTCGTTTTCTTTTTGATTTTCTGGTTTCTGAAATCAAAGTTTGAACTCGTTTTGAAGATAATAGATGATTCAACCTCAGATTGTCAGCTGAATCAGGGCGAAGTGGAGCACAAATAGGAAGGAAAACGAGATTAAGAATCAATTGATTACATGTAGCAAAGAGGAAAAATGAAACCCTCGTAGCAAAGACTCATTTGATAGGAATTGGAATGATTTTCTGCTAAATTTTGGTCTTGTGGACAACAAGTGGCTTTCAGGTAGTGTTGGGTTAAAATCTGCAGCAGAGGTGTAAATTTAATTTTTTATCGGGTGTATTTATAGTCTGTGTTTGGGTGTATTATGCAGATCTCTATGCAGACCGTCATATATGGGTTCCAATCTATTTGGAGTTCTGGATCACCACTCATATTATAGTACCTGTAAATCAGACATTTTGAATACACCAGAGAGAGTTTAATTAATTTTGGTCTTGTGGACAACAAGTGGCTTTCAGGTAGTGTTGGGTTAAAATCTGCAGCAGAGGTGTAAATTTAATTTTTTATCGGGTGTATTTATAGTCTGTGTTTGGGTGTATTATGCAGATCTCTATGCAGACCGTCATATATGGGTTCCAATCTATCTGGATCACCACTTCATATTATAGTACCTATAAATCAGACATTTTGAATACACCAGAGAGAGTTTAATTAATTTTGGTCTTGTGGACAACAAGTGGCTTTCTGGTAGTGTTGGGTTAAAATCTGCAGCAGAGGTGTAAATTTAATTTTTTATCGGGTGTATTTATAGTCTGTGTTTGGGTGTATTATGCAGATCTCTATGCAGACCGTCATATATGGGTTCCAATCTATCTGGTTCACCACTTCATATTATAGTACCTGTAAATCAGACATTTTGAATACACCAGAGAGAGTTTAATTAATTTTGGTCTTGTGGACAACAAGTGGCTTTCAGGTAGTGTTGGGTTAAAATCTGCAGTAGAGGTGTAAATTTAATTTTTTATCGGGTGTATTTGTAGTCTGTGTTTGGGTGTATTATGCAGATCTCTATGCAGACCGTCGTATATGGGTTCCAATCTATCTGGATCACCACTTCATATTATAGTACCTGTAAATCAGACATTTTGAATACACCAGAGAGAGTTTAATTATGAAAAAAAAATTTACTTATAATTGGATCAAATATATTTACACCATGTGTTCAATTTCTTACAAGAGTATATAACAGTTACATTAATCAGTGACAATATCATTAGAATCTATCTGACAAAATGGACTCAATAACAATGAGGATGGCCTGGACAGTCTTATTGCATCACTTCTCCTCGCTCATATTTCTGAATTTCTCACTCAACAGATGGGTTACACACTTTAGGTCCTTGATTTGCTGTAAACAAAGCAAAATTAGAGTTAGATATATTTCTATTATGAAAAACTGATTTGATCGAAGACATATATTTGTTCTTACATTTTTTTCAACTTGGTTTCTGCCTGCCATTTTTTCTGAAATGAAAAATACACCCATAGATATCAGTAAGATACACCCATAGATATGAGTCAGATACACCCATAGATATCAGTCATATATCACTCAAATACACCCAAATGATTACAGAAATACACCCAAAGAATTACAGAAAATACACCCAAACGGTTACAAGAATTCACCCAAACCAAAATTCGTTGAAGTACATCTTATGCATAATTCAGAACTCTTTCTCTTTCTCCTCCTCATCTTCTGCTGCTTATTCTTCTTCAAAAACGATTTTACCATGAAAAATCGAAAAAAAAGAGAAAACAGAGAGAAAAGACGTAAATGAAGAAGAAGAAAAAGAGGAAAACGAGGAAGAAGAACCTGCAGAAACGAAAGAAAAAGAGAAGAAGAAGAGTAAGAGGAAGAAGAACGTGCAGCAAGAAGAAGAAAAAGAATTTTAGAAACCATGAAAATCGAAAAAAAAACGAAGAAGAAGAAGAGGAAGAGGAAGAGGAAGAGGAAGAGGAAGAAGAAGAAGACGAAGACGAAGACGAAGAAGAAGAAGAAGAGAAGAAGAAGAAGAAGACGAAGAGGAACCGTTTGAGTGGGGCGCGTGTAGTTACGCTCCATTCAAAATGAGTTAATGCGCGTGTTAATGAAGTTTGGGCTGATAACTTGTAAAACTTGTACGGCCTTTTTACTTGTATGTGTAGCAGGCCCCTAAGAAAAATCATTAAATTATCAAAAGAATAATATAATAAAATGAGTATATAAAAAATATTATACAAAATTATAAATTGTACTTTAAAAGAATCAATTTCGATGAACGAAGAATACATTCTATGAAGTAATAAAAGAAGAATAATAAATTTAAAGAAAATGAATTGACTCTCAGATCTAGACTCATGTACCACAAAAAATTCTATATATAGGCTTTATTATGTAAATTAGTTATTATTAAAGTATTTTTTTATTATTTATGTTAATTATACATCATATATTTGTTTTGTTAAAATTATATGATTTTATCATATCATTATATCATGATTAAAATAATTATTTTTAGAGTAAAATATCATTTTTGTCCCCAACGTTTGGGGTAAGTCCCAAAGTTGTTCCTAACGTTTCAATCGTCCTATTTAAGTCCCTAACGTTTCAAAATTGACTTAATGTTGTCCTTCCGTTAGAGATTCGTTAACAGAATTGACGGCGGGACAAAATTGAAACAATTTTGAAACGTTAAGGACTTAAATAGGACGAAAACGTTGGGGACAAAAATGATACATAAAAATAATTTTTCATTCAGTTTTATCTTTCAATAATCATAATATTCAATTATTTTTTAATTACATCTAAGTAAATTACACTTAATCATATTATTTTTATTTTAAATAAAATTATTTTTTTATAATTTTAAAGAATTTTGATACATTAGAGACAAAAGATATAATTTATATTTTATTGTATATATATTATCTTTTTCTTTTCCACAAGTTTATATACTGATCATTCTACAAATATTTCATGATAACTAAAAATCTTTAAGAGTAAAATTATAAAAAAAATTAATTTAGTTAGAATGAAAGTAATATGATTAAGTGTAATTTACTTAGATCTGATTAAAAAATAATTGAATATTGTGTATAGTAAAAAATTTATATTATTGAAGGATAAAATTAAAATTTATTTCTATGTATCATTTTTGTCCCCAACGTTTTCGTCCTATTTAAGTCCCTAACGTTTCAAAATCGTCTCAATTTTGTCCTACCGTCAATTCTGTTAACGGATCCCTAACGGCAGGACAACATTGAGTCAATTTTGAAACGTTAGGGACTTAAATAGGACGATTGAAACGTTAGGGACAAATTTGGGACTTACCCCAAACGTTGGGGACAAAAACGATACTTTACTCTTATTTTTTTATCATGAACCGCGACCAACTTCATATCATTATCATACCATATTATTATTATTATTATAAATGGATCACCGTTAAGGTAACAACTTGCCATTAATAAAATCATTGGATAATGAATAAGAATTAGAATTGTATCAATATAATTAAAATCAATATAATTAAAATGATTAAAAATATTTTCGAGTGATAATTAGTTTAATAATGCATTAAATATTGATTTTATATAATTATAATAAAAATATTTTCTTAATTTAGTATAATTATGCATTATAATAAAAATATTTTTATAAAATAAATTTATTTAGAGAAATATAAGTTGGTTATTAATAACTGGTGCCATTATCATATAATTATCATATCATATTATTATTATTATTAAAAATATTTTTGATTGATAATTAATAAGTAGTTTAATAATGTATTAAATATTAATTTTATATAACTATAATAAAGATATTTTCCTAAATTAGTATAATTATGCATTATTACTTAAATGCTAATTATAGTATAATTATAATAAAGATATTTTTATAAAATAAATTTAGAAGAGAAAATAGTGCATTTATTTTGGCGGAAAAATGAATTTATGAGAAATTGACACTTCACTTCCATTAGATAGGAAAAAACTCAGTTTTAGTATATATATATATATATTAATATATATATATATATATATAATATGGTTAGGATTCACATTATTATTATTATTATTATTATTATTATTATTATTATTATTATTATTATTATTATTATTATTGTCCGGCTTCAAATTTTTTTTTTGGTATTGAAACGGGACTAAAGTCCAAAAAAGAGAAAACTAATTACAAATAAGGTGGAGTAAGGTAGTCCCTCTAACATCCTCCAAGAGGGTAGTAACTAAATCAGCAGGATTATTCCAAAACAAAAAATCCTCCTCCAACTGTATACTCATTTTTACCAGGCAATCAGCACTCCTATTACCTTATATATGTATGTACAAAAAAAACTCTCCACTTTCTTCTTTTCATCTCAAAAATTTTTCTTACTAGAGAGTTGGGATATTTTTCATGACATTTCTCTCCATTTACTAGGTTAATGACAGCATTAGAGTCACTCTCCAGAATCACTTGCTTCAACCCCAACTCCCAGGCTAGGTTCAGGCCTTGGACGATCCCCCATAGTTCGGCCTTGAAAGTTGTTCCGCACCTAATGTTGTGAGTAAAGCCCGCCACCCACTTCTTCTCATCATTTCGAATGAGACCGCCACATCCTGCCCTGTCGTTGAGTCCTTGTTGAGTCCCATCAGTGTTAATTTTTGCCCAGCCCATCGAAGGTGGTTCCCACCGAATGTGTGCCTCTCTTCACTTATTCGATTGCCCCTTCAGGTAAGCTTTCTCCATTGCTTGTTTGAATTCTGCTGCTTGTTTGATGATCTCTATATGTGGCTTGTTTGGTCTTCTGTAATTATCATCATGAATTTTTCTATTTCTCTAGTACCATAATCACCAACAAGTAGTGATGAATATGTCTTTCCATTCCATTCCTTGGACTTGCCTGAATTAATTTTTTAAGTTTTTCTCCACCCATTCCCTCCAATTAAGTGCAAAAAATCTAGAAATTTCACTAGTGTTAAGAAGGTTTACCCAAATTGTAGAGGCCTTCGGACAATTCCTCAAGACATGTATCAGCTCCTCTGGAGTTCCTTGACAATGGTTGCAGTCTCCATTTCCTCCAAAAATTATCGCCCTCCTCTGGTTTGTTAGTGTCTTCCATGCATTGCAATTCAGAAAAATATTTTTACTCTTTGGTGACCCTTCCAATCCCACAGATGCATCCACATGTTCCTGGTTGACTTAGTCCAATTGTTCAGCGCCTTATATATTGATGCCACTGAAAAATCACCATCTACAGTGTGTTTCCAACTTCCTCTATCATCTTCTCTGTCCTGAGCAGGAGGTAGCATAGTTGTGATTTTCTGAACAGTGCTCTCCGATAGGTTTCTTCTGAGTTTATCAGTATTCCATCCTCCTCTATTATCTGTCCACTGCCAAATAAGACTATTAATATCTATATCTGGCTCCAGGGCTAACTGGCGCAACACTCCTTCCCCTTCCACCCAATTATCATTCCAAAAATTTGTTGTCAGTCCATTACCAATATGTTGTGTTGTGTTCGCTTGAAGGGTTGGCCACAATTTTAAGAGTTCCTTCCACAAATCAGAATCCCCCTTTCTAGCCTGTATACTATCATCTATATGTCTTCCTTCGCAATATTTGTGCAGCAATACTTTAACCCATAAGAGGTCTGTTCTCTCCTTAATGTACCAGATAATTTTGAGGAGAAACGAGTCATTCATAACTGACAGCTTTCTGAATGCCAGCCCACCCTCATGCTTAAGAAGGCAGAGGGTTTTCCAATTAACGAGGTGCATTCTTCTATGCTCCGAAACATCACCCCAAATAAAGCTGCGTTGCATTTTTTTAACACTGTTGCAAATACCCTTTGAAACTCTCTCATGTTGCATTTGGTAGTATAGCATTGGACTAAGCACAGACTGTGCTAAAGTTATTCGCCCCGCTAAAGAAAGGCATTTACTTTTTCACCCCTTGAGTTTGCTGCTAACTCTTTCCATGACCTTGAACTTCTCTTTTTTGCTCTTACTATTTGTAACAATAGCTCCTAGGTATTTGCCAAGCTCTCTTTCTTCTCTAAAGCCAGTAATGCTTCCAATTTTTCTCCTAGATGGTAGTGTTGTTCCCTTGGAAAAGACTATAGAGGTTTTGTTATTGTTAATCTTTAAGCCTGACGCTTTGCAAAAAATCTCCATGATGTAGTTGATCTTGTGCATTTGTTCTTGGGTAGCTTTTGCAAATAAAAGTAAATCGTATGCGAACATTAGATGAGAGATCTTAGGCCCTTGTCTTCCCACCCTTATCGAATTCCATTCTCCCTGCTGGACATGTTCTTCTATGAGATGTGATAGCTTGTCCATGCAGATCACAAAAAGATAGGGAAAAATAGGATCCCCTTGCCTAATTCCTCTTTTAGGACAACTCCACTGTTTTACTTCCATTCCAAAGGACATTGTAGGTAACCGTGGTGACACATTGCATGATAATATCAGTCATCTTCTCTGGCATTTTAAATTCGTTGAGTCTTTACTTGATGAAATTCCAATTAAACCTGTCATAAGCCTTCTCAAAGTCAACTTTGATGGCCATGAATTACTTTTCTCCTTTCATCTTTCTCATAGAATGCATAATTTCCTTAGCTATAAGGATGTTGTCTTGTATCTTCCTTCCTGGGATGAAGCTTGACTGATGGATTGAAATCCGGTCATTTAAGAGGGGCTTGATTCTTTTCGTTATGATCTTGGCCATAATCTTGTAGCTCACATTACATAGGGCAATAGGTCTGAATTGGTTAATAGTATCAGGACTGTTCAGCTTTGGAATGAGTGCAATCAGGGTTATGTTGGCATGTTTGATGATATCTGGCTCCTTCCAACACATAGTGATAAAGTCGCAAACCTTTCCCTTCATTAAGTCCTCATTATTCTTTTATAACAGCGCTGGAAACCCATCACTTCCTGGGACTCTTAGCGATCTTATGCTAAAAAGCGCTTTCCTAATCTCCGCCTCATCTAGAATTTTGCTCAGATTCCTGCATTCAAAAAGGCTAAAGTTAGGCAGAGAAAATTGTAATAGATTAAAGGGAACAGTCATTACCTCATCTTGGTAGAAATCTTTAAAATGATTAATGACATGATTTCTTAGTTCTTCCTTTTCTTCAATCCATCTTCCGTTGTTGTCTTTAAGTTTTAGGATTCTGTTCTTTCCCCTTCTAATAATGGTTTTAGTATGGTAGAACTTAGTATTCCTATCTCCCTCCACAATCCATTTTTCTCTAGATTTTTGGAGCCAAAAGATTTTCTCTTTGTCTAAAATCCCGTTCAAATCCTTATTGAGTTTCTGTTCAAGTTCATCAAGATAAGGATTCTTTCCATAATCTGCACTTCTCTGAATCCCCGCAATCCGGTTTAAGATTCTTCTCTTTATTCTAAAAATATTTTCAAAGCAGTTCTTATTCCACTCAGTCAGATCGTTTCTCATATTATCAAGAGTGTTCAAGAGTGGATTATTGTTCACCCAACTATCTTCCAAGCATTGCCTGAAATCTGGGTGAGATGCCCACATAGCCTCAAATCTGAATGGTCTATCTCTCCTACTATTGAGGTCGTTGGCCATCTTAATAAGAAGAGGATGGTGATCCGAATTAGTTCTAGCAAGGATCTCAACTTTGGCTTCGCTAAATCTAGTTCTCCAAGATGAGTTAGATAGAGTTCTGTCGAGCCTCTTGAAAACTCTATCCAGTCCCTCCCACTTAGGTCCTCGCCAAGTGTATCTAGATCCCACGAAACCTAGATCAATAAGTCCACAACTATTAATCCAATTGACAAATAAATTACAGGTACTTCTGCCCGTTGCTGACCCTCCTTTTTTTTCAGTAGTGTCCTTTATTTCATTGAAGTCTCCTGCTATGAGCCAATCCCCTTCCATTGAGTTTGCAATATTCCTAAGCTTTATCCATACATTTCTCCTAATCTGACTATGAGGGCTGGCATAGACGGCCGTAAAATACTATTCTCTGACATTGGGCTCTTGAACTTTGACATGTATATATTGGTCATGGTTCTCTATGGCATTGATATAAAGGTCATCCCTATTCTAGCAGACTCATATGCTTCCCACAAATCCTTGTGCTTCTTCTACGATGTGATATTTGAAGCCAAGTTGTTGTATAACTGTAGTAGTAGTACTTCCACTGCATTTAGTCTCAAGCAGAACAATTAAGTCTGGCCTATGATGTCTATACATGTTCTTGAAAGTTTCTCCTGAAAGCATTACCTGCTGCTCCCCTGACATTTCAAATTAAGCAATTCATTAAACAAAAAAGGAAAATGAAAAAACCAACAACCAAAATAAACCATAAAAAAACTCAGCCAAGCAGAACCGAGAAAAAAGCTTAGTCCATATTCATATCAGTGTCATTTGTGGCACTGATTTGTGGTGTCGTGAAGTCTATTCCTTCCACAAGCTTCTGCACAGGGTCCATGCCTCCCTCTTCTGTCTCCATTTCACTTGGCATAAAGTCAGGTGGTCTGCCCTTGTTGTGTGGGTCTTGAATTGAGGATTCAATGCATTCCTCCATGATGGTAAGAGCTGTATTTTCTTCCACCATCCAATTTTTCTCATAGTGGCATTCTCCTTTTCATTTTTTGATTTGTTGAGGTTCTTCTATGGTTGTTGTATCTTTGGTGCTTTTTGTTAGGATCCTTGCTCTTGGTTCTGTTGGTGTTGGTATGCTTTGATTTTGGTTTGAATTTGTGTTGTCTGTCACCACCTCTTTTCCTTTTTTATTTGCTGTTATGGTTCTTGCTCCTTTAGATGAATCATTTTTTGCTCTTTCTTTGCCTCTACTTTTACCAATGGTCTCCTTTTCTTTGTTGTTGTTGCTGTCTTTTTCCTTTTGTTGCTCTAGTTCTTCATATGATGTTTCCTCTATTTGTAGAACAATGAATCTTGATCTGTTATTTGATTCTATTTCTTGTCCCCTTGCTTTACTCGTCTCTGCTTCATTTTGGTTAACACCATCCTTTAGGATCTTCTTTTCCCTTTTGGGCTTTTGGACCACCATCCATTCCCCAAACCTATCATGTGCATCTGTTGCAATTTGCTTCTCCTTTGCAGTATCCTCCTTTTTTTTTGCTTCCTTCTCCCTGGCGATTTTCTTGATTCATTTCTTCAGGCATTTCATTACTTACTCCCTTATTAGTATTGCTTTGAGCCCCATTTTCATTGGTTAATTCCTTTTTATTTGGACAATTTTTTTTATCATGGTCCACCTTCCCGCAGCTGAAACATATTTGATAGATGCCTTCATATTCCACTCTATATTCCCTCCCATTAATGAGATATCTTCCTAGAAGAGGCTTTGTCAAATCCACTTCTACACAGAGTCTAGCAAGTAGCAAATTTTTCCTGCACAATTTAGCTGTGTTGTTATCTACCTTTACCGTCCTTCTAACAAGGTTTTCAATTTGTCTTAAAATGCTTCTATCATATAGTTCAATCGGAAGTCTAGGTAGCCTTATCCATGCCGTCACTTTGTCAATTGTTGCTAGTTGGGGGTTAAAGTTAGGTTCCCATAATCTCACGGTAAGATAATGGTCATAGACCTTCCAAGGCCCTCTAGTAATGCATGGTCGAAGTCCTCACTTGCATACAGCTTAACAAGATATATAGTACTCTTCTCCCAAGTCAATCACTTCAATACCCCCTTTTTTACTCCACGTAGCTTCTAGTCTTCGTTTCATTGCAGCATACCCCACTTTCTTTCCTAGTAATTTTACTATGAGAGTATTCCACCAAATCTTCCATAATCTTCTTTCACTGACTTTATCAATGACAATATTGAAAAGCCCATTTTCAATTTTTTCTACTCTGACATCTGTGTTCTGATTGTATGCGTTTTCATTAGTTTCTTTGATCATTTCTTCATCTTCTGCATCCTTCTCTATTAGGTCTTCCTCCAGAAATTTCTTTCTTGGGCCCTCTCTTACTATTTGAGCGAAAGATCTCCCTTTCCATTGTGTTTCTTTTTGGCCATGTTGTTCATGCATCCACTCCTCATCTCTTGGCACAAGGATTTGGTCTCCCGTAAATCCTTCTGCTTTTGTTCTGATTTTTTTAACATTCTTCTGTAACAGGCCTTGCTCTTCCAGGACTGAGTGATCCTCTTGGACTGTTCCGCAGGGTCGTCGGTGGTATTTATGATTGCTGGTTGAAGTTGGAAGTTCACTTGTACGAAAAGAATAGGTGCAAACGGTCGAGAGCTATTATCATTATTATTTGTCCGGCTTCACATTATTCTGGTAAGTTATAATACAACAAATTAAAATCGTTCGCATTATTCCTATGGTCAATGAAAAAAAATATATTACGGGTCCACAAACAGACGAACGTTAATAAAAGAAAATAAACAAGATCCCTTTTTTCCAAAGTCCAAACTCATATTCAACCAGGCCCATAAGCAACAGTTATTCCTACCTCATAGTATTCACGTAACGGATATTCTATGGCCTCGTGCACAGTGCGGCTCACTAGTTGAGCCATTCCACGCCTATATCTGGCTAACTGTGATATTTTTGTTTCTCATTGACAACAATCATGAATCTCAATTATCACAGAAATTATGTGTCAAGCTGAATCTACATTTACGAAATATCTTTATTTTTCTATAGATTAATCTGTTTACCGTATAATTGACCATTACATGTACTGATATACACTTCTTATTGACCACGTTAGTTCTAACACAGAGAGGACAAATTCAATGTTCTCCTTATGTTTTTAGAATAAATAATTTTAAGATATATTATTTAAGTTTTTAAATTAAACAACTTTAAAATTTGATCCTTATTAATTCTCAAAAGAAATAATTCTAATATAAAACAAATATTAAACCAAGCATACCTATAATGGGATCTATTCACTCGATATCTAACTCGAGAAACTTAGAAATATAATCATTAATAATTATTACTCATATTCTCTTATATGTGCTCTATTTCAATAAAGTTTTTATGGCTTAGTTAAATCACCTGTTATTCTTGCTTTTTTTTGGGTCAAGAAATGACATACGTGTTATTCGATCAGTGGTCCATAACTCATTAGATTGGATTTATAAGTATTAAAAATGCCATCCATTTTGTAAAAAAAATATCTGTAACTGTTACTGATGTATCATCAAATACAACTAAAATGTAAGCCGTTTTTACTTATTCCCAGTAAAATATCAATACCAATTCCTGCAAGACAAATATAAAAGTTTATAAACTCAAATGTTATCAGTCCCAGTCTCAGCTGGAAGTTGAATTTGGTGTAGCTTGATTAAGAGGCAATATCATCAACACTTGGTCTAGGACTCCGCTGCTTATCAGTGTTTATAAACTCAAATGTAACTATGATATGTTGCTGATTGCTGGAAACTTTTTTTTTTTTGGACTTTATCAGTGTTAGAAACTTAAAAATATACTACTTCCATTTACATCTTGGTCTTTACCCAACACATTAAAATAAACCCAGCTAACACAATTAGATTTATAAAACTGATTTTTGTTTCTTAACACAAAAACCAGACTGTCATCTGACATGATCCAAGTCTAACCCAGTTTTATTTAAGATTGAAAGGTCCAATCTCCAAAAACAAAACTTTATAGTGGCCCAAATATGGTTTTGTCTGGAAATTTTTTGTTTATTATTATTATTATTATTATTATTTTGGTATTGTCTAGAAGTATTTGATTTTCCATTTCAACATTTTTGGAGCTATTATAGTTTTATTTTCAAAAATCAATATTAATTGATGTCGTAAAAACAGAGGCAGAGCGTATGTTTGCAGCTTTAGAAAGCCACGCTCAAACTTATGATCTATTAATATCAATCAATAGCATTATGGTAATAATATATATGCTTATTCAGGAAACATTTTTTTTAAAATATACATATAATGGCTGCGTCTCTGGTGCCCGTGGCTATGGTGGCTAACGGTGACTATGAGTTGACTCTTCAATCAGATGGTGACAAATGGAGTGTTCTTTAGTGTGGTTAAGTTCTCTACGAAAACATTCGACAAGGACAAGGACCGCAACAGAGGACCGAGGACTTCAATGGTAACAGCAGCGACATAGCACACACAGGAATGAATTGAACCACGTCGGCGGGAGGGAGTCAAGTCACCATGGATGCACCACCAATGGTCTGCTCCCGCATGAAGATCCGTTAAGAGGGAGCTAGAGATCAAAATGTGTTATAGTATTGGAGGGGTTACCGTTTGGATTCCGGGTCGGGGTGTTCAGGTTACGATTGGTTTCTAGTCTGGGTCGGGTTTGGCCAAGGCCTTGTCCAGAAAAAAAAACAAAAGAAGTGTTGCGGGTAACTATGGTTGAACGGTTGAGGTTGAGGGTGTAACAGTGAGAAAATGAAGGGAAAAAAATCCCTTTTTGTTTACGTGTAAAGAAATAATTGTAGCAACTAGCATAGGCATCATAGCCACAGCAAATTTGTGGCCACCACATATCGCACCATAATATATATATAGTATAACTATAATATAATGAAAACAAGACCAGTGCTTAATATCATTCAGATGCAGGTGCATAATGCTTAATATCTATCCGTGTAACTTAAAATGGTAAAGAGCTGAATTTCCATCAAGTGCTTTGTCATAAAAGTATGCTCTGTAATCCTGCAATAATGTTTCCCCATAAAGAGAGAAGGATTATGGGAGCATAGATTATTGTTGATGGAGACTGTAGAGTGATCATGAGTGATGAACATTGCTATTTCTAACAAGTATACTACTCTGGACCACATACATTAATCTCTAAGTAGCCTTAGAAATGTGAATATGATATGTTGATACAGCAAGTGTTTGAGCCCTATATTATGTTCTCTAAAACCATATTTTGTGATATCATATTTTATCTTTGCAACAAAAAATGATAAAGAGCAGAATTGCCACCAAGTCCCTTGTTATAGTAATAAGCATTAAAATCTTGTAATGATGTATCCCTATAGAGAGGGGGGTTATCTTGTGAAAGTAACTCCTTGATGGAACCATATATTCTTTGTGATGGGTAGTTATCAAGAGTGAAGAAGCATGCAAGATGCAACTGATACTCTAGGTCCTCTATGGTTTGCCACAACACGATGCTCCACGCTTTTGAAATTTTCATTAGATATCAACTGCAAATGGTACCATAAATTAAGATTATTACAGGATATATGATTTTGCTCTAGTTACATTATAAATTATGCGTCTATTGGAAAGGATTCACATGCCATAAACGGTAGTCCAGTGCATAAACATCCTGTCAAAAAGGTGTAATGTAGGCGGCTTAACTTAATAACAGTATCGATGGCTGATTCCACGAAAGATTCACGCGTCATATAGAGAACAAACAATTGAGATTTAAAATGATCAAATATAGGGTTGAAATGAAATATCATGTCTCTATAAAAACTGAAAGATTTTAATAGATTAGAAAAATATTGGACTCACTTGTAGCATATCTCCAATGTTAACTACCAAAGCAGCATGAACAGGGGGAACATTGATCCACTGATTTTGCCACAAAACTTGTAGGCCACCAATGTGATCTTGGAGCAGAATTGTGAGAAAGCCAGGATCTGAGTGTTTGGTAGTGCCAAGAGTGAGTTCAGGCTGAGGACATGGTGGATAATAGTGACACAGAATTGAATGCCCTTTTGCACAATCTATGCTTTCAAGATATTCAGGGTTCAGTCCAAGTGCTTCTGATAACAATCCAAATAAAAGGCTCCCCAATACCTTTATCTGCCTTGAGTACTCCATTATTGCATCCCTGCAAATCAGTTTTATTTCATGGCTAAACTATACAGCATAAGTACCCAAAATTTTGGTTCCCTCTAAATCAAATCACATTTTCCTAAATCATATTAGTTCACATCCCACAACTAGGGCTGGAAGTGAGTCAAGCCAGCTCATGAGCCAGCTCGAGCTCGACTCGTTAACAGCTCCATAAGCTAAGCTCGTGAGCTTGTGAGCCAAGCTTGAGCCTGAAATTGAGCTCATAAATTAAATGAGTCGAGCTTGAGCTTGGATAAGCTCAGCTCATTAGCTCGTGAGCTAGCTCGATTATATATATATTATAACAATCTTAATTATTTAATATTTATATTTATTTTTTACATATAATTTTAATATAGGACATAAATAAAAAATTTATAATTTATTGATAGATAAACAATATACAAAATTGATCTTTTCAAATATTTTTAAAAATATATAAGTTATAATTTATTGATATAAAATTATAAATTATGTATCTATGTTTCTCTTATTTGAGCCAGCTCGTGAGCTCGAGCCAGCTCGTGAGCTTTTGGTGAGCCGAGCTTGAGCTTAAAAAATAAGCTCGATTGTTAATGAGTCGAGCCGTGAGCCAAGCTCAATTTTCGTGAGCCGAGCTTGAGCTTGGCCTAGCTCGGCTAAGCTCGGCTCACTTCCAGCCCTACCCACAACTTTCTACTTATATCCTCCCTTGGTTCCTTACAATATCTCTGTGCTTGGCAGACCAAAAACTAATCCGTTGTGAATCAGAACTCTGATCTATTATTGGCTAATGAGTAGCAGCATACACAATGCGTAATTCGAACCCGACTGGTGAGCTTTCCAGTCAACCAACTCAACTTAGTGAGATGTCATTTGATAATTAACTATGGCTGCATATAAGAGCCCATCCGACCAAAGTGTCGCTATAGCCAAGGTAGCAAGACATTATAATCTTCTAGTCAAGTATACGCAATTCGAGTATCGAGAATAAAAATAGTTTCCATAAGTAAATACATAATCTTGATAAATTAATTGCAAAATGTTATTCTGAATATCAAAGTTATATTACGAACCTACAAACCAAAGGCAATTCCTGAGGATGAAGAGGATCAGGACCCATAACACACAACAGTGTGTCTCTCCAATTAGCATACCTCGTTCGATACAAATCAAAGTTGCTACCATACTTCATCTTCTTCATCTTATCCCTCGTGTAATACTCTCCCTTCACATCCTGTAGCAACTCGTGGAACTCACGCGCCGCAGTCAGCGTTTCTTCCAGCACCTTCAATGGCACCCCATGATTCACCACTTGGAACAGCCCCACCGTCTCCGCCGCCTCTCGGACGGCGGCAACCACTTTGGAACGGTCTCCGGAGACACCCTTGAGGTCGATGACTGGAATCGTGAACTGGGACGGAGTCTGGTTGTCGACGGCGAGTTCTTCCGGAGGGCGGATGAAGATTTGTGGGAGTTTGGTGATGCCGGAGTCAACGAGGCCCTTGACGCCAGCTTTGGATTCATCGAAGGACTTCAGTTGCTGGAGACGATTGTAAGATGTTGAAACTCCGCCGGTGCCGGCGACAGACATTGTTGGAGAGTGCAAAATGCTTCTAATCTTAAAAGATTTTATTTTCTGACAAAATAGCTTTTGAGAAGAGATGATATTTTGGACTTCTAAAATAATTTCAATGTCATAAAATTAACCATTTTGTTTGGTCATGTAAAAAAGAAAATCATTAAATTTAAGGGTTTGTTATGGGGTTTAAAAGATGTCTAATTGTTAAAATAGGTTAAATAATTAATTTTAAATTTAAAAATATAAAAATTAAAAAATAGTGAATAGTCATTATTCTAGTGGTAGTAAAATTTCATAATTTTAGCCACGACAACTCATCTTTCAACTAAATATGACCCAAATTCTCCTTTGTATGTCAAAATTTAACATACATAATTTTATTTATGTCCCAAGTTAGGAGCTATTTATGAGTATGAAGTATTGATCTAAGTGGGATTCCATGCCATAATTAACCCATTAACTTAAAATGGGAAAGAGCTGAATTGCCATGGTCGCGCAGGCCCTTGCTATCATAGTAAGCAATGAAGTCTTTGAGTGATGTATCCCTATACACTGGAGGGTTATCCTCGGACAAGAGTTCCTTGATGGGGCCATACATTCTTCTCGTTTGGTGAAGATGAAGAGTGAAAAAGCATGCCACTGATACTCTTGGCCCTACATGATTTGCAAGTACACGGTGCTCCACACTCTTGAATTTGTCGTTGGACATTAGCTGTAGTATGTATCATATTATAGAAACATATAAATTAAAATCTAGTAGTACTAGTCTAATCATGCATTTTCAACTCAATTTAAAAGAATTGGACTTACTTGTAGCAAATCTCCAATGTTGACTACTATAGCTCCATGAAGAGGAGGCACATCAATCCAACCATTTTGGGTCAAAACTTGGAGGCCACCAATGTGATCTTGAAGCAGAAGAGTTAGAAAATCGGGATCAGAGTGTCTGGTAGTTCCCATGGTGAGTTCTGGCTCAGGACATGGTGGATAAAATGGTACAAAATTGAGTGCCCTTTTGCACAATCGAAGCTTGCAAGATGCTCAGGCTTAAGTCCAAGTGCTTCTGAAAGCAATTCAAATAACACCTTCCCCAAACCCTTCACTTGCCTTGAATATTCCATTGTCACTTCCCTGCAAATTAAACTAGGTAGTTATGTACTCTGAACTAAGATTAATGTTACGTAACTAATTTTTTTAACCAACATCAGCTAATTAACGTTTTTAAATCATTTTATTTATAAATTTTAAATTATAAATTTAAATATTAAATTTCTTAAGGTTAACTAAGTAAAAGTTAGTTTATAACCATGGAAACAAAAAAAAAAGTTAGTTTACCAACTTTTGAGTGAATTAATTACTAATTACCTACCTGCATGGGTGAGGCAGTTCTTGAGGATCAAGGGGTTCAGGGTCCATAACACAGAACAGTGTGTCTCTCCAATTAGCATACTTTGATTGATACAAATCAAAGTTGCTAACATACTTCACTTTCTTCATCATCTCCCTTGTGTAGTACTCTCTTTTCACCTCCTGTGCCAGCTCGTGAAACTCACGCGCCGCTGTCAGCGTCTCTTCCAGAAGCTTCACAGGGATCCCGTGATTCACCACCTAAAAAAACCCCACCGTCTCCGCCGCATGTCTTACGCCGGCCATTACACCGGCGCGGTCTCCGGAGATATCCTTGAGGTCGATGACTGGGATCCTGAACTGGGTCGGTTTTGGTTCTCCCGGAGACGGGTCTCCGGCGGTAAGCTCTTCCGGGGGGCGAATGAAGATTTGTGGGAGTTTGGTGATGCCGGAGTCAACGAGCCCTTTGACTCCGGCTCTGGATTCATCAAAAACCTCCAATTGTCTCAAGCGGTCGGTGATTGCGGGATTTCCGGCCCCGGCGACATTCATTGTGGTTGTGACACTGTGACAATGATGAGTGTTATAAGATTGACCTTTCTCTCTCTCTGGTCTCTTCATCAAGTAACAAATTTTTTTGAGTATATACCATTTTGGTCCTCAAAGAATTTTAAACCAGACATTTTAGTCTTTAACTAAAATTAATTACTCGATTGGTCCCTACCAATTAATTCCGTCAGTCACTTAGGTCCTTGGCTCCGTCAACTCTAACGGAAAACAAAATGGTCCCTGAAAACTTTAACATGGGACAAAATGATCCCTGACAACTCTAACAAGGGACAAAATGATCTCTGACCCCTTTATTTGAAAACGACACTGTTCTTCCCCAATTTTTATCATATCTCGCATAATCCTAACATTCATACTCTCCTTCTTCACCTTCACAGTCTTCTTTTCCATCGTTTCCTTCCTCCTCTTTAACTCCAAAATTAAGCCATCGTGTAATTGTCACACGTGTCGCACCTACCTCAACATGTCATGGACCGCACACTTCCTAAATCTTTGTGACTTGTACATCTACCTTCTCTGCACTTCACCCACCAAAAGCATCCACTTCCACGTCTTTGATAACATCACCCATTAGGACATTATGAGAAGATTCTCCTTCGACATCATATGCAAATTCTCATTTGAAATAGACACTAAGTGCTTCATTTCTTCTTTCCCGGAGTCCAAGTTGGCAGACAGTTTCGACCTTGCATCCAAGCTATTACAACGAGCAATGTCCCTGTTGCCGCTCATATGGAAACTGAAGCGATTACTGAACATTGGTTCGGAAAAGAAGCTGAAGGAAGCGATCGGAGTGGTGGACAATGTGGTCATGAAGATGTTAGGGCAGAGGAGGAGGGAGATGATAACGATGATAACAAGTCTTAACAAATCAGACTTGCTGTCTAGATTCATGGGATCCATTGAAGACTACAACTAGTTGAGAGACATAGGCATTAATTTCCTGAGTATGAATTGGTTGCGAACAAGTTGAGATTTTTTTTTCTTGTGAACATTAAATTTATAGAGTGTTCATTGTATAGTTTGAAGTTACAGTGTTAGACTGTTAGTGTTATGTAAGATATGATGAAAATTGGGAGAGAACAGTGTCGTTTCCGAATAGAGGAGATAAGGGGCCATTTTGTCTCCTGTTAGAGTTGTCAGGGACTATTTTGTCCTCCGTTAAAATTAACAGAATAAAGAACTTAAGTAACTGACAGAGTTAATTGTTAGGGACCAATCGAGTAATTAATTTTAGTTGGAGACTAAAGTGTCCAGTCTAAAATTCTTTGAGGACCAAAATGGGTATATACTCAATTTTTTTTATATTGGCATATCGCACGTGCTAATGCTGTCCAAGGTTGTTATTAGTCTCACCTCTCACGTGATGTAAGCTGTTGGTAAATTTAAAATAGTGGTAAATGAAAAGAAAACTTGTTGAGAAGCAGAGAACCACATTTAGAGAGATAAGGTAAGTAGAGGAAAAAGAAACTGACCATGTGTTTTTATGGATAACAGTCATAACACTTAAAGAGTATTTGGACACCGCAATGTGCCGTCCAAATTACACAATATCAACCAGCAATTTGTATCATAACATGGTGGCTACTAATGAAGAAGGAAGTAAAGTAGAACACGAATCTGGTTATGACAGGCAAAGGGTGCTTAAGCTTCTTGATGAGTCCAAAGCAGGTGTGAAGGGCCTTGTTGATGCCGGTTTGTCTAAGCTTCCAAGGATCTTCATTCATGAAAATCTTAACACATCTTCCTCTGCTACCAATAACAATGTTACTATTCCAGTCATTAACTTGGGATCAATGCATGAACAAGTTAGCTCACGGATTGAGATCATTGAGAAGGTGAAAGATGCTTGTGAGTAGTGGGGGTTCTTTCAAGTGGTGAACCATGACATTCCAGTGTGTTTTGGATGAAATGCTTGATGAAATGCTTGGATGAGCAGGATCCTGAGGTGAAGAGAGAATTCTATTTACGTGATATTTCGAGGATGGTGTATTACAACACCAACATGGATTTGTACACAAGTCCTGCGGTTAATTGGAGGGATACACTCTCTTGTGTATTGGCTCCAAGGCCTCTTCATCCTCTCCAACTCCCTTCAATCTGCAGGTACATATGGTTTCTACTTTCTACTTTCTATTTGTAGAAAGAACAGTACAGAACTCCATCATGCTAGTGGTTCCAACGACATACTAGTAGTTAGTTAATGTAAACCTTAAGAGATAGAGAAAAATCAAATGAAAGAGTGAGAGCTAATCTTTGTAGAAAGTGAATTGTCATTCAGACCTTTTGTAAGTGTATAAAGAGTTACATTGCAGAGTTATATATATACACTTGTACTAAGCAAAGCTAAGCCAACCTAACTGCTATAACTACTTAAGTTTTTATAAATTATAACTTATTACAGACCCTACACATTCAAGAACTTATTTTCAAGAACTTAAAAGACTCATAAGCTGAACTATACATTAACAGTTAATTTTAGTTCATGATATGAATTTTATTAGTTATTACTTATTAGGAGTGACTAATTTTAGTAACTGATTTTTTGTGTAGACATAATAATAATAATATTGTTTTACACACTACTTTATGGTAATGTGAATTATGTGTCGACATTTTTAACAGCTGATCACAAACAATGAGTTTGTGTGCTCGAAGCACAGAGTATTGGCTCAAAAAATAGGTCTGCGAGTTTCGGTTGCATGCCTTTTTAGACAGCATCTTGAACCTGAGACTTCAAAAGTATATGGACCAATAAGGGAGTTGGTGACAGAAGAAAATCCTGCAATGTACAAAGATATCACAGTGAAGGAGTTTGTTACGCACTATTATGCAAAAGGACTTAATGGTGTCTCTGCATTAGAACACTTCAAGCTATAATAATAATACATACACACAATTGAGAGTTTCAGCATTTCCTCAAATTGAGTACGAAATAAGAACTCTGAAATCCCTGAAGTTGTGTTCATGTCTTCATGATATAGAAAACTATTAAGTTATGTAACAGGCTACTTTTTTTTTTCTTGTTTGGGTACAATTGTGACTTATTACTTAATTTATGCCTAATTTTAGATGCGTTTGTGTTCATTTTTTTTTTGGTATTATTTTATTTGATTTGGAATCTGAGAGATTAATATAATTTGGATGTACTATAAAATTAACCTTGAGAGTTAAATGAAAGCATTATTTAGTCACCAAAAAAATTGAAAGCATTATTTTACTCTGTAAAGTGATGAGAATCCTAGTAGTAGTATACTCATTTAGGCAATTGTCTCTGATCTATTTTTATTTCTTCTTTATAGTACTTGCACAACTAAATTCAGATTTATCATTAATTAAAATGCTAAATTATAAATAGTGTTAATATTATGAGTTTTATTTTACATGAATTTCGAATGTATTAATAAATTAATTAATGTAAAATCTTATAATTTTTTTTTATGCAGGTGATGCGAAGGTGTGTATGTAATTGGTAATGTGGAGACATAATAAAGGGAAAGAGAATGAAAAGTGTTAATGCGGAAGTGCTCGCCTGACTGATAGCCTAAGGTTGCTAAAGCGGGAATGTCTGCCTAACTGATAGCATATTGCTTAATTGAATGGGCCTTTGTGCCAAATTGCTAATGTAAGAATGTTCGTCTAACTGATAGCCTGTTTCTACCATAATGCCAAGATATCCTCATTGACATACCTATGATGATACTTGTTCCTGACTGTCACGGTAAAAAAACCAAATTCGGGTTCGCCCCGAGTAACGTCAAGTTGCAGGTAGACAATCGACGCGTAAACTCATGACCTACTTAGGACAAACATGCATCATATTATTTGCGTATTTACATTTGGATGTGTTTTGCTTGTTGTATTTTCTCTGTGACTGTGCTAGTTGTCTTATTCTGCCTTGCTTGTGTATTCAATTGGATCTCTGGTACTATTAGTTTACGTATTAAAGTATTTAAGAATTATTGTTGTAAATGAGTTTTGTTTTAAGTTCAGAAATTTTAATGAAAGCAATTTAATTTTCTAAAGTAAACTTAAAAAGTATTTTCAAAGGCTTGAGAAAAGAATAGTTTTATCGAGTAAAGTCAATTATTCGCATTTTGTTCATTACTCTTACGTTATATATGTAAAATAAGTATCTTTATAATAATTACAACTAGATATCTAAATCAAACAAAAAAATAATTCTTTTAACAAATTTTTAACAACTCAAAAGTTAACACAATGGATATGTATGAATCAAAGTGATAAACAAAAATGAGAGTTGCGATAATGGTAATATAATATGGTGATAATTGATTGCGGTCGGGGTTAATAGAAGAAGAAAACAAAAAAGGAGAATAAAACAAGGCAACATAATAGTAACGGCAAGATAATAATAGTTATATATGTGAAAAAAAAAAATAGTGTATAATATGATGAGATGGTATAATTAAAATAAAAATTAATAATTTTAAAATAATAATAAAATTAAAGATAATTAAAAATGTTCAATATAAAATTATAGAAAATAATTTTTTATATATTAGAATTATGTATAAGAAAAAGAATGTTTTGATATGAATATAAATTTTTAAATTTATTTCAAATTAAATAGGATTGAGAAAATAAATAAATTTAATATATAAATAATTAATTTGTAAATAATATTAATAAATTTTTATCTTGATTTTGTTACACATAATAACAATAAAATCCTTTTCTTAGTTTCTATTTGCGTATTCTTCAATTTTAAGATCTCATATCATTTTTCTGCTCCAAAATCAACTTCGTTTTGTTAGGTATTTTTTTTTCTCTTTCAAAATTTTTTATTCTTTCATCTGATTTAATTTTTGTTTTGATGCTTGAGATTTCAAAATTTTTGTATTCAAGCTTCTTATTACTAATACGTATTAAAGTAAGTATTCATATTCTCAAATCTATTCTCTAATTAATATTTTTTTATTTGGCTTCTTATTAAGCTATTCTATAATTCAGAGTTTTTTATTTGTTCGTCATACCTAATTGCTCTTGAATTTGTTCCTCATATCTAATTTGTGTAAATTGATCGGTAGTTTTGGTAAAGTAATTGCTCTTTTCCGTTTGATTTTTCTATTTTTTTTTATTCAGAATTCTATTCATTTTATGTTTTATCTAATTTGACTTCTAATCCTTCATTTTTTACCTTTTCAATTTTTGCATACCACGTGTTTATTCTTTTTCCTAAACCAAAGGTTGATATCAAATAGGAGTATCTTGCCTTACTTTAAAAGCTTGGATATATATATATATGTATTCTACTTTTGAGAATCTGAATTTTTATAATATATTAGTTTGCATTAGTTTTGTTTAGTTGCTTAATATAGGTCAAATAATTTTATCAATAGTTTTCAAATTGCTATTAAAAAAACAAGTTCAACCAGTTGAGACAAGTATTTTTTTATTATTGAAACATACTGTTTGTTAAACTTAAAGAATTTTTAGCATATTCATGACTAAATTTGGCGAATTTTAACTCTGTTTAGTGGCATTTTTAATTGATTAACTATATTGGTAGCATTCTTATTAGAATCTTACTTTTTCTACTTGTGTTACTAGGCACACTTTTCCTGTCTCGGTTACCAAATCCTAAATCCTATAAATTCCCCTTTGCTGCTTCTTACACTTCCACCATATCGCAACACATTCTTTTTCTCTCTTTCTCATCATTTCCATAAACGTTCACAATTCCTTCTCATTTGTAAGTTCCTCTCCTTTCATTGCATTCTTTTATTTATTCATTTCGTGTTATTGTAATTGTTTCCTTTTCTCTGTTATATAGATGCACCAATACTTCTCTAGTTTGTTTGAATATTTGTTTTGCTTCTAAGTTCATTGGAACCATCAATTCTTGTTTTGTTTTAGATTGCCGTTCCTTTTGGTCATTTTGGTTGTTACTTACAATTTTGTTTTTTACAGCTGCAATTTATGTAAATTGTAATCATTAAAGTCATTTATAGTCTTTTAGAATGCATTTTTTATTGTTTATTGTTGTTCGATAATACTAAAAACTCTATATTATGTTTGTTATGTATGACTCATCATATTAGCTAAAACAGTTCTATTATTTTTGTACGAGTATAATTAGTTCATATAAATTGAGTATTGTTAGGGAGTTAATGACCTAAGTGTACAATGTGTACAATGGGCACCTATACTATCCAGAATAACCATCCGGATACCAGAGATAATAAACATCTCATGTCATAAAATCACTCATCCTAAAAAATTAAACTGATTTTGGAATTCACCAAGGATCAAACTCTTAACCTTTCGAATCTAGAACTCTAATACCATATCATGAAATCACTCATCCCAAAAGCGTAACCTAACAGGACAATGTAATACTAATGGTCATATCTCTAATACTTCCTAAACTTTCATTGTACACATTATACGCTTAAGTCATTGGCTCCATATACTTATTCAAGTATAAAATTGCTCTTATAAATAACTAAATTTCACCCTAAAACTTGACATTACATAAAAGTAAAAAAAAAAATGTATTATAGACACTTCACATAAATTTATATTTTAATAGATATAATTGTTCATGTCAATTATTTATAGTAATAAATTGGAGTCCATTTAAAATTTGCTCATGCATCTATTGAAATTATTAAATAATCTGACAGGCATATTAGTCTTTGAAATTATTGGTACAGGCTCAAAACTACTTGTATGTCGAACTAATTTGGAAAAGAAATTGAATTTTGATGAACACTCTTTCTGGGGTACTTATTTTTGTCTTTCTAATTCAGCTTAAAAAGTAAATTTCTTATAATATTTTTATTAGTCTCAAAACTCATTTAAAAATTAAAATCACAGGTAAAAAATTTTTGTCTACCAATCAAGTAAATTAATGTTAGTGGACTGTGTAGGCATGGATATTGATCTGAGCTGAGCTGATCCGCATACTGTGTCTGTAATTCTGTTTTTTCTCTAATGCAAGCTCTCATCTTTTTTTCCTTTTTTTTTTTTTATATTTTTTTATTATTCTGGTCTTCTTGATTTACATATTTCAGCAACTTTGTTTCCTCAAGGAGAAAAAAATAAACATCAAACTTTACATCATATTTTATTAAATGTGCTGCTTAATTTTCTGTTTTGTATATGGTGGGCAGTGGTACATTATTAAAAGAGGAAGAACAAATTAAAGTTTATATATGTTGAGCAGTGATTACATTATTTTTTTAACTAATTTCTATTGATTATTTTTAGCTTTTGGTATGAATTATGTGACATGGATTTTTTGGACTTTATTATAGCTACACTTGTATTTTAACTTTTTTTTTTCTATTGAGACTTGTGGTTTCTGGTGCTTATTTTTAATATTATTTTCAGGTATGTTAATCTTATCGTATATTCAATGGATAAGGATTGGATGCAAATTAAGAATAGAGCCCTTTTACAATGAATAATTCTCCACATATAAGCGTTTTTTTATATATACAAGTCATTTATATTAACGCGCTTCGAACCGTTACTGCACGTTTTCACTACACCTTCTTCTTCTTCTTCTTGCTGCACGTTCTTCTTCCTCTTCCTATTCTTCTTCTTCTTTTCTTTCGTTTCTTGCCTTCTCTTTCTCCTTCTTCATTTATGTGCTTTTCTCTCTGTTTTCTTTCTTCGTTATTCTCGATTTCCATTATTTTTTGACATCGAGCTCTGAAATCGTTTTTGAAGAAGAAGAAGTAGCAGAAGATGAGGAGGAGAAAGAGAAAGAGTTCTGAATTATGCATAAGGTGTACTTCAACGAATTTTGGGTGTATTTCTTAAATCCTTTGGGTGTAGTTTTGTAATCCTTTGGGTGTATTTCTGTAATCCTTTGGGTGTATTTCTATAATCGTTTGGGTGAATTCTTGTAACCGTTTGGGTGTATTTCTGTAATCATTTGGGTGTATTTCTGTAATCGTTTGAGTATATTTCTGAAGTTCCATTATCTTCACATTTGACAAGAAACTCGTTTTCATGGAGGAAGAAGAAGAAAAGTCGTTCATAATGCATGGTGAGTAGCGCGCTTTGGAAATAGAAAGTGGTTGAATAACGTGCGTTTATTTACTCTTGAATGTGTAAGTGTAATGCATGTGTTTTGCCTAACAATATAGGAGAGGTGTCAAGGAGTTCTTAGATTTTGCCTTTAATAAAAAATTCTAACAATGAAAAATCTTAAAAAGATTTAAAAACAAATCATTATCACAAGTTAAAAATAATATTTCCGCCTTCATTTTTTGATGTCATGATCCATTTATCTATTCATTTGGCAAGTGAGGCAAAAATTGCAGGACCGGTCCATTATCGATGAATGTACCTTATTAAGAGATAAATATTATTTTATGATATAATTTTAGATAAAATGTTCAATAAATTCTTTTACTTATATATTGTTCTTTTTTGAACAAAGGTAATCGAGCTTATCCAAAAGGTTCATGAAGTGCACGAAAAAGAATTCGAATTCGATATATTCTTTAATATTTTTTAATTTTATTAGTCTTTTTTAGAGATTTATTATAAAATAGATTTAGTTTCCTGACATAAAAATACTAATAGCATAACTAATTTTATTTGTATATATATTTTCTTTCTCTAAGAAAATTAAGATTACTATACCATAAATTTTGAAGCTAGTGACTACAAACAAAAATACGCTTGAGGTAAACATATTGAGTTTCTCACCTCTCTTCTATGGGTTAGTTTATACTTCGTGGATAAACAATTCCTAGACTATAGCTTATTAATTAATTTTATTGCCTTGGTGAGACACAGAAAATAATAAGAGATTATCATATACAATCGTCTTGTTCTACATATTTATTGAGTTGAGCCTGTCGTTTTCTTAATAATGTTTTAGTTTTTCAGTTACATTCATCACCAACTTCGAGGGGGTGAATGCTTCTGTATAATTAATATAAAAAATTATATCTAAACACATTAAAAAAGAAACTACTCGTACAACTGTTTCCATTCGTAATAAATCATGCCTTTGAAAGACTTTAGGGTAAATTATTAATGATTATTATGTGCATGCACGGCAGAAATTACGAAACATGATTGACAATTCTCACCATTCATGAGATCTGCGCTGGTATAATAATTAATAAAACAAGATAATGAAGGAGGAAATTTGTACTAAAAGCTTAGTAATAGTTTTCCAAACAAGTAAATATATATAACCTACGTAATTCGTCGTCGTCGTATCTTGTTTTGTTTGGTACTATTAATTAGCTCCATAAAAGGATATATAATTATTATTACTCGTGCAAATAGAGAAATGACAAAAGTGTAAGAACCATACGGATAAGCAGTGAAGGACCGAGGTTTAGAGGAGGTTCTGAAAAAATACATATAGGAGATTAGATTGGTATTCGAATTCTCCATAGTTCATGTTGTGAAGCATACTAATTTTTTAGATGGGGACTATTAACCACTCAATTATTTCTCTAACCAAAAAAATAATTTTATTTATCTTTATTTTATTGAACAGAATATAACTATATGAATTAATATAGTTAGTATTATTTAAGATTGGGATTATCAACAATAAAAATTTGTCTAAATTACTTTAATTTGTTTCCTTTGTCCAAAGTTATTTTTTTTGGTCTAATAACTCACTTCTTCTTTTTTTTTTGTAAATTTCGAGAATATTCTCGTTTATAGATTCGAAATTCACATCTATAAATTAAAAGTCCAAATAATTCATTCTGTAATATATATATATATATATATATATATATATATATATATATATACTCAATATCCATAAAAAATTACAAAATTTTATTTTGGGATTTATCTTAAAAATTATTTATTTTGTTAAATTTAATTTAATATTAAAAAACAAACAAAAAAATTAATTCAATAAAAAGTTAATGAATAATAATGATAATATATTTTTTGAAACTAATTAATTGATTCTTTATTAAATTAAATCTCAATTTTTAATCATGAATAAAATTATTAGTATTTTTGTTTTAAAAAATTAGTTAAGATTATAAAGAATAATATCTTTTTATTACTTCATATTTTTATTTTAAAATTATATAATATTTTCTAATTTTAACTCTTAAAGAATCTTACTTATAACAATTGTTTTAGTTGCTCTCAATTATTAGATTCCGAATCTGGATGATCAGAGAGGTCCATTGAGCATGCAAATTAAAGGTCCGTTGGATGTGATTGATTTGTTGACTGTACATGATGTCCTAATAAGTGATGAGTACTGCTAGCATTACTACTTGGATCATTAGTTAGTGAATAATCAAGATCAAGTACAATCATTTGTGCTTCCCATTTCCCTAGATCCTAGGTACTAAGTACTAACTATCTATAATAAATTTTGATCAATTTATTATAATAAATTTAATTATTCTACTATAATAAATTTAATTAATTTAATAATTAATTATTTAACTAAAAAATATATAATTATTAATTTAATGACTAATTTTAAATACGTAAATATTATTTTTGCTCATCAGAGTGATTTGAAGAATAATAATTTGATTTTCGTCCTAAAATTAAATTGCTTTCATTGGAAGCATCTTAATGACAATGTGTTATCTCAATTCTACACACGTAAGTATTTTATTTTAGATTATTGTTTTTATGAAATATTAATTAAGTTTTATTTATCATTATTATATTTTTGTGTATTAAGCATATATATATATATATATATATATATATATATATATATTATATTCTGTAAAATAATATTGAGTACTATTAAATAACTAATTTTTTAATTAATATTAACTAATCTTTTAAATTATTTTATTTATTTTAAATTTTAAATTTTAAATTCTAAATCATCATAAAATTTTAACTATAAATTTTAGATTATAAATATTAAATCATAAAATTAATTAGTATTAATTAATTAAAAATTACTCTTCGAATACTTTTTCGTATAATTTTAGTGTATCATAGCCACTTGAACTTGGGCAGAAAAGAGAACAAACGAATATTTCTCATATCCGACTGAACCGCTATAGAATTGAAGGAATTTTACATAATTAATTAGAACTCGATTTAATTACAAACCTTTGGCGGCTTAGATGGATAATCCAGAGGGAAGTGAAAAGTGACTCGAAAAACACCTCCACTATATGGAGTGCTTGGAGGACCCATGATTGTTTCTTCACAAGGAAGCATACCTCTCTGACTTGGGGGAAAATCGTGGATAAGCACACATTAATTATTAAAATAGATATCAATTTAAATAATTTTTTATATTATTTTATTATTTTAATTTAAATATTTAAATAAATTTTATTAATTAATTTTATAATAAAATTAATATTTATATACTAAAATAAAAATAACATATAAAAATTAACAAAATATATTTTTAATTAAAATTAATAAAATATAAATTTTAGTGGGTATTAAGATTAATAAAAAAAATTAAATATTTACCTTAATAGTAATTGAAATAAATCAAAAAATTAATTGTCAAATGTATTTTTAATATTTTTAGTACTTTTTTTTTAATATTTTTAGTATTCTTTTTTAATATATTTTTATATAATATATTTTTAGTACTTTTAGTACTCTTTTTTAATATGTTATAATTTTTTATTATTATTATTATTTATGATTAATTTTTTATTTAATTTACTTTACCTAATAAGATTAATAAATCATATTATAAAAGATAATAAAAAATAATACAAAAAAATCACAATTATAAAAATATATAATGTCAAACAAATAATTAACAAAAAATAAAAATAATAAATAATAGAAAAAAGTGTTCATATAAATACAAATAATAAGAATTTCATACATAATACAATAACATGCATGCATGCATAAAGAATAACGTTGGTAAAAGGTAAATAAAGATGTCAATGAGTTATAACTCAAATGACATAGTCTCCCCATACTCAATTAAGAGGTTGCGAGTTCGAGCATCGTTCGCACAAGAACTGAGAGTCTTGAGACCGAAAAAAGAGAGAAAAAAAATGGGTTTTGGATGTTGTTCAGAATTCAGATTATTTGGGAATAAGGAGAAAAAAAGTATATGGAACCAAGAGATGACCAGTCAAAAAGTAAATAACATAATTAATTTATAATTATCTTAATTAGTTTAAATTTTTTTTATTTACAATATTTGTTATTAATTACTGTTTCATTAATGAATAGTTACCCCTTACTAGTTTGAAGCTTCTAAGATTCTATGTTATGAAGGAGACTTGTTAATAGCTATGCCTATTTTTATTCTTAAACACTTGTGAATATTGAACAGGTTGCATTCAGGACAAAGATATTTCACCCAAATATTAATAGCAAGGGAAGCATGTGTCTCGACACATTGATGCAGTGGATACCTGATCTGACCATTTCCGAGGTATGTCTCATAATAATAATTTTGGGATTATGAAGTAGATAACAGTATAGGCTGATACAATTGGCTCATGTATATTGTATTTAAGCATAGCCATTCTATAGCTCCTTTATTGAAGGTGTTAAGCTGCTACTAAAGATTGTTTACTTTGTTTGTCTACGTCCTTAGGTGTTGGAAGCAATTCGCTCCTTGTTGATTCACCCAAACCTTGATGACCCTTTAATTTGGTCCCTGAAATCGCCCACATGTATAAGACGGACAGGAAGAAGTACGAGTCAACCGCCAGAAGCTGGACCCTGAAATATGCCTAAACGTCCCTTGTATGAATATTTGTTGTCTATAATCGTAACCAAATTAAGGTCTCCACTTAAGAACGAGGGGAAAACCTTTTGGGAATACATTCAAACGAGGGGAAAACGTTTTTTTTTTTTTGGTCACAGTGTGAGCTGAAAAACCAACCCAAATAGTGACTTGACGGAATTTTAGCAACAGGGAATCAGGGATCCAATTAGTTTCTTTTAGTGGTAAAAGATGCCCGTGGAGCAATTAAACTAAAAGAGAATAGATTATATGTTACTATCTGTAACTATTTCTTATCTTTATTCCCTCATTATATCAACAAGAACATGTGAATATCCAGATATATACTAATTTTATTTTGTTTATATTACTAACCATCATTTATTTATGGGAAGGCAGTAATTGCTCTTCAGTGGAAGTTTCAGGACTCAATATCGGATGGGGGCAGCTGCTGATCTGATCGAGCTTTCTCATTCGTTTTTTTGTTTTGAGTTCTTCTGCAATAGAAATATTGACAGTAGTTTTGGTCAAGGCCCCAGAAAGTTACTAGCTTCATGTTTATTGGATTTCACCAACTCTCTTTATTTTTCCACTCAATGCTGATATGATGAATTTCGACAAATTTTCAGAGAATGCCCTTAGATTTTGATGACAAGCAAGGTTTGTGGTCTCTCAAGAGGGAATTGCCTGTAAGTGCACTTATAGAAACAAGTTTGCAGATTTAGCCGACTCTAGTTTTCGGAATTCAAATTTTCTTTAATGCATTTGCTAGTTTCGTGATATGCAAAATTGTTTAAGAAACAAGTTTCTTATAACTTTTTTCATAAAACTTTATGTGAGTAGTTATCTTTTTTTTTATTCAATTAATTGATTTCTTAACTTTTATACTTTAACTATAAGGAGATATGTGAGAGTGATATAGCTAAAGACGACTCCAATCAAGCTTCGTATCTTCACTGATGAATAACTTATGCTGTATTTTACAACAACAAAAAATACAATGAAATATGGACTAAGTTGCATTAAAAAATAGAAGAGTAAAAATACAGAATGTCTTTTTTGGTTCACTAAACCTTAATATGTTTATTTTGTGCTTCG
This sequence comes from Arachis hypogaea, assembly GCF_003086295.3. NCBI lineage: Eukaryota > Viridiplantae > Streptophyta > Magnoliopsida > Fabales > Fabaceae > Arachis > Arachis hypogaea. The sequence goes on from NC_092050.1 coordinate 157,497,272, forward strand.
ACACCTTTCTTTATCCATGAATATTTTTTTCTCTTCCGAGGCCGCAAAGTATAATTGTCATTGCATTCATAATCTGGGTCTTTGCCAAAGTAGGGACAACCATTACTAATAACGATAAGGGCTTTTTTCATCGAGTAACGCAGAGTAGGTCTCTTCTTTGGATTGGTGGATAGGGGACCACTACTAGGAGTGGTATCTATTTCATGAGGTACTTCGACGGCAATGGTTGGAGTGGGACATAGCGACTGTAGCAAAGGTTCTTTTTAAATTTCTTTTATCAATATTACTCTTAACTGTGAAGACACAACTCACACAAGAGACTGGAGCCTGTGACGATGCGAGAGTTGTTAGGATTAGGATTTAAAATTACTATTAAAAATATCTTTTTGTTTTCTTTATATATTTTTTATTCTATATGAACTCTTTAATTACTTTTACTATTAAACTTAGATTTTTGAATTTAGCATTTCTTCTTATGTTTTTCTTTTCTTTAAAAAATCAAAATAAATCAAATCTATCAATTTAGCTTGTTAACTCAAACTAGTGGAATTTGGCTGATATAAGAAAGTGAGAATGAAATTTGAATTGATCTATAAATTTTTTTTATAAACAATCGTTGGATAAAAAAAAAATCGAATTACTCTAAAGAAAATTAGATCATCTCATATTTTATTAGGCTGGTTATTAGATATAAGTGGATCAAATCGTCTTTTATTAAAATAGAATTCATTACTTTTTATTAAACTCTTGCATCCATAAAATTAAAATTCAAATTAGTGAATATAATTTATGACAAAAGACAATTACACTGTAAGATTAAATAAAAAAAATAATTTTAAATAAGAACAATTACTAAATAACCAAATGAATAAAAGTACCACTACATTCATAAAAGATATAAAAAATTATATAACTTGTACCTTAAAAAAATTAATTTTGATAAAAATAAAAAATATATTATTATTATACAAAATAATTAAGAAATATAATAAATTAAAAAAGTAAAATAAAATACTTTTTTCTAAATCTGACCCTCATAAACAATAAAATTTAATATTATACATAGCATTCAGTCGTACAAAAATTAATAATAAGAATTGGACAAAGAATTTGGTACACAGATACTTTCCTAAAACATTGTTGGTGGATGTTATAATACTTCCCTCATGTTTGGAGTTTTGAAACTGTTTTACATTATTAATATTGTAATATATGTTGGCACAATTTTTTAACATGTATTTTATTAATAGAGTTTTTATTATATATTGATAACATCATCAAATAATTAATGCCAACAAATTATATTTTTTAAAAAAGTTAATATTTAAAAAATTAACACTAACATAAAATTATACTTTTAAATAAAAATATAAAATAATAATAAAATATTAATCTCCCATCTTTACATATTAAGCAACATTTTTTCTTAATTAGTATTTTATTAGTATTAATTTTTTTATTAAAATAAAATAAAAAATTATTATTTTCCATAACAATTTTTTATTTTTATCTTTTAAGATTTATTTTGTTTTAGATTTTCATAAACTCAACATAATTTAAAATTTTAAATTATAAAATTTTTAAATTAAAGGTTAAATAAATATAATTTCATTAATAACTTAATTTAATTTAATAAAAATAAACGTATTCATATTATTATATTCATATGATTAATTATATTTATTCAATTTAAAAAATAACTATATAAAATTGTTAATTATAAATTAAAAAATTAATATACTCATATTATTTTTAATACGATTATATTTACAATATGTTCTAATAGTTTGGTGAATCAACTGTGTATAAAGTTTTTAATTATTTAATAAATCAATACTCTATATATTTTTATTTTTAAATTAATTTTTTGCAGTTAAAATTTTTATTTTTTTTATATTTATTTTACCTCTTCTGTTTTAAATTAAAAAATCCTTTATATTTATTTTACCGCATAGTTCTCTTTCTTAAATTTCACTTCTAACCAAATCTATCACCTTTGTTTACTACCTGGTGTCTTGTTCAACGTTACATCTTTATCATTTTCTATTCGTATTATTTTTATTATCTTAAGCAAAAAATATCTCTAACTATATTTTTTAGATAAAATTTTTCAGATATTATGTACTTATATATACACTCTAGTATTATTAATTTAAAAAATTACATATATCTATCTCTTTTGTTGAGATATTTAAAAACCATGTTTAACCGCTTTAAAAAATAATACGAAAATGTTTATTTAAGATAAGATGAATATATTTATTTAAAATTTTTTAAATTTTAAATAAATTTATTCGTATTAATTTAAAATAATACGAATATGTTTATTTAAATAAAAAAATTTTAGAATAATAAAAGTATTATGTCCTTTTAATTCTTTTAAATTTTTAGTTTTATCATAATTTTATAATAATTTAATATCAATTTAAAAATAAAATAAATTTAAATTAAAACAAAAAATTTAACCCAAATAAAATTTAATGCTAATTCTTTTCTCTTTTCTTAGTAATTAAATGATGATTCTTCTCTCTCTTTTTAAATAAGGAGCACTAAAACTCTAAACAAATGTTTTCTCTTACTTTTAATTAAAGAGCACTAAAACTCCAAACAACTTTGGAGTATCAAATCACTTCCCCCCTTCTTTCTTTGACTTATAAACTGCAAAGTGCAAAACTTACAATACTCCTCTGTTGTTTGGAGTTTTGAAACTCCATAAAATTTTACCAAAAAAAAAAAATCTTTATGAAAATCCCATTTTAACCCTCCTATTCATTTTCATTCCTTGCAAATTCCCATTCACTTCATTTTAACTACTGTTATAATTTGTTGGATGGAACGCCGCGCTGCCAAGTTGCCGTCTGTCCACCGCGTCTATTCCACCATACGCTCCTTCTTTTTCGTCACCGTGTTCCTGCTCTGCAACATTCATTGTGGTAAAAAAAAAAAGTTCCGACAAATTAAAAAATTTACAACAGCAACGATGACGATGGCAAACGTAACCACCAACAAACTCCATCGCCCGAAAACGAGCATGCCATCAAATCACCGGCGATCCCTGAAACTACGACGGCAGCGACAACAATGTCCCGACAACTGCGATCGATTAGTATACCAAGTTCTCTTCCTCTCAAAGTTTCAAACCATAACCAGTTTGAAAGATTAGAACTCGTTGATTCAAAGAAAATCTGTTGATAATTTACAAATAATTTTAGTTATGAACAAAATTGATTGGGCCAGATAACAATTGTAGCAATGATCATCTGGAAGATCTGGAACGCCCGGAACTTGCTGATAAATCTTCATCGCCGGATGCCATTCACGCTGCTGCCATGGAGCTCGCGGGAGAAATGCAGAGGGGATTCTCAAGCTAATTACAGTAGAGATTTTTTTGTGCCAATAAGCTTTTTTAGGAAAACCCACACTAACTTAGGAAAAAAATTTCGAGCCCGATCTGTGATGCGACGATGACTCAGGATCCCGGAGGTCATTCCACAGCAGTTGCGTAAGGGAGGATAGGAAGAGATTTGCGTTCGGCCAAGGTGGGTGCCTCCGTTGGTGGCGTCAGATGCATTAGAGGCGGCGAAAGAGGTGTCAACGGCGCAAACAGTCTCCTTTGCGGCGGTGAACGGAGGAAGAACGAAGAGCTCTCTCTCACCATGAGGAACGACGGCAGCAGAATGATGAAACTAGATGAATGGGTCTTGGTTTTTGAGTGTATCCGGGTCGGGTTCTGTTTCTCGATTGGGCCAGCCCATGGTCCCACATTTGACCAAAACAAAACAAAATACAAATTTGGCCCAATAAATTTAAAATATAAAAAATAATAAATCACTTTTTTTCAACTTTTCGTATGGAGTTTCAGTACTCCAAAACATATTAAGAGTATTGAATCAGGCACCAACATTGTTCACGTAAATCTTATTACTTATGTAAGTATGTCTATTAACATTAAATGGACAAATTCTAGTTCACTGAAAAATTAATTGTCTATTTCTACTAAAATTGACTCACCAAAATTTGAGCAATATTTAAAAAGTCATGTGAGATTTTTGGTACTAGAATACTATCTATTATTGTAACATAATATAATAATGAGTTAATAGTTAAATTTGTCTTTAAAAAATTATTAATTTTTTAAATTAGTCTCCAAAATATTAAATTAGTCATATTAGTTTTTGAAAAAAAAAATATAGGTTAAATTCGTCTTTTTGTTAGTCAAATGATGATATATCACGTTAAGTGTCATGTGACATAATAAATTAATTGTTTCTAGAAGAAAATATCAAATCGGTACCCAAAAGATTCAAACGCGAATAAAATAGTACCTGAAAGATGTTATCGACAAAAAAATTTCTAAAAAAACTTAATTTTGACAAAAATGATCAACCGTTAATTGAGTTCTCTAGAGTTAAGGTTAAATGTTAAGGTGTCAATTAGCAATTATCATCTTTACAAAAGCTATCCATACTTTTAATTTTTATAATTTTAAAAACACCCTCGTTTCAATTTTTCTAAAAATCCTAAATCCCTAATCCCTTTTTTTGAGACTCGTCTTTTCCTTCTCCGCCTCTACCTTTCTCCTCCTCCTTCCTCCAACCAACTCCATGGCCTTCCAATAATATTCAATCGCGATCTCAAACTACTTCTTCTTGTAAGCAGTATTACCAACTTCCTCTTTTGTCAAATCTGCCACCTCTAGCTCCAACGGCTTTGAAATCTCTTCTACAGCAGTAGCAACTCACTTCCTCTCTTACGCATGGGTCTGTGGTGACTAAGACGAAAATAAAGGAGCCGCTTCCGCCATATTTTTGTCATCATCATCCTGTGTCTGGATCTTTACATAGAGCAAAACACCAATGACTTGCGTTACCCTTAGATCTTTCAGATAAAGATATTGCTCAGACTTTTCTGAATATCATGCATTATCTTCACGAAATTCGGTTGCTAAAGATAAACTCAGGTTCATGGATCTGCGGTAAGCCAACCCACATTCCCAGGCCAGAGAATACCTCGCCGAACTAATTGGTTGTCAGAGGACGAGACCTTGCTGCCGAGGAGGAAGGTAGAGGCAGTAGTGAACGGAAATAAGGAGGAGTTTATTTGGGAAGAAGAAGAAAACATGGACGAATTATCATGAGAAGAAAGAAGGAATGAGAGTCTCAGAAAAAAGGGATTAGGGTTTTTAGAAAAATTAAAATTGAGGTATTTTTTAAATTATAAAAATTAAAAGTATGGGTAACTTTTGTAATTATGATAATTGTTAACTGACACCTTAACATTTAACTTTAATTCCAAGTAACTCAATTGATGCCTGATCACTTGTGTCGAAAATGAATATTCTTTTAGGGATCTTTTTGTCGATAACATCTTTTAGATATTATTTTGTCAGTGTCTGAATCTTTCGGGTACTAATTTAGTATTTACCTCTTGTTTCTATTATTTTATACAAAGAGAATTTTGTTTATTAAGATCTAAAATTGATATTAAAATTAATGTTTAATTATTCTGTTGGTCCCTATAATTTTATTAAATTTTTAATTAAGTCTCTATAGTTTTTTATTTTCAATTGAGTTTCTATAGTACTTTTAATTTTATAATTATGTTATTTTTAATGTAAAAAATGTTAGAATTATCTGAATATTTATTTACAATCTAAAGGTATTCATCATTAAAAACCGAGTTAAATCTCAAAATAATCCCTGAACTTGCACTCAAGCCTCAAAGTGATTCTTAAAATTAATAATTACTCAAATTTATCCCTAAAATTGTCCTCCGAGACTCATAGTAATCCTAAATTAATTTCCTTCCATCCTTACCATTGGAAATGACTTAAACGACGTCGTTTTGTATTTATTAAAAAAAAAACCCACACTCCCCTTCCCCAATTCCCCTTTTCTTTCCTTTCCCTTATCTGTTCTTCTTCCTCTTCCACAACCCATCTCCAGTTCCCCTTTTTCTTTCCCTTCTGAAATTTGTCATATAAACCAAATCACAGATAAAATATTTTTAGTCTCTTCTACTTGCTAGGTTGAAAAAATTAAAAATAGATGCATGTGTTTTCTATGACATCAAATTATTTACAATCCATCCTGTCACCACTTTGTAGGAAAAGTGTTAGTTTTTTTCTCTCCAAATTTTAATTCCAATTGGTTGGTTCATATGCTTTACCGGTAACGGGATCATGTTGTTTTATATTTGTTAAGGAATTGGCTCTATCTCTATTTCTCCAGCCCTCGTGCCAATTTAGTAGCTTAAACTTACAGCAAATTTTGGTTTCACAATCACTGTCAGTGAGGTTGAAGCATTTTTTGAGCTATTTAAGAGCATAATCAGTTTGGTTGTTGATGATGGACTAATAAGTAAGGTACCATATAGCAAATGCGTTTTTCTCCTAGTTTCCAACATAGTTGTATTTATGACATCTATTTTGTGATGTTCATTTTATTATGAGATATTTGGTGTGCTTTTTAATTTCTAGACATGAATGATCAACAATATATTATATTATTTTTTGTCTTTTTCATTTTCTTAAATAGAATCTCACACAGTATCATGATAAATTGCTTATACAATTACCAATATTTTTTATTTCTATTTGTTCTTCACATTCATTTCATAGTCTGTTCTTTGATTACAGTGTTCTTTCTTTGCAGGAAGAATTTCAATTGACAATCTTCAAGAATAGAAAAAAAGGAGAATATCTTTGCCAATCGGGTACTATACATACACAACACGGTCACATGGGTCTGGTTTATGAATAAGGCCTTCATTTTTAAGGTTTCTTGTAGGGGTGTTCATAAAAAAAACTAAAATGTGGTTAACCGGTTAAAAAATCATAACCACATTGTGGTTAACTAGTTTAATAAAACAATTTTAAAAATTATATCCATATTTTTTAGAATTGGTTAACCAAAATCAAATTAAAAAAACCAGTTTTTAACCGGTTAACCAAAACCAAAACCAAATTAAAATCAAAACCTAATTTCAAAATCAAATTACATACTCTCTCTCCCTCTCCCCCATCTCTCTCTCTCTCTCTCTCTCTCTCTCTCTCTCTCTCTCCCTTCCTCTCTTTTTCTCTCTCCCTCCTTCTTTCTCTTCTCTCTGTCTCTCTCTCATCTTTCTCTCCCTCCCCTCTCTCTCTCTCTCTCTCTCTCTCTCTCTCTCATTTTCCTCTTTCTCCTCCTCCTCTTTGTCCTCTCCTTTTCTCTCTCTTCTTTTCCCCATATTTCTCTCCCCTCTCCCCTCTCCCCCTCTCTCCCCCTTCCTTCCCCCCTCTCTCTCTCTCTCACTCCCTTCTCTCTCTCTCACTCATTTTTCTCTTTATCTCCTCTCCCCTTCTCTCTCCTTTCCCTCTCTCTCCGCTTCTCTCTCTCTCTCTCCCTCTTTCTCCCCCTTCTCTCTCTCTCTCTCTCTCTCTCTCTCCCTTCCATCATCTCTTCCTCCTCTCTCCCTCTCTCCTTTTTCCCTCTTTTTCTCCTTCTCTCTCTCTCTCTCTCATATCTCTCTCTTTCCCTTTCTTCCTCTCTTTCTCTCTCTCTCTCTCTCTCTCTCTCTCTCTCTCTCTCCTATCTCTCTCTTTCCCTTTCTTTCTCTCTCCCTTGTCTCTCTATCCTTCTCTCCCTCTCTCCCCTTCCCTATTTTTCTCTCTCCTTCTCTCCCTCTCTCTCTTTCTCTCTTTGTCTCTCTCTCCTTCTCTCCGCTCTCTTACTTCCCCTCTCTCTCTCTCTCTTTGCCCTCTTTGTCCCCCTCCCTTCTCTTTCTTCCTCTCTCTCCTCTTCTATCCTTCTCTCTCTCTCTCTCTCCTTTATCCTTTCTTTTCCCTTCTCTCTCTCTCTCTCTCTCTCTCTCTCTCTCTCTCTCTCTCCTCTCCTTCCCCCCTCTCTCTCTCTCTCCTTTCCCTCCCCTCTCTTTCTCTATCTCTTTTTTTCTTTTGTCTCTCTCGCTCCTCTCTCTTTCCTTTTCTTCTTTCTCTCTCTCCCATTTCTCTCTCTCCTCTTCCTCTCTTCCTTTTCTCTCCTTCTCCTCTTTCTTTTCTTACTCTCTCTTTTCTCTTTCTCTCTTAACCTTCTCTCAATCTCTATCCCTCTTCTATCTCTTTTCTCTTCTTCTCTCTAAAGCGAGAGAGAAAAGAGAGAGGAGGAGAAGATAGAGGAGGAGAAAGAAAAAAGGAGAGAGATAAAAAGAGTGAAGAAGGATAGAAGAGAGAGAACAAGAGAGAGAAAGAGGACAAAGAGGGAGAAAGAGAAAGGAGAGAGAGAAGGAGAAAGAGAGAAGGAAAGAGAGACAAAAAAAGATAAAGAGAGAGAAAAGAGAGGAGGGGAGAGAGAAGAAGAGGGGAGAGAGAAGGAGAGAAGGAGAGGAGGGGAGAGAGAAGGAAAGAAGGGGAGAGAGAGAGAGAGAGCATGGGGAGAAAGAGGGAGAGAAGGATAGAGAGAAAGAAAGGGGAGGAGGAGAAAGAGGAGAAGGGGGGAGAGAGAGATAGATAGAGAGGAGGGGAAGAGAGAGAAAAGAAAGAGAGAAAAGGAAGAGAAGAGGAGAAAGAGAGAGAGAGAGAGAGAGAGAGAGAGAGAGTGAAGGAAGAGAGAAGAGGAGGGGGAGAGAAAAGGAGAGAGATGGGAAGAAGGAGATAAGAAAAAGTTACTCGTATCATTTAAAAAGAAAATTATTTATATTAGAAAAAATTATTTATAGAAAATGTTGAAAAGAGATAAGAAAGAAAAAGGAACGAAAGCAATGGAAGGAATTTCATTAGTTATAAATGTTACTCGTATCATTTAAAAAGAAAAAAAATTAGATTAAAAAAATTTAATTAAAAAAAGGTTTATAAATGTGGATTTTTGTATGTAAAAACCAATTTTATGGTATAAAAACCAATTTTTTTGTATAAAAACTAATTTTTTAGTATAAAAACCGATTTTTTGATGTAAAAACCGGTTATTTTTTAAAAACCGGTTTTTGCTTTAATAACCAGTTAAAAACCGATTTTAAATTTTACTAACCGGTTTTATCATATAAAACCAATTTGGTTAATTAACCAATACTATATTTTTGGTTAACCAAAAAACTGATTTGGTTTTTGGATTAACCAAACCATGAACACCCATAGTTTCTTGCATGCATGAGTGAATGCCTATCTAGCATCACAAATGTACTTTGTTAAATTGATGATTTGCAATGTAAATAGGTTAATGAAGACATTGTTCATTTAGGCTCTATGATTTGGACAACACAGGCTTTATAGAACGCCAAGAGGTATCATATAGTGCAATCCTTTTTTTTTTTTTTGAAATAAAGAAAGCTCGACACATTAAAGTGGAGCACCTAAAACAGTCATAACAAACAAAGTAGAACACAAAAACAAACCTCTGTTATCTCCGGCATTGCCATCAACAACCAAGAGGATCAATACCAGTCCACTCCTTGTAGCTCAAAAACGTCTTTCTTTGGATGATATCAACACCTGTTTCTTTATTGTTGAAAATCCTGTGTTACGTTCCAGCCAAATATTCCAAATCACTGCAAAGAACCCAGTCAGCCACATCTTCCTCTCCTGTTTTCTGTTAGGCCAGCCAGACCAACTCTCAAACAGTTCTTTAATGGTTCCTGGGACAACCCACTCTCTATCAAAACACCTCAGCCAAGCGCACCACACCTGCCACGTAAACTCACATGAAAAAAATAGGTGTTGTACAAATTCCACCTCTTTTTTACATAAAACATACACAATATCACTCTGTGGAATAACTCCTAATCTGCTTAATCTCTCTTTAGTATTAACTCTACCGACTAGCACAAACCAAGCAAAGAGCTCAATTCTCGGAGGAACTAGTCCTCTCCAAAGCGAGCTTGTGAAGCTATAGCTCGTAATATCCGCAGAAAGAGTCTCTGAATGCAACACCTGCATAAATGAGTTAGTAGAAAACACACCTGTATTATCAAATTTTCATACAACATTATCCTCTTTTCCAGTTGACAACTTAACTGGCCTTAATCTCTCATGAAGTTGGTGAACAAGTTCCAACTCCCATGGGAACAACTCTCTCCTCCACTGGAAATTCTAGATCCACTCTAGCCCATCCCAAAACCCATAGTCCCCTATCACGGATCCCTGTTGGTTTGAAACAGAGAAGAGTCTTGGAAAGCTCACTTGCAAAGGACCCCCTTGTATCCAATTATCCTCCCAAAAAAGTGTTCTTCTCCCGTTTTCTACTTCCATCGCTAGCCCACTTACCATTTTTTCCTTCACCTGTTGTTCTTTAATATTCAATTGAAAGATGTCTTTCCACGGGCCCCCCTTAACAGGTAATGTCTGAGAAGATAGCATTGCATGAGGCCTCAAATTATTACATGAACAAACCACCTTCTTCCACAGCGGACAGTCCTCCTTTGAAAATCTCCACCACCACTTAAACAGAAGCGATGTGTTCCTTAGTACTGCATCTTCTACCCCCAATCCTCCAGCCCTTTTGGGTGCTTGAACCACTTTCCACTTGACTAGCGGAATACCGTAGTTTCCGTCATCATTACTCCACAAAAATCTCCTCTGTAATGCAATCAGCTTGTCTGCAACTGCTTTTGGCATCTTATACAGACTGAGGTAATATATCGGGAGACTATTCAACACCGACTTGATGAGGACCAGCTTACCTGCTTTATTCAGAACCTTCGTTTTCCATAAGCTAAGTTTTTCTTCCACCTTATCTATGATCGGTTTCCAAGTTTTCACCAAACGCGGATTAGCTCCTAGAGATATCCCGAGGTATCTAACAGGTAGGACCGCTTCCTTGCATCCCAAAACACCACAAGCGTGTGTCACCCACTCCTTCTCACAGTTAACCGAGATCAGATTAGATTTATCGAAATTGATACTCAGACCGGACATAAGCTCAAAACAGCGCAGCAGTCGCTTATAGTTCACTATCGTCTCTGTATCCAGAGGGCAGAACAAGATAGTATCATCTGCAAATTGAAGATGCGATAACTCAATAAGATCACGCCCAACCAATAAAGGAGCAATTCGCCCTTATAGTGCAATCCTATTATAGTATTATGTGTCAATTTACTTAGATTTTCACTCTATTTTTCATGGTATCAAAAACAACTAACCCTACAGAAGTGTGCTCTACGAACACTTAATAAGTGATATTCGACACTAAAATATGATTTGTTGTAGTGTTCATTTACGTCTCCGCTTACGCCCGATTAATTTTAGTGATCCTAGCTTCATTGTTTTTTTGCGTTACTTCTAACAAGTCAAGCAAATGTTGATTGCACTTCTATGTGAATCTGAAATGAAGCTAGCATATGAGGTGATCGGGTTTTTTTTTTTAATAACTACAAAACTACGTCGTTTCAGTCATTTCCAATGACAAGGATGGACGGAAATTAATTTAGGGATTACTATGAGTCCTGGAAGACAATTTTGGAGACAAATTTGAGTAATTATTAATTTTAAGGATCACTTTGAGACTCGAGTGCAAGTTCAAGGACTATTTTGAGATTTCACTCTTAAAAACCTAACTAGATATTTGACCACATGTATTTTAAAAAAAAAATATTCTGTTAATTTTAATATTTTTGATATGAAAATGACTTAATTATAAAATTAAAATTAGTGTAAGAACCTAATTGAAAACAAAAAAAGTATTAGATCGAATTAAAATTTTGGTAAAACTCTAGGGACCAATAAAGTAATTAAGCATAAAATTAATAGTATTAAAAATATTAAGAATTTAATATTATGAAGAAAAAATAATAGAGATTTATATAAGGACTAATTTGATTAATTTTTAAAATTTTAAAGATGAAAATGACTTATGTGTGTATTTTCAGCGACTATTTTGACTCTAAATAAATTTATAACGTGTTAGATAACACATAGCACACGTGGTATGCCATATGTTATTGACATGACACATCAACTAATTATCTTGTGACATGTGACATTAACCTATCATGTCATCATTTTACCAGAATTTAATGTAAAAATTAATTTATCTAATAAAATAATTATTTAATAATTAAAATTTATTTATAATAATTTTTTGTCTAAAACATTTTTTACAGACTAATTTAATGTATTAATCTAAATTTATTGTTTCGGACATAATAAATTAATGGTTTAATTACTCTATTGGTCCCTATAGTTTCGCCAAAATTTCAATTAGGTCCCTATACTTTTTTTTTTCCTTTTAATTGGGTCCCTATACATTTTTTTTTTCAATTTAGTCCCTATTAACGTTAAACGTCAAAAAAATTTTAGTAAATTGTGAAATTACTTTTATACCCTTAGGGACCTAATTGTAAAGAAAAAAAATATAGGGACTTAATTGAAAATTCGGTAAAACTATAAATATTCAATGAAAAATATTCCTATAATCCCTATTCAATGATTCTAAGACATGAAAAATATTCTTATAATCCATTTTATTTTATCCCTATCATTCTTTTGCTTATTTATATACAAATTGTACCAAAAATACCTTCTCTTTTTTTTTTTTTTGACTTTCAAAATACCTTATCTTAAGAACCTAAAAAAAAGAATGGATAAAATGAAATAGAAATAATAGTAACATATATAAAATTCAGTTTTCATCCATCAAGTATTCATTATGATAATGTAACATTTTACATTTGTGTGGATTCATAGAATATAATTTATGTCTTTATCATATCATGGTACACAATAAAAAACCACAAGACTATGTAATTTGTGTTATTGAAATTTAAAATCTGAAAATCAGTTCTTGTGTTGCAGTCTCCCACTCCCTGAACTAGCATAGAGATCAATAATAACATTGATAACGGACGGTTTTGAGTCGAGAAGAATTCTGAGAGAGGACTTCAGTTCATCAGTAAATATATGCAACCATCCTAAACCTCACTTTTCCCAGACCTGTATAAAAATCACCAATTTAGTAAATCAAATAATAAACTTAAATTCATAGTCATGATTCATGAACCTAGAAATAATAATCTAATAATGCCTTATCAAAGTGAACATTGTAATCAAATCATGCATGCATCACAATGCAAACCAGATAGGAGTAAAGATCGCAAACACTAACCGTGCTTTCTCCAATTTTTCAACCATATCTTTCATTGTGTGTACTGTAATTTTCTTCACCTGGTGTAAATAACACAGCAATTCAGAAAGTGTAAAGCATATACATTATACACCAGCAAGAAATTATTAAGCTCGCAATATGAAGGACACGTAAAGTTCATGCTGGAACTATCAAATTTAAACAAATTGGTTAGTGACAATAAACTTCTGATATACAAAAACAAATTCTTAATAAGCAAAAACTACACATGCCAAGATTAGACATACAATGTGATACTCAGTAATGTTATCTGATAGCAAATATACTTCAAAATGGTCTTTAAAGACCCATTTTGAAGTCAAAGATGATATTCAAAGATAAATCTGATTAGAACTGCTATATCATGTTATATTCAATTCAAGAATCAACTTGAATAGACCTGCTACATTCAATAAAACACAAGGCTAAGGAGAAAACACAAGAAGCTAAGATTCAAGCAGAAGAGCATCAATGTTTCTTTTTCCTTCAGGGCCTTTGGTATATCATGATTTTACATAGTCTCCATAAACAACACCCCGGTATTTGGCTGGCGATGATTCATTTATCAGTTCAGAAGCTGGGGAGATCCTAACCGTCTTCGCTGGATCATGAAATGTTGCCACTAATAGTCTTGCGCGATCAGGATTTGTAATTGCCCTATGCATGCAGCTCTTGTACTTCCCATTTGTTATGATCTGGAACAGAGCATTTTATATTAGACAGGTTGCGCCAATTTTATATTTTCTTATTGAAACTAACCAGCATTTTCCACAGCCTTAATCTCACAAGTGAATGATTTATCAAGAGAACATAGATAAATCACACATATCATGAGAATCCACTATTAAGATGTCACATTGTAGAAGATGGAATATCATACAATGTTATGATTTCAAGAAGAATATAACACATAATCAAAATTGTAAATTGTGAATGAAAACACACCATCTAAACTCAATATTCATGACAGTTTGTCAACCGTAGTTTTACTAAATGAAAAAGCTACCTTTTTTCACTTCTATAATTTTATTCATACCAAGATTTATGACCCAAAAACATCTTCACCAGCAATCCAAGCAACCTAACTTTAGTTTTGTCAAACAAGTTATTCGTAATAGATTCAACACAAAACAGTTTCTAGACCCCTAACCTCAGTTTAAAATATCTATGTCATACTGCACACATGCTAAGAAGTACATACCCATTTTCTAGAACATGCAAGAAACTAAAGAAGAGAGATATTATTAGATAGGTAGTGTCTACCTGATGATCATCTATTGGACATTCTATTCAATTTTAGAGTCATATTGATGCAAGTTTGTCATTAGCCACACTATTCAATCCTAGTCCTGGGCTCTGTCTGAAATGGAAGCCACGGGAGCAGGCGCGAGGCAGCGAAACCAGGCGCGAGGGACGGAGCGGCGGCGCAGTGAGGGAGGGACGGAGGCACGGCGCGGCGAGGCGAGGGAAGCATGGAAGCACGGAGGCACGGAGGCAAGACGCGGCGAGGGAGAGAGGGACAGAGGCGCGGCGAAATACAAGGGATGAGTAGAATACAAGGGACGAGGCACGACAGGGACGCCGAGAGGAGGAGGCGCGGCGAGAGGGCACCGTGCGGCAGATCCGGAGAGAGCTCGATGAAGAGGTTACGGCTAAGGATATGTGAGTGTGGAAGTGAGAAGGATTTTTTTGGAATTTTAAAAATATAAGAGTGTCTTGTTATCCTAAAAGAGAGAATATTCGTTTTTTTAAGAGAATATTCTGTTATTTTAGACGTTTTTGTTACGGTAGGGATTTAATTGAAAAAAAATAACATATAGGGACCCAATTAAAAAGAAAAAACCTATAGGAACCTAATTGAAAATTTTGCGAAACTATAGGACCAACAGAATAATTAAACCTAAATTAATAAGGCAAATAATTAATTACATAACTGGGTATTTTAATGGGCCACTGCAATCTCTGTTGTTTTTTTTTGGGCCATTGTAATTTGTGTATTAGAACAAAGATTATTGTTTTTGGACATGCATCACTGTTAAAAACCTCACTTCATTATTTAATTCTTTTCTCATTTTTTAAAACCAACGGACCATGTATATGTTGAACCGATTTTTTGTCATTTGAACCAAACCAACGGATATATTAATAAAAAAATATCAATTTGACCACATGTTTATCTTAATTAATGATAGAGAGCAACCTTAATAAAGACGCCTAAACCTTTTTTTTAAGGATTTTTTTAATTAAAATTTTACATATGTAATCAATTAAACCGTATTATATATTTCTGTCATAATTAGATTGGACAAACTAATTTAACTAAAAAATCGATGAACCAAATTTTAAACCGATATAAATTAATATCTTTTTAAAAAAAATGTCTATAATATTCTATTATAGAAAATATATAAGAATATTTATCATGATCGCTGGTTGAAGTTAGAAGTTCACTTGTACGGAAAGAATAGGTACAAACGGTCGAGAGCTATTATCATTATTATTTGTCCGGCTTCACATTATTCTGGTTGGTAAGTGATAATACAACAAATTAAAATCGTTCGCATTATTCCTCATAGTCAATGAAAAAAAATATATTTCGGGTCCACAAACAGACAAACGTTAATAAAAGAAAAATAAATAAGATCCATTTTCTCCAAAGTCCAAACTCATATTCAACTAAGCCCATAAGCAACAGTTGTTCCTACCTCATAGTATTCCCATAACGGATATTCTATGGCCTCTTGCACAGTGCGGCTCACCAGTTGAGCCATTCCACGCCTATATCTGGCTAACTGCGATATTTTTGTTCCTCACTGACAACAATCATAAATCTCAATCATCACAGAAACCACGTGTCAAACTGAATCTACATCTTATAAAATATCTTTATTTTTCTATAAACTAGTGAATTGTCCCGTGCATGCACGGGTAGGTAAATTTAATAAAAATTATTCATTAAAAAAATATTTTTATGTTAATAACATATGTATGAGTGTTCTATAATAAATTAGATTGTTTAGTAAGATTGACTACAATTTTAAGATTTTGACTTTTATCCTGTAATTTTAACTTTTGTTGATAGTTTTAATATCCTTTAGCAAGTTAAAAGATGAAGCTATTGTTTAAAATAAAAAAAAAAAGACAATAAAAAAATATAATCAAGTTAATTTGACGATGATGTTGAAAAAGTTGTTTTAGTGTGGTAAAACAAATTGAAACAAGGCAATATTTATAATGTGAACGACTATCATGACTTTTACAAAAAAATCAATAATAATAAGGAAGAATATAAAGATAATTATGGTGTACAATTAAGATGATTGGTTGAAAAAAAAATCAAGATAGATGATTGGAATTATAAATAATAATATTGTACACAAAAGAAATCAAGTAGAATGTACGAATTAAGTTACACATGTAACCAAATATGAAAACAAAGAAATAATGATGTGAATAGTAAAGTAGATAAAGAATTGAGTACTATATACTATTATGGAATAGTGAAAAAAGAACAAAAATGTATGATTCAGAGAAAGGTTAAACTATCGAAGAGTACAAATTCATTAAAATAAATTAGCATAAAATAAGTGTCAAAATATTAATTGAGCTATTTTATGTATAAAATGGATGAAAAGTCACTGAAACTAATCAAATACTTTGAAGTAACAACTAAATATATAATTGTGATTAATACTATAAAAATTATATAGGACATGAAAGTGTTAAATTATGTTTAAGAATAAAAATTTGAGTTATCATAACAAATTTAATATTAGTGGATATACGGTTTGGGTGCATTAGGTTATAATAATTCGCTTTATGTTTAGGCATACGATACATGGATACAAATAGTTATATATTTATTGAAGAAATCTGGTAGAAACATACTATGAGGATTATATGATTTTTCAGTAGTATATAAATTACTGTTACATATGATATAAGAGAAAATTTAAAACTGGTGGTGATTAAGCTGACTTGATTATATGAGTATGATTTAATTCAAAATTTTATCAGTTAAAATATTATTATATCGCTGCACAGAGTCATCTGATAATTAGAATATATCAATTTCGTAGTAGGAACATGTAAGAATATAAGAATACAATAAAAACTATGTATAAAGCATTTGAGAAAAAAAATTAATAGAAAAGAAAATAATAAGTATGATAATTAGACTACTGTATTCAAATAAATATATTCATTACATATATAAATAGAAAAAAATAATGAGAAATAGAAACAAACAAACTGCATAATGAATAACCAAAAAGGTCTATAGTGTTTGATGGAAGAGAAAATCCTAATAAATACTAAATACTTAAAACTTCTAAATTCATTGATTTTTTATCGTCAACAGGGACGTCAAATTTGACCTTGCTCCCTTTGACTATACCATGTTGAAGACAAAATTTGTGTTACTTCTGATGATGTAGAACCTCTCCAACGAAGTTCCATTGTGAAAGAAGGTCTAACCTTTTGACGTACATTAACATAAGAAATCTCATTTGATTTTGTATATTGTAAGCAAATTGAATATAAGAGGAAAAGAGGTCAAGACCTTTTGGCGAATTGAAAATAGATTCTCGGCAACAACAATGCGATTCTGTCTTTTTTGCATGAACAACTACATACCAAACAAAGACGCATATGCATAACAACAATAATATTTCAAATATTACTAAAATTAGAAGATATACATTAGATCAAATAATAAGAAATATACATAACTCGTCATTGGAAAGCATTACGAATCTGTGATTGAAGCAGATCCCCTACAAAACTTTGTGCCTGATAGTGGGGGTGCGTCTTAAGAAAATGAACGGAAGAGGCCAATAAGAACTAAAGAAGAAGAGAATAAGTGAACGGAAGAGAAAAAAATAATGGAGAGAATCTTTTTTAATTTTGAGGAGAAAGAGAAAAAACTGAAAACAGAGAATGAAAGTATGTACATGTAAAGCAAGCGTAAAAATAGGAAAGAAAAACTTGACACGGTCATGAAATGTGAAGTGTATGGTAATAAGGGTCATTATGTGAAGTGTAATGAAAATAGTTTCATGTAGGAGTAGTAAGATAATAAGAGTCACGATGAGTAAAAAGTAAAAACATTAATATTTTGATAGAAACTTAGAATGAATATAAGGAATGACACGTTAAAATTCTACTACAAGAATAACTTTATTTTCGATGTCTGTTATAGGATTAATCTTTTTACCATATAATTGACCATTACATGTACTGATATACACTTCTTATTGACCACGTTAGTTCTAACATGGAGAGGACAAATTAAAGAACTTTAAAATTTGATCCTTATTAATTCTCAAAAGAAATAATTCTAATATAAAACAAACATTAAACCAAGCATACCTATAATTGGATCTATTCACTCGATATCTAACTCGAGAAACTTAAGAAATATAATCATTAATAATTATTACTCATATTCTCTTATATGTGCTCTATTTCAATAAAGTTTTTATGGCTTAGTTAAATCACCTGTTATTCTTGTTTTTTTTGGTCAAGAAATGACGTACGTGTTATTCGATCAGTGGTCCATAACTCATTAGGTTGGATTTATAAGTATTAAAAATGCCATCCATTTTGTAAAAAAAATATCTGTAACTGTTACTGATGTATCATCAAATACAACTAAAATGTAAGCCTTTTTTACTTATTCCCAGTAAAATATCAATACCAATTCCTGCAAGACAAATATAAAAGTTTATAAACTCAAATGTTATCAGTCCCAGTCTCAGCTGGAAGTTGACCTTGGTGACTTGGTGTAGCTTGATAAGAGGCAACATCATTAACACTTGGCCTTTTCTTTTGGACTTTTTTTTTGGATTTTTTTTTTGGGACTTTATCAGTGTTAGAAACTTAAAAATATACTACTTCCATTTACGTCTTGGTCTTTACCCAACACATTAAAATAAACCCAGCTAACACAATTAGATTTATAAAATCGATTTTTGTTTCTTAACACAAAAAACAGGCTGTCATCTGACATGATGAAGTCTAACTTAGTTTTATTTAAGATTGAAAGGCCCAATCTCCAAAAACAAAACTTTATAGTGGCCCAAATATGGTTTTGTCTGAAAATTTTTCGTTTATTATTATTATTATTATTATCTAGAAGTATTTGATTTTCCATTTCAACATGTTTGCAGCTTTAGAAAGCCACGCTCAAACTTATGATCTATTAATATCATTCAGATGCAGGTGCATAGTGTAACTTAAAATGGTAAAGAGCTGAATTTCCATCAAGTGCTTTGTCATAAAAGTATGCTCTGTAATCCTGCAATAATGTTTCCCCATAAAGAGAGAAGGATTATGGGGGCATAGATTATTGTTGATGGAGACTGGAGAGTGATCATGAGTGATGAACATTGCTATTTCTAACAAGTATACTACTCTGGATCACATACATTAATCTCCAAGTAGCCTTAGAAATGTGGATATGATGTGTTGATAGAGCAAGTGTTTAAGCCCTATATTATGTTCTCTAAAACCATATTTTGTGATATCATATTTTATCTTTGCAACAAAAAATGATAAAGAGCAGAATTGCCACCAAGTCCCTTGTTATAGTAATAAGCATTAAAATCTTGTAATGATGTATCCTTATAGAGAGGGGGGTTATCTTGTGAAAGTAACTCCTTGATGGGACCATATATTCTTTGTGATGGGTAGTTATCAAGAGTGAAGAAGCATGCAACTGATACTCTAGGTCCTCTATGGTTTGCCACAACACGATGCTCCACGCTTTTGAAATTTTCATTAGATATCAACTGCAAATGGTACCATAAATTAAGATTATTACAGGATATATGATTCTGCTCTAGTTACACTATAAATTATGCATCTATTGGAAAGGATTCACATGCCATAAACGGTAGTCCAGTGCATAAACATCCTGTCAAAAAGGTGTAATGTAGGCGGCTTAACTTAATAACAGTATCGATGGCTGATTCCACGAAAGATTCACGCGTCATATAGAGAACAAACAATTGAGATTTAAAATGATCAAATATAGGGTTGAAATGAAATATCATGTCTCTATAAAAACAAAGATTTTAATAGATTAGAAAAATATTGGACTCACTTGTAGCATATCTCCAATGTTAACTACCAAAGCAGCATGAACAGGGGGAACATTGATCCACTGATTTTGCCACAAAACTTGTAGGCCACCAATGTGATCTTGGAGCAGAATTGTGAGAAAGCCAGGATCTGAGTGTTTGGTAGTGCCAAGAGTGAGTTCAGGCTGAGGACATGGTGGATAATAGTGACACAGAATTGAATGCCCTTTTGCACAATCTATGCTTTCAAGATATTCAGGGTTCAGTCCAAGTGCTTCTGATAACAATCCAAATAAAAGGCTCCCCAATACCTTTATCTGCCTTGAGTACTCCATTATTGCATCCCTGCAAATCAGTTTTATTTCATAGCTAAACTATACAGCATAAGTACCCAAAATTTTGGTTCCCTCTAAATCAAATCACATTTTCCTAAATCATATTAGTTCACATCCCACAACTTTCTACTTATATCCTCCCTTGGTTCCTCACAGTATCTCTCTGCTTGGCAGACAAAAAACTAATCCGTTGTAAATCGGAATTCTGATCTATTATTGGCTGATGAGTAGCTGCATACACAATGCGTAATTCGAACCCGACTGGTGAGCTTTCCAGTCAACCAACTCAACTTAGTGAGATGTCATTTTGATAATTAACTATGGCTGCATATAAGAGCCCATCCGACCAAAGTGTCGCTATAGCCAAGGTAGCAAGACATTATAATCTTCTAGTCAAGTATACGCAATTCGAGTATCGAGAATAAAAATAGTTTCCATAAGTAAATACATAATCTTGATAAATTAATTGCAAAATGTTATTCTGAATATCAAAGTTATATTACGAACCTACAAACCAAAGGCAATTCCTGAGGATGAAGAGGATCAGGACCCATAACACACAACAGTGTGTCTCTCCAATTAGCATACCTCGTTCGATACAAATCAAAGTTGCTACCATATTTCACCTTCTTCATCTTATCCCTCGTGTAATACTCTCCCTTCACTT
Organism: Arachis hypogaea; assembly: GCF_003086295.3. NCBI lineage: Eukaryota > Viridiplantae > Streptophyta > Magnoliopsida > Fabales > Fabaceae > Arachis > Arachis hypogaea. The sequence continues at coordinate 157,518,444 of NC_092050.1, forward strand.
CCTGTGGCAACTCGTGGAACTCACGCACCGCCGTCAGCGTTTCTTCCAGCACCTTCAATGGCACCCCATGATTCACCACTTGGAACAGCCCACCGTGTCCGCCGCCTCTCGGACTGCAGCAACCATTTTGGAATGGTCTCCGGAGACACCCTTGAGGTCGATGACTGGAATCGTGAACTGGGACGGAGTCTGGTTGTCGGCGGCGAGTTCTTCCGGAGGGCGGATGAAGATTTGTGGGAGTTTGGTGATGCCGGAGTCAACGAGGCCCTTGACGCCAGCTTTGGATTCATCGAAGGACTTCAGTTGCTGGAGACGATTGTAAGATGTTGAAACTCCGCCGGTGTCGGCGACAGACATTGTTGGAGAGTGCAAAATGCTTCTAATCTTAAAAAGATTTTATTTTTTGACAAAATAGCTTTTGAGAAGAGATGATATTTTGGACTTCTAAAATAATTTCAATCTCATAAAATTAACCATTTTTTTGTTCATGTAAAAAAGAAAATCATTAAATTTAAAAGATATTATAAATGTCTCATTTTATCAAGCATCCTACAAAAATATGCATTAAAATTTGATCTTTAGGATTTTTTTTTCCCAAACACATCTTCCTATATATATTTTGTAAAATTAATATAATATTTTGAAGACCAAAATATTTTTTATTTTAAAATTTATTTTGTCAAAATTAAATTGACTTAAATGATAGTTTATTCCTCCAAAGTCAAAACCCTTTGACTTCTTATCGCAATGGTAATGAAGATATTATTTAATTTCACTCTAATTATGCCCCCTCTATTTCTTAGTGATATAATACGTACTTTTCTTCAGTTACTTCATATCCTTCTTAAAATGAGCGTTTATTATTGATATCCTTGTTAAATTCATCATTTTCTCAAACATAAAAAAAAAAAGAAAAGAAGAAATTACACAAAATAGTGAATAGTCATTATTCTAGTGGTAGTAAAATTTCATAATTTTAGTCCCGACAACTCATCTTTCAACTACAAAATATGACCCAAATTCTCCGTTGTATGTCAAAGTTTAACATACATAATTTTATTTATGTCCCAAGTTAGGAGCTATTTATGAGTATGAAGTATTAATCTAAGTCGAATTCCATGCCATAATTAACCCATTAACTTAAAATGGGAAAGAGCTGAAATGCCATGGTCACGCAGGCCCTTGCTATCATAGTAAGCGATGAAGTCTTTGAGTGATGTATCCCTATACACTGGAGGGTTATCCTCAGACAAGAGTTCCTTGATGGGGCCATACATTCTTCTTGTTTGGTGAAGATGAAGAGTGAAAAAGCATGCCACTGATACTCTTGGGCCTACATGATTTGCAAGTACACGGTGCTCCACACTCTTGAATTTGTCGTTGGACATTAGCTGTAGTATGATCATATTATAGCACTAGTCTAATCATGCATTTTCAACTCAATTTAAAAGAATTGGACTTACTTGTAGCAAATCTCCAATGTTGACTACTATAGCTCCATGAAGAGGAGGCACATCAATCCAACCATTTTGGGTAAAAACTTGGAGGCCACCAATGTGATCTTGAAGCAGAAGAGTTAGAAAATCGGGATCAGAGTGTCTGGTAGTTACCATGGTGAGTTCTGGCTCAGGACATGGTGGATAATAATGGTACAAAATTGAGTGCCCTTTTGCACAATCCAAGCTTGCAAGATGCTCAGGATTAAGTCCAAGTGCCTCTGATAGCAATTCAAATAACACCTTCCCCAAATCCTTCACTTGCCTTGAATATTCCATTGTCACTTCCCTGCAAATTAAACTAGGTAGTTATGTACTCTGAATTAAGATTGATGTTACCTAACTAATTTTTTTAACCAACATCAGCTAACGTTTTTAAATTATTTTATTTATAAATTTTAAATTATAAATTTAAATACTAAATTTCTTAAGGTTAACTAATTAAAAGTTAGTTTATAACTAATTTGGATTGTTCAGATAGTCAAATTACTCATTTACTTAAACTAAGTGTTGAGAATTTGAAATCTTGTCTTGAATATGCAATAATTTATTGTCCAACAAAAATTTATAAATAGAGTTCAAATTCGCAAAGAATTAGTACTTATCCTCTTAGGCGAGGAGATAGCATGGGAAACAAAAAACTAGTTAGTTTACCAACTTTTGGTGAATTAGTTACTAATTAAATCCATAGGATACAAGATTAATCAGTGATTACCTACCTGCATGCGGTAGGCAGTTCTTGAGGATCAAGGGGTTCAGGGCCCATAACACAGAACAGTGTGTCTCTCCAATTAGCATATTTTGATTGATACAAATCAAAGTTGCTAACATACTTCACTTTCTTCATCATCTCCCTTGTGTAGTACTCTCCTTTCACCTCCTGTGCCAGCTCGTGAAACTCACGCGCCGCCGTCAGCGTCTCTTCCAGAAGCTTCACGGGGATCCCGTGATTCACCACCTGGAAAAACCCCACCGTCTCCGCCGCATGTCTTACGCCCACCACTAATCCGGCTCGGTCTCCGGAGATATCCTTGAGGTCGATGACTGGAATACTGAACTGGGTAGGTGTCGGTTCTCCCGGAGATGGGTCGCCGGCGGTAAGCTCTTCCGGGGGGCGAATGAAGATTTGTGGGAGTTTGGTGATGCCGGAGTCAACGAGGCCTTTGACTCCGGCTCTGGATTCATCAAAAGCCTTCAATTGTCTCAAGCGGTCGTTGATTGCGGGATTTCCGGCCCCGGCGACAATCATTGTGGTTGTGAGTTGTGACAGCGATGAGTGTTACAAGATTGACCTTTACCTCTCTTAGTCTCGCATCAACTAATAAATTTTTTTCATATTGCCATATCGCACGTGCTAATGCTCTGCAACGTTGTTATTAGTCTCACGTGATGTAAGCTGTTGCCATGTGCAACCTCCATTACTAAGGTAGCGTTTGTTTTGAGGTATTGAGATAGAGATTGAGAGATTGACTGAGACTCAGTAGTCAGTATCGTGTTTGTTAGTTCAGAGACTGGTACTAAAATTTTTGTCTCTGTCTCTAAAATTTCAGTATTTTAGTACTTTCAAAAAATAGGGACACAGGGACTGAAATTTTTAGAGATGGAAACTGAAACTTTAATAACATTTTATACCTAAAATACTTTCATTTCAATTAATTAATTTCAATTTTACCCTTTGTGCAAATTAAATTAGAGTTTCATTCTTGTTTCAATTCCTGTCTCTCATTTTACACAAAACAGAATACTGAGATTTATTTCAATCCCTGTCTCTTAGTCTCTGTCTCTCAGTCTCAGTCTTTCTGTCTCTGTCTCTCTACCAAACGCTACCTAAATGTCTGAAAAATAATCTATTTATATCTATTTAAAGGTTAAGCAGTCCAATCTACAGTATTTCCTCCAAAACTAAATTTTCTCTAGACCGACACGTTGCAGGCAAAAAACAGGATTCCCTCCACGGTATCGAAGCGGAATTTTCCTGCACAAATTCATTTTGAAAATCAAATTACTCTCTTCCGTTTCACTTTTAAAAGTTTTAATGACTGAAAATTAAAAAGTAACAACAAAAAAAAACTTAATTCATACCCTTCTCTCACCACCCCTACCAACCTTCACATTCTCTGATTCTTCTCTTTTTTCTTATTTTTCTCTTCATGTCACCAACTGAAAATTGTGTTTTAAGTCACCAAGATTGTCTGGACAGTTCCATTTATCAAAATAGAGCTAGAAGTTACAAATATCTTTGTCTATGGCAGCAAAAAAAAGCCATGTGTCAAAGGAAAAAGAACTTAGTAAACCCAGATGAAGAAGAAGGTTTAGCAACAAAGACTATGAGCACAAGGTGAAGAGAACAGCAGATGATATTCCAATAACCAGTAGGATTGAGATTGTAGTTGAAGATTTGAAGTTTATCTTAAATGTCAGACTAAATAGGAAGGGAGATTTCGGAAGTCCGGAGAAGTCGTGGCGACCCAGAGATGGAGGAAGCACGATGGGGAAAAACAAGGATATTCAAAAATGTGCCACCGCAGCAATAAATAGAGATTGGAGAAGTGGTTATCGGAAGAGTTGAATGGCGTTGGAATCTGCTGCACGTCACGCGCTTGAAAGCATGAAAAGATTCTTGCATACTTCTTCTTCTTCCTCCAAATACATACTGTTTCTACTTTTAGTTATTTATTCCAAAGTGGGATTAACACTATTGGGCTTCAGGTTTCAATATTTGAGTTCTTTTCTTTTACTGTCTTTTTCAAGTATTCATTTTTTTGGTTTTGTTTTTGTTTTGCAGTTTAGGGTCTCAGACATCTTCAAATGAGTTACAACTTAAAATGTTGTCGGAAATGGTTCTATAATTCACGGGTAAGCATAGGATTCTTGCAGAATGTAACACCCTAATACTTTTAAACTGAGTTAAGCTTTATTTGGATTATATTTAGTAGCTGATATTCAAAGACCTTGCGAAATTTTTCTTTTAAAATAAATGTGAAATATTTATATAAAATAATTTATAGATAAAAATATTTGAATAATTAGTTTTTATTAGAATAGTTACTAGTTGAAAAATATAAGTGGATTTGAAAATACTAACATGAAAAATCGGTGTGCTAAACCATGAAGGCACAACAATGACAAGCTTTACTCATACCAAATAAAAAAGGAAACATAATAGTTACAATTGCAATCAGTCAATAAGGATAAAACAAGACACATAGGAAATCCTAATTCTCTTAATTTGTTTAACTATGGCCAAAACAATCGCATATTCTTCCTTCTTAAGGTAAACGTTTAATGTTTTGTATTTACGTCATCGATAGCTTGCTCCTACTAGTGCACTTGTCTTTTCACCTCAACTGTATTACTTCGTACTGCATCGTTCCTGAAGATGGTACGGAGAGAGGGGTGAGAAACAAAAGTTTCTCAATAGTTTATCTATATGGTGTCATCGTATCCATCCTCAGCCACTCTGAGTTTTAAAATAAAAATAGTGATGATGCAATGTTGTTCAATTATTATTTTCAAAAGTCTTGATTAGTCGGAGTGGTGTGTCTTTTAAATGCTTCTCATTTACTTATGTTATGACATGTGTAATGCATACAAAATGCCTATAGCGTTAAAACATATAAAGGTAATTCATAAACATTGGTATGATGTTCTCATAGGTCATAAAGCAAGACGAAATAAATAATAAATAAGAGAAGAATAGTAACATTACCATAGATAAGTCAAACAGAATAAATCTGAATAAAATAAAGATCTTAACCAATATCATACATCATACAAAAGAAACTTTGGAAAAAAGAAGGATCTTTGAATGCAATAATAAACATAATCATAAAAAAGATAAAAAAAAGAATAATCATGATCACACTTTTCATTGCACTTTTCATTACTTTCTCTCGTAGCTTTTATGGAAGGTATTAAGGTATTGACGGCTTCAGAACAGCGATGGCAGTGGGTGACCCAACGGCGGCAGAAGGTTCCAACTCCAACCGCGATGCCTTTCCTCTCCTCCGCATGCGACAGATTCGACCTCCCTCTCGCACGCGTCCTTCTCTCGAGTCTTGACAGAACAGCGGCGTCACAGTCGCCTCTTTCCTCCCTCGCGTCGAGCTCCTCTTCCCGGCGAACCTCCATTGATGGCGACGACGGAAACTGGGCAGCTCCTCCAGCTCGACGCGACCTTCCCTCTCATCTGCCCGATCTCTCTCTCCTCTTTTGGTGTGCGACGATGGCACGGAAAACGATGACGACGATGGGCTCTGCGGCGGCAACACGGCGGTGAACGATAGTGACTCTTCCGGCGTGCTCTTCCCCTCTCCTTTCTCTGCTCTTTCTTCTCCCTGTTTCTCTCACTCCCCGATCTCCATTTCCCTTTTCTTCAAATCTGTGTGTGAGCGGTGGTGTGTGGGTGCCGTTGGAGAGGGTAAGGGAGATGAGGGTGTGTGCGGATGATAGTGAGAGGTGAGTGAGTGTTGTGGTGTGTATCTGGGGAGCGGGTGTGGCGATGGCTAGTGAATATTAGGGTTAGGGTTGTTTTGGCAGGATTTAGGGTTTTAATTTGAAAATTAGAGTTTTAGGTATGAAATTTGGGATTTTGGGTTAATGTGAAATTTAATTAAATTTTTAAAATTATTTTAAAATTTTATTTATTGTGTCAAAATATTAATTGATTTAAAATTAAGAGTAAAACCCCTCCCCGGTCCCTAACTATTTACGAAATTGACCTGGCGCCCCCTTACCATTGGAAATTAACAACGCGGTCCTTAACCATTCTCTCCGTGTGACCAAAAGGACCCTCTTACCGGTACTTCCGGTTATTTTTTACCTGAAAACCGGCAAGAGGGTCCTTCCGGTCACACGAGAGAATGGATAAGGACCGTGTTATTATTTTCTAATAGTCAGAGGACACCAGGTCCTTTTCTAGATGGTTAGGGACTAAATATTTTAATAGTTGGATTACACGTAGAGACTAAATATTCTTTTTAGATTTATAGAAGTGATATTTGTTTCATTCAAATGTTCGTGATATGACGAATTAATTTTAATTTAATTTTACTTATTTTAATTTTGTTTATTTAGTTATTAATTAGAATTTTATGTCAGAGGATTTAGAGTTTTCTTTATTTAACCTAAAGTTGAGTGAGTTTCTTCGATTTAATTTCTAAACCAGTGAACAAATTAGATTGAGGTATTTCTTTCTTGTTGCATCAAGAAATTGAATAAAAAATTAATTGATTCTCTTTGTATTCAATTTCTTGATGCAACAAGAAAGAAATACCTCAATATAATTTGTTCACTGGTTTGAAAATTAAATCGAAAAAACTCACTCAACTTTAGGTTAAATAAAGAAAACTCTAAATCCTCTGACATAAAATTTAAATTAGTAACTAAATAAACAAAATTAAAATACGTAAAATTAAATTAAAATTAATTCGTGATATCACGAACATTTGGATAAAACAAATATCACTTCTAAAAATCTAAAAAGAATATTTATTCTCTACGTGTAACCCTACTATTAAAATTATAGTTGATGAATTTAATTCCACTAATAAAAAAAGCAGTTTAATTTTTTTAGAAAAAGGTGTATGAAATAATACTCTTGAACTAACTTTTTTTTTAGGTTCAACAATATAGAACATACATGTCGTTCTTAAAACCCTAAATCCAAGACATAATAATGCTTAATCAACCCAAATAATTATCACTTTTGTGTTAAGTTTCGTTGTTAATGATTTCGTACTATCTATTAAATTTAACGTTGTTTGCTCTACGTCCACATGTAAAATATGGGAGAATGCATTAGATGCAAAACTTAAAACAATGCTCTTTTTTTTATTTATTTTCTAATTTTAAGTAAAAACCCTTCCCGGTCCCCTCACCATTAGAAAATAACAACACGGTCCTTATCCATTCTTTCCGTGTGGCCGAAAGGACCTTCTTAACCGGAAGTACCGGTAAGAGAGTCCTTTTGGTCACACGGAGAGAATGGTTGAGGACCGCGTTGTTAATTTCCAATGGTGAGGGGACGCCAGGTCAATTTCGTAAATGGTTAAGGACCGGGGAGGGGTTTTACTCTAAAATTAAATACTTTAATTAAAATTATAAGATAATATAATTAATTTTTTTATAAAAATATTAGTATTAAATTTTGAAATCTCTCTTATTTACATTTGTTAAGTTTTATAATTTAAATATAGAAAATAATTTAATAATTATAAAATTAAATAAAATCTTAAATTGCTTTAAACTCAATTGATTAAAATTTATTTTAATTATCTTTAATAAAATAATTTTTAAAATTAAAATACTTAATGAATAATTAAATAAAAATTAATTCTTAATAAATTTTTATGAAATTTTTGGATCTTATAATAATAATATTTTATATTATTTAAATTTAATTTAATTAAATTATATGTAAATTATGATCTAATTCATATTTTTATATAATACATAAAATAATGAGTAAATATAATAAAAAAATTTACTAGTGGCACATATAAAATAATAAAAAAATTGATAAGCTGATTATTCCATGTTTTGTTTCGGCCATTGACCCATGGCAGGAGAATTGCCAAATCAACAGTTGCAGTGTTACATGACAGTAAGAATGGATGAGGGGTGAAGGAGCCAAGGGTCAAAGTCTCGAGAAGATTTTGACATTATTGTCAAATCCTACTTCCCATTTCAGGCCTTTTTCAACAACTTTATGTCTTTTTAATATATTTTTTAGGCTCAAAAAAGTATTTATTTTTTTATATATGGATATAATTTTGGTGTAATATTCAATCTGTCAATCGTTAGATTTTATGGTATTTTTTAAAATTATAAAAATAGTACAATATATTTCTCTTCTATTGACAATATATCTCTTTTGTATTGTATATTTTAAAATTATGTGAGTATGTTGTGAATGATTTATTTTAAGTAAATTAAATTTATCTAATTCAATTTATTTCGAGTGGTACAAAATTAAGACACTTTCTCTTATACTACTAAATTAAATTGCGTTAATTCGATTGGATTTTTTTTTGTGTGCATAAATTGAGTTTTCTAATTCGATTTATGTAAAGATGTGTAAATTAAATTTGGTTAGTTTGATTTACATAAATTAAAAAAATGTTTAATTAAATTCTAATCATATGATTTTAGAATTTAATAATTTTAATAAGATAAATTTCTCAAATAACTGAGATATTATTTGACGAATCTATTTAGATAAGTCATGATAGATTTTATTTTGTACTCGTTAAGTAATTAAGAATGGTCCCCCAAATATAGCTGAAATTTATGTTGGTTTTAACGTGATGAATATAATTTAGCTAATTTGGCAAAAGAAATTGTTGGAGATGCAGAAGGCGAAAGCGACAAACAACTGTGTGTGGTGCGGAATGGAGTGTCCATAGATTCTGCGTTCACGCGCACACAGCGGTAAAGGGCGCACCAGAAAAAGCGGCAAGTGACGGCACCACTCCACATGTACAAGGTTCTCCTCTTCTTCACTCAATCTCAGGTTTCACTCTTTGTTTCTTTCCCTCTTCCAATTTCCAAAACTAACACACACTCACGTATTATTACAACACTTATTTATTTGGACGACAAAATTGATATACTGCCCTCCACTTTGGGTTTCCACCGCTCCACACTGTACCCTACCATACCCAAATACAATTCCCTCCTCATCCCGCACCCTTGACCCACTTCTCTTTCTGTGGGTCACATTCGCTCTTCTTCCTCCTTTAATTTTGTCGTCGTTGTAAATTAAACTCCCCCAAAATCTAAACTAACCATTATTATTATTGAAAATGTTTAATAAAAAAATAATAATATAATTAATAAATATTAAATAAAATAAATTTATTATTATTATTATTATTATTATTATTATAACAGCCCAATTTATTTATACAAGTCTATATCAACTATTCAATCTAGTACCTTTTTTTTGTGGCTTAACTAGTGGATTAGGAATTTAGGATTGATTAATGAGGACATTTATACCGAGACCCTTGCATTTCCGACCATGTTTTATATATATTTAATATTTATATTAATTAACGTTACTGATTAAGGAAGTATACAATGAGGATTTAGGAATATTTGATTCAGTACAATATCAAATGTTTATTATTTCTGGTATCTTGATGGTTATTTTGGATAGTATGAATATATTATATTTAAAAAATTAGTAGTATTTTATTCTAGATATTATTTTTTAACTCATATTAAATAAAATAAATAATCTATTATACACATTATATAAATACTCTGTTGATTCTCTAACAAAATTTTTAATGATTTTATCTGTAAAGTATAGAATCCCTTATTTTAGAGTTTGGGTGAGATAGCAACATCTAGAATTTAATATTTTTTTTCTTATGTGAGGTTCTAGACTGTTGCAAATTTGCAATGATTACATACATAGAGGAGTCCATTTCTATTTAACTTATATCATTAAATAATTTCTTTTATGTACGATTGCATCCGATACAACGGTTGAATTATCGTCATGGCATAGATCAATTGTTGAATTAAGTTATATTATCATTTAAGTGTACTAAATTTCATAAAATTTGAATATTTAACGTATCAAAAATATTAAAAAATTTAAATGTATTTTATTTAATATTTATTAATTATTACAATAATTAATGATTATTAAATAAATTAAATTTTAACTATTTTTTTCTAACATTACCATTAACAAATATATATATATAGTTTAACAAAAGTTTAACTAACATATATCATAAGAATACATAATAAAATTATTATTAATAAAATATTTTAAATATTTTTATTTAATAAATAAAAAAATATATTAAAAATTTAAATTTTTATATTTAAAAATAATTAATTTATTATCTTAACATAATCTTTAGAATATAAGTTAGATAAAATCATTAACAAATATATATTATTTCTGGCATGTAGAAAGTATACACTGTAAAATTTAAAAGTGGCATAGAATACTTATACGAGGATTATTTCTGTGTGTATGTGTGTGTTTATATATTTTATTTTGTGTGTGTTGGTTCGATTTATTCTTTATTAAAACCAAAGGCTAATAATTAATTGATTGATTGCATGTAATGTAATACTAAAGCCTTCCTATACATTATTATTGGGACTGTTGCTCCTTTTTAATTAACAAATAAGTATTGGCTAAGTGTGTGTTTATTTGGATTATCTTTTGTAAACGGATGTTGTATAAAATTGATTTTGTAAAATTAATTTTGATCAAAAGTGAGTTAGTATTAACGTAGTTTATATTTGGTAATTTTTATTCAAAATGGATTATAATAAACTAAATATTATTTGGATTACATTATTCAAAATTATTTTTAGATGAAAAATTACAAAAAAGAATATGAATTTAAATAATTATTTTATATTATCTTATAATTTTATTTTAAATATTTAAATAAATTTTAATATTTTTTTAGTACTCCCAATATTTTTTGATACTCTAATAGGATTAATAAAATCAAATACAAAGTAAAAAAATATAACAATAACAATAAAAGAACTCATATAAAAAAACAAAAGTTTTATAAAAAATAATAATATGCATAAGAGAGTATTAAAAAAAAGTATTATAAAAATAAACAATAAACATATAAATAATGAAGGATATAATTGGTACATAGAACATAAAGTTCAATCTAACATAAAAAAGTGAACGAAAAAACTAATATTTTTAACTTTTAATAAATGTGAATTAAAGACAAAAATTACTTCTGCATTTACAGGATAAAACCGTTGCCAAATACAAAAATAAAACGTTCAAAAAATTCAAACGAAGTTCTCTCTTTTTCATCGCAAATCCAAACATAACTTAATAGTTAGGATCTATATAATTGGACATTTACATATACAACTTTGCGGTTGAGTGTTGACTCATCCTACCTCGTTTTTTTTTTTTTTTTCTTTCTTTTTCTTATTATTATTACTACTTAATTTAACGTGTATAATTAAACATGTTGCTTTCGCTCAGTTCATTCTTACCCTTATTTTTGACAAGATGTAACTCTCTTAACTTTATAGGTTTAACAAATTAATTCGATATTAAAAAAATAATTAGAAAAAATAATATATAAGAGATATTCGACCCAGATAACTAATGAAACATTTCTTAAGTTTGTTACCTATATTTTTTCTATTAATTAATATATAACTATAACAACAATAATAAGACTATAAAAGAAGAAAGAAAATATCTACATCAGCACCTTATATCCTCAACATGATGTTAAAAGGGAAAGTGAAATTGGAAAATAAAAAAGAAAAAGAAGCTTGTATTATTAGTAGGGTAAAAAACGATGTAAAATGAAGGTGAAGGTCAAGCATCAATGGCCAATGGGTAGAGCGAGGTTCAGATCAAGATTAAGAACTCCATTTGGTTTGCAATCGACAGCTGATGTTGAATCCGAGTTACTCTGTGCCCCACTCTCAGACCGTGCATTAAACCCACCCATCCTTACTGGCTCAAACCGGAAAGGACAACAACTCCGCTCGCCAATGAACTCAACCCTACCAACTGGTTCAGGCAAAAAAACCGGACGCACCGGTGCAACCACGCCCTCACCACCACAGTATGGAACAAACGGAAAAAACTGATCTACTTCTGTCTGCCGTGTCACGTCACGCTCAGGCGCAGAATCAATCGGATAAGACTCAACGATGCCGCATTTTCTGCCGGCGACGGCGAAGATGTCTTCGTTTTCACGGTGGGAAACGCAAGGGAAATTGGTCTTCGCCTTGGCACCGTAGAACTTCTTGGCGGCGTCGTCGTATGCCATGGCGGCTTCCTCAGCGCTGTCGAATGTTCCGAGCCAGACGCGGCTCTTCTTTCTGGGATCACGAATCTCGGCGGTGTAACGGCCCCATGGCCTCTTCCTTATACCCCTGTAATGAACCTCCTTGGCAATATTATTTTTTGGCTCCTTCTTGCTAGCAGGATGCTTTTCCTTGATAGTCATCGAAGATAATGGGTTTCGCATTTCTAAATCCAAACACTCCACAACGCTCAATGATATGTGTATTGTATATGTGTATTATATTCAGTTACGTGCCTAGTTCGTTTTGGAGCTGCGTTGGGTTTATATACACAGTTGGCGAAGGAGGAAAATGCAAATAAATAATTATTTATTAAAATTAGAGATAAGGGAAGGAAAGGGAAGGGAGTGTTTGACTGTAGGGAACTGCGAAGAGGCGCCGCCTAAAAAGGATAACGGTGTTTTAAAAGGGAGGTTATGTGTCATGCGGCAAATCCGAGACAAGCGGTCACACTTTCTTTTCCATGCTGTGCCGGCTTCTAACCCTACGAGGGGTCGTTATTTCAATTCACACCTCCTATTCACATTTTTATTTTTAATTTTGAGTTAATAATAGTGTTTTTTTGAATTGTAATTTATTATGATATTTTTTAAAAATTGGAATAATTTATTTTATAGAATACAAATTGGATCGTTTGATTTTTAAGAGATACAAAAATCGAAATGTTCAATTTTTGTACTCGGACCGTCTTATTTATGTTTAAAAAATTAAAAAAATTAGGAGGAGTCCGATTTGTGTACTCCAAATTTTTAAAATTCTTTTAACACAAATTGAAATATTTAATTTGTGTACCTCCATTTTTAAAATTTTTAAACACAAATCAGAGGGTATCCCAAATTTTAAAAATTTTTTAAACACAAATGGGAGGGTCTGATTTGTGTACCTCCCACAGTTTTAAAAAATACCAAACATTACAATGTTAAGGTATAACACTCATTTTATTTTCATATCTAAATTTTTTAGCCCCTCTTATCTCATCGCGTTAAGTATAATATTTAATTTTTTTATTTTTTTATTAAAACTGTTGGCCATATTTTTTTATAAAAAAGTATAGGTAGATAATAAAAATATAAACAATATGAATAATGAATATATTGGATGGTCAATTTATTAGGTGTGCGAATGATTATTCTAATATTTAGATTTAGATGAATATTTTGGAATGTAGTGTATTTTATTTGAATCGGATCATTTTAAAATTTATTATTTATGTTATTCAAGAAAATCATTAGTTATCTAACATAATATTTTTTTATTTAAAAGGAGTATAGTATTATAAATAATTAGTATTCTTATTTACATCTCATTATCAATTTATTTATATTTTAATTTTATATAATATAATTTTGAATAATGTAAGTTGTCTACCATAATTTAGATAATGGTACATTATACATTATATTGTTTGGGATGCATCTGACCAAATTCATATTTAGACTTGAGGGAAACGGCACGTGACACATATGCATGCGGAATAGTGTAGTAAGCTGAATGTTGGTTGGATGAGTAATACTGTCACGACGGATCCAAACACTTGTCATTCTCTCATGATTTAAATTTTTATTAAATATATTTTTTTTATTTTATTATTTTAAAATATGATAAAAAAAATTGTAATTTTAAAAAAATATTATTTTAAATTTAATTTTTGAATATTTTTAAACATCTAAATTCTAAAATCTTAAAACTCTAAATCATATAAGTATCACTTTAAATTTTTGACTAAAAAAATCGTACTCAAGTATTTTATCTAAACATCATTGTATATTCATGTAATATTATGTAAATGTATTATATTTTATATAAATATTATTTTTAAGATATATTTTATTATTAAATAAAAAATTACTATTTTAATATGAATAGTTAAAAATACTCAATAATTTCTCTGGTTAGTGAGCTGAGCTCCACAAATAAGAAGTGCACATGCAATGTCATACATCTTCTGTTGTACTCGACGCCTCTACTTAAATTTTGGGGTCCTCTCACTCACTGTGACACTCACAGTGATAGCCCTACAAAAGCGCATCACCGTCTCCCTTCTCCTTTCCTCGTAACCGGTTGGACATTGTTTGTGCGCTTCACAAGTCCTCCTTATTTCACCTTCTAATATAGTGCGTGAACTTCACGCCTCATCTTGGATCATTTTGACCCTAGCATACATGAGAGACTGTTTTATTTGAAACTATTTTTATGAGTGATCTTGCACCAATTGAAAAAGAACAACAATGCAAAGAGAAGAGAGAAAGTAATGATCGAGAATGATTGAGAATTGAATTGAATGAGAAAAGTGTTATTAGTGTGTTAACACAAAAGCACCCAACTTTTATTCATAGCATAACAGAAGCTCCCACGCTAACAACCTCTAACTAGCTGTAACAGCCTCTAATAGAATTCTTCTCATAACAGAATTCTAACTAACTCCAGGTAACTTATTACCCAAGTTTCTGACTTCTTCTCCCTTAACAAGTTTTATGGAACTATTTGTCTTACTCATTTGCGGTAAGTTTTCAATGGGTTAGGCTTCATTTATCCGGTGGTATATAATAGTGCTAATTTAGTTAGCATGGTGTTTCGTAATAATAATACATATTATATAGTTTTGTTCAAGGGACAATAAATATGTGAAGATATATATTATGTAATGCACTTGACAACTTATTACTATCTGATGAATTCTTAAATAGAAAGAGAGACCGAGGGGTGGTTGGAGGAGCGGATCGGAAAGCGTCATTATTTTATTGGTGTTGGTGACTTGATGCTCAACAAGGCAACATAGATTACGGGTTTAAAAATGGGGATTATTCCTTGAGTAATAAACTAATAATATCTAAAATTACGATCTTATATCCTACATGTTTTTTGTTTTTTGTTTTTTTTTTGTTTTTGTCAGGGATCCAGGCCATATCCTACATTGTTGAAGCAGGTGTTTTCTATCTCTGGAAGGCACATTATTGGTTTGTTGATCCACGGCTTTCAAATAAATTGATTGATTCGGGTGAGTTTTATGAAAAATAGATTAAATAAAAATTGATTAAGATGAGAGATTTAGAATAAGTATATTTGTAAAAAAAATATTTTTATTAATAACAAATAAGTAATACAAAAACTAATGATAAAAATGAATAAACTTTGTTAGAGCGAATAGGCATTAATTAATCTTGTTATCGTAGAACACTCGAATGCCAATTTTACTTGTGAAATTGATGAATAAAATGAAGAATAATGAGAAAAAATTGAGGAAAAAAAAAGATGGACATGAGTTTTTAAGTTTCAGTAAAAAGGGATCTTCTAAAGAGGTGGCTTGAGGTTCTTTTATAGTGTAAGACCATTTTGAGAAGGAGTCTATTATCTAACGGTTACAACTTGATATTTTATTTACTCCTTTTATCCCAAGACTTGTTACTAAATAAGGTAGTTAACAAAAAATATTTTTAGGTGTTTTCATTACTTTAAATCTTTTTAACTAGAAATAGAGGAAGTTGATTCCTACAACTTAAACTAAAGTTTTGCTCGGTGTCAATGACAAGGAGGTATATGGATAAAAGGGGTGTTTAGGACACGTGACATTAGTGAAGGGATATCTAGTTTGGTTTTCTTTTAACTAGATGACACTCTCTACACTCCAAATCCAACTAATCCACTCCTACCAATTTAGTTATCACTAAAAAAAATTCAACTCCTCAAAATATTCTTTTGGGTTCTATAATTTTACCCAACACCTTTAAGAGGAACTTAACTCTTTTTTTACCATATTTTCGGGTCTTTTTAAAATTATTTATGTACAAAAAATTTATATTTTTGGTACACAATTACTTACTACCTCATTAATTTCTTGCAATGGGTTTTGATTAGGACATTATAACTCGACAATTACAAGCTTTAATTTGAAGATTAGATCAAAAGAACGTTAGAATTTTTATGACCCATAAATTACTAACATATAACTCGATCGTTATATCTATAATTCGGCTATTACAATCTGGTTAATTCCGTATTATTCGGTAACTGTCACCTATTACTTAAAAGACAAATTTTAATCCATTACCTATAATTTGGCTAATAAAACCTATACCTCGACCCAAAAAAATTATAACTCGATCCATAACTCAAAAACATGATGATACATCATCACCAACAACTCAATAAAATAGTTAAAATAGATATTGAGAATATCACGGTAACCATATTGCAATTCTCACCATAATCATAGCTTATGATTCGCTAACCGAGTATATTCAAAGTGCTTAGTCTCTTTTCAATCTATATTAGGCAACATTAGGTCAAGTAAAAGGAGGCTAAAAGCCTAATACTCACTTAAGTCACTCTCACTCTCTTCTTTGAATTATTAATGACTTGAGTGTCGGGGCATGTAACGACCCAATTTTCAGTATGTGTAGATTATATCGAAAATTGAGTGCTATCAACTTATCTTCTTAATTATTATCTATTATTTATTATATGAGCATGTGTCTTGTTAGAGCGTTATCATTTTTACGGGTAATTTTTTTTGAAAACGTTTGGTATAACAAGCAGCACATACACACATAAAGGTACGAATACTAATAGATAAAATAATTATAAACAACCATCTTTATATATATTTCAAGCAGTTAACGACATACAATCATCCAGCCTTTATTAGAGTATAGATCCAGTTAGAATACCCCTAGAAATAGCTAGATAATAACTATATACATATATATACATACGACATATCAGGCCCTGACTTGTTCAAAATGTTCCTAAGTTGGATGCACATGTTTTGGAATTCCTTTTAAAGTCTATCTAATAGAATAATGCTAAGCATATGTTTGTTTTGGTAAAAACATTGTCTTTTCTTGAGTTGTTAAAGTATCGTTTTTGTCTCCAACGTTTGGGGTAAGTCCTATTTGTGTCCCTAACGTTTAAATCGTCCTATTTGTATCCCTAACATTTATAAAAGTGATTCAATATTATCCTACTATCAATTATACTAACAAATCAGATTATATTTTTCAATTATTCTCACTTGGATGTATTCATTCTCAATTAGGCCTCACTTGGATGTGTTCAATTTTAATATTATACCCACTATTTGTGTTTAGATTCAATTATGTCCATAGAAAAGTGAATTATGTAAATGTTGTAGGAATTAGTTTCAACTTTTGATGAGTTATTTTTCGGAGTGGATCATCGATTCTATGCCAGACATTTGTATTCTAACTTCAAGAAGAGATTTTTAAAACTCAAACTAAAGCGTTCATGGTGTGTAATTGACGGCAGGATAACATTGAATCACTTTTACAAACGTTAGGGATACAAATAGAACGATTTAAACGTTAGGGACACAAATAGGATTTACCCCAAACATTGGGGACAAAAACGATACTTTACTCTTTTTCTTTTGGTTCTTTTTGATTTTTATGTTTGGAATTTAGAATTTTTTTAAATATAAATTGAAGTTATTTGGTTATTACTTGTGGTTTATTTTTAATTTGATTCACACCGTTGATATTCTGATAATTTCTAATTTAATATTTAATGTCATAAAACTATAATTTTTTTCTTTGAATTATTGTTGATACAATTAAGTTAGTTAATAATTTTTAATGTGTTCTTATTTTAAAAAAATTTAATTATAATTTTAATTAAAGTATTAAGTTTATAATTTTAAATTTAAATTCAAATATTTTTTTTTGAATTTTTAAGTAAGCAATTAGATTTGAGAATACTTTTTAAAAATTTATATAATTTATAAGCTACTATGCTAATTACAAAGGATTATAATAAAGTAAATAGAATTACCAGTCTTATTAAGATGTAAGGTTATTTATACTATTTAAAAAAAATTAATTTAACATTCTTTTATACTTAATTCTGTTTTTAATGTTGTTCCGACCAAATTGAATTAATTTAGTATTTTAAAAAAATTTAAATATTTTGTCTAAATTTACATAATTTATAAGGTTATTAATTTTTAGATTGTATTTAATTTTATTTATTTTTATTGATAAATAATAGGATTGATACTATTTACGACGAAACTAATAAAAATTATTTTTAAATTAACAAATTTCTATATTCCTAATGAACAACGAACGTTTATTTAAAAAATTTTATTTAAAAATTTAAAATTTGTACTAGCTAATTAGGAAACTCTATTTAAAATTTTAAAATTTAAAATTATAATACTAATTCCTAATTAAGTGACTTCTTAACCGTTTTGATTTTTAAATTTAAATTTTTTTATTTGTCACATTTATAAATTTTTTCTGTTTACTTTGTTTACATTGTTATTTTTTAGATTATCTCTGCACAATAGAGATATTTTCATCTTTTTCTCTCTTTTTACTTATCAGCTATTCATTTTCAATCTCTATATTTAAGGAAATAAAAAAAAATTAACTATAAGTTGAATTTATTGATCGTGAGATTAAACTTATATTTATTTGAAAAAAGAAACTTTTGTAAAAAAATATATATTATTTTTCGTAAAATATATTTACGTAACTAAATAAATGAGAATGAAAAGGAAATTAAAGCAGCCATTGAAGTTTACGTAACTAATATTGTTGGTGTTGAATCAGAAATTGAAATTCCAGATGATCTATTGATTATAACTACTGATGATCCTCTCTCTCATTTGGTAGACTTTGCATATCCAAATTTGTTGCAAAACATGTCAGATTATAGGTATTTTTAGAGTAGGGTAATTCTTACACCCATGCTTGAAAGTGTCGAGAAGGTAAACGATTTTGTCTTGACAATCTTTCCAGGGATGGAAAAGGAGTATTTGAGTTCTGACACAACATGTCAAGCTGATAAGAATGAAGATGAACAACAAAAGTGGTTCACACTAGAGTTTCTAAATGACATCAAATATTCGGGACTATCCAATCACAAGTTGACTTTGAAGTCAGGAATCGCTGTAATGCTACTGCGAAAATAGACCAGACTTCAGGTTTATGCAACGGGACAAGATTAATAGTTAACGAACTTGGCAGCAATGTAATTGGAGTGACGGTAGTAACCGATAGAAATATTGGAGATAAAATGTAAATTCCAAAAATGAACTTGATCCCTTCAGATTTAGGGTTGCCATTTAAGTTCCAACGGAGACAATTTCCATTAACAATATGCTTTGCAATGACCATTAACAAGAGTCAGGGTCAATCATTATTACATGTAGGATTTAGTGTTCACCCATGAACAATTTTATGTTGCTTTGTCAAGAGTTAAGAGTCGTAGTGGCCTCAAGGTTTTAATTCTAGACGAAGACGACAATTCAAAGTCATCAACAACAAATGTCGTGTTCAAAGAAGTTTTTAATAATATTTAGGTAAGAATAATATTATTTTCATTTTAATAGCATGTTATGATTTACACTTTTGTATAAATATTTACTGTAAATATAACTAATTTATCTATAACTCTATTTTCAGATTTGAGATAAAATGTGGAACAAGGAGCACAACATCATATGCCAATTGCTTTTCTAATGAAGTTAGTAAGATACTAGATTGTCAATAAATTTTTATTAACCTTTTGATATAAAATTTAGTGTAAAATTGACATGTTATTATTACAGTTATATATGTTCTTATTCTTTTCATATCTCTTTCCTTATGATTCAAGAATATTATAGACTTTAAACTCTTCTATTTGCTTCTTACTTTGAATAAAGATAAAACAGTATAATCAGTACGTTTATTATATAATGACAATGATCATATTATACTAAACTCAAAAAATTTATAATTATAAAATATTATTTTTAATTTAACATGTCAAATTTAAATATAAGTTTGTGCATCGCACGAGTTTAACACTAGTAGTACTAATTTCCGGGGTAAAAAAAAAAAAACAGTTGGTAAATTCTCATTAGTGGTAAATGAAAAGAAAACTTAGAGAAACAGAGAACCGCATTAGAGAGATAAGGTAGGTAGAGGAAAAAGAAACTGACCACGTGTTTTGGTCTTTTGGATGAAACGCTTGATGGGGTGCGCAGATTTTATGAGCAGGATCCTGAGGTGAAGAGAGAATTCTATTCACGTGATATTTCGAGGATAGTGTACTACAACACCAACATGGATTTGTACACAAGTCCTGTGGTTAATTGGAGGGATACACTCTCTTGTGTATTGGCTCCAAGGCCTCTTCATCCTCTCCAACTCCCTTCAATCTGCAGATATATGGTTCCAACAACATGCTAGTAGTTAGTTACATTGAGATTTTAATTAGTTTATGATATGAATTGTATGTTATTAGTAATCCCAAAAGAGCTGGTGCTACTTATGTAAATCGAATTAGGTTGTGTAGATTTATATTGAAGCACGAATAGCTCTAAATCTATAGAGGTTGTTTCGATTTACTATGGTGTAAATCTAATTCAGCAATTGGCGGATACTTAATCCCGCGCCTTTGTTGCCTTTGTTGCGCTGGTCGCCGGCGGCGGCAGAAACAGCAGGTCTCGGAGCTGATCGTCGTTGTCGTCTTCTTGCTTTAACTCTCGCCATCAACTTTCTCTTCGCGGTCAGCTTCTTCTCGGCCGTCAGCTTCCTTCATGCAACTAGATGCTGGTCTCTGGTTTGGTGAGTTTCAACAAATTCCCGTTCTTTTTTTTTTTTCAGTTTTGTTGCTGTAATTCATCACTGCACTTTGATTTTGTTGCCGAGAATATCACTGAACTAGATTTTTTGTTGCTCAAAATTATCATTGACATGAATTTGTTATTGATTATCATCCCTCAACCTTGAATAATTTGTTATTGAGCTGGAATTTTCTATTTACATTGTGTTTGGATTGAACCTAATTAGTTGTGACCATATGTATACTTCAGTCTAGAAGTTGGATTAATGGTTTATTTAGATGGATATATCTTGGAAATGCTAAACAGTACTTATAAAAGTTGTTGCTGCAAGTATAAAATTTAATATTTAATTTGTTACTCCTTTATATTCTTATATAAAGGATTACAATGATAGAATCAGCATTGTGTGAGCATACTATGTATTGTGTTGGTGATTAGCTAACATACTATTTGGAGTCTATCTAAAGATAGACGAGGCAGGATAATTGGTTTTTGGAATTTTATCCATGCATGATCTTTGGTTGTTGACAATATGACATTAGAGCTCTGTCCATTAAGCTCTAATGGATTCTCATTTTTAATGGTTTATTATTTTGGTACACAATTAATTTTAACATTATGTCAACATTTTTAAGAAATCAATTGCCTTTATCTTAAATAATATGTTCTGCTTTTGTTATCCTGAATACACTAAGGGGCAGTACAAAGGCAACAAAACATAGGAGTGCAGTCAACAAATACAATATAAGGGGCCTGTTTCGATGCCTGAATTGGTTGAATTTGTTATTGATTATAGTCACTAAACCTTGAATTTGTTGCTGTTTTATTCAAATAATTACTTAACTAAATCTTTTTGTTGCTGAAAGTCATTATTGAATTGAATTTGTTAGTGATTGAACCTTAAATTTGTGGTTGTCTTGCTGAATAATTAGAGTTAATTTTCTTTTTGTTAAAAATCATCAAAGTTAAATTTGTTATTGATTATCATGACTGAACCTTGAATTTGTTGCTGTCTTTGCTCAAATAATCACCTAGCTCTTTAAACTTTTACAGCATGACTTTGCTTCATCATTGTAGTTTGTGCCTTTGAATCAAATTAAAAGAACTGTACTATAGGCATTGATTCATTGTTGTAGTAGAAGTTATCTGTAATGTATTATCTTGAGGAAGCTTATCCTCTTGTAGCAAATATTAAATTTATACATGTAATCAAAGTATGATCGTTGTCAAATACATTTGAACTTTCTCCGTCACTTTTCATTAGTTTTAATCAAAACTCTAGTATATAGATTGATTCATTTGCGAAATATAACAACAGCTTCATATGAAGCATGTAACATTATTAGTTCAATTCAAAATGATACATGATTCTCGTTCATGGTGTTAGCTTGTCATTTAGTTGGAGAAGAAGTGAAGAACTATATAAACTCCTTTTTGTTCTAAGGTTCCAACAATGCTCATCATCAAATAGAAACTCAGAATAAATCAAATAGAAACTCAAAATAAATTGTATTAAGAATCAAGATAATATATGTTCTCTTCTCTTTATCAATTATAACAACAACATTAGTACTAGTTTTTTTTAAAAGAACCAACTAAAAAAAAAATATAACATAATCAAAATAAAGATATTAAAATGAGAAGAGGCTTCGGTTTATATAAGTGTTTTACCCTAAATTAAACATATATAAATAATTCTTATACTAAACTTATAAATGGTATTCAGTATACAATTTTTTCGAGTATTTAGAAATATTCATTGAAGAGGCTTCAAATTCATTTGAATTATTGATATCCTTGTCAACAAGATTTGTTTTTTAAATTCATCATTTTCTCAAACAACAAAAAAAAGGAAGAAGAAGAAATTACCCACAATAGTCATTATTCTTATATTCTAGTAGTAGTACACAATTTTCATAATTTTAGTCACGACAACTCATTTTTCAACTACAATATTTAACCCAAATTCTCCTTTGTATATCAAAGTTGAACTAACATCATTTTATTTATGAGTATGAAGTATCGATCTAAGTCGAATTCCATGCCATAATATTAACTAACCCATTAACTTAAAATGGGAAAGAGCAGAATTGCCATGGTCATGCAGGCCCTTGCTATGATAGTAAGCCATGAAATCTTTGAGTGATGTATCCCTATACACTGGAGGGTTATCCTCAGACAAGAGTTCCTTGATGGGTCCATACATTCTTGTTTGGTGACGATGAACAGTGAAAAAGCATGCCACTGATACTCTTGGCCCTACATGATTTGCAAGCACACGGTGCTCCACACTCTTGAATTTGTCGTTGGACATTAGCTGTAGTATGTATCATATTATAGCAACATATAAATACAAATCTAGTAGTACTAGTCTAATCATGCATTTTCAACTCAATTCAAAAGAATTGGACTTACTTGTAACAAATCTCCAATGTTGACTACTACAGCTCCATGAAGAGGAGGCACATCAATCCAGCCATTTTGGGTCAAAACTTGGAGGCCACCAATGTGATCTTGAAGCAGAAGAGTTAGGAAATCGGGATCAGAGTGTCTGGTAGTTCCCATGGTGAGTTCTGGCTCAGGACATGGTGGGTAATAATGGTACAAAATTGAGTGCCCTTTTGCACAATCCAAGCTTTCAAGATGTTCAGCTTTAAGTCCAAGTGCTTCTGATAGCAATTCAAATAGCACCTTCCCCAAAATCTTCACTTGCCTTGAATATTCCATTGTCACTTCCCTGCAAATTAAACTAGGTAGTTATGTACTCTGAACTAAGAATCATGTTATAACTACTTTTTTTTTTCAACCAATAGCCAATCTTTTTAAATGATTTTATTTACAAATTTTAAATTATAAACCTAAATACTAAATTTCTTAAGGTTAACTAACTAACAGTTAGTTAACATACTTTTTGGTGAATTAATTACTAATTAAATCCATAGGATATAGGATTAACCAGTAATTACCTACCTGCATGGGGGAGGCAGTTCTTGAGGATCAAGGGGTTCAGGCCCCATAAGACAGAACAGTGTGTCTCTCCAATTAACATACTTTGATTGATACAAATCAAAGTTGCTAAGATACTTCACTTTCTTCATCATCTCCCTTGTGTAGTACTCTCCTTTCACCTCCTGTGGCAGCTCGTGAAACTCACGCGCCGCCGTCAGCGTCTCTTCCAGAAGCTTCACGGGGATCCCGTGATTCACCACCTGGAAAAACCCCACCGTCTCCGCCGCATGTCTTACCTCCGCCACTACTCCGGCGCGGTCTCCGGAGATATCCTTGAGGTCGATGACTGGAATACTGAACTGGGTAGGTGTCGGTTCTCCCGGAGATGGATCGCCGGCGGTAAGCTCTTCCGGGGGGCGAATGAAGATTGGTGGGAGTTTGGTGATGCTGGAGTCAACGAGGCCTTTGACTCCGGCTTTGGATTCATCAAAAGCCTTCAATTGTCTCAAGCGCTCGTTGATTGCGGGATTTCCGGCCCCGGCGACAATCATTGTGGTTGTGACACTGTGACAGTGGAGTGTTACAAGATTGACCTTTATCTCTCTCTGGCCTCTGCATCAAGTAACAATTTTTTTTTATATTGGCATATCGCACGTGCTAATGCTGTCCAAGGTTGTTATTACTTATTAGTCTCACCTCTCACGTGATCTAAGCTGTTGCCAATTTGGAATTTGCTATGCACCTCCATCACAAAATGTCTGAAAAATAATAAATTTAAAATAGTACTAATTTCCAGGGTAAAAAGAAAAGGTTGGTAAATTCTCATTAGTGGTAAATGAAAAGAAAACTTGTTGAGAAGCAGAGAACCACATTAGAGAGATAAGGTAGGTAGAGGAAAAAGAAATTGACCACGTGTTTTTATGGATAACAGTCATAACACTTGAAGAGTATTTGGACACCGCAATGTGCCGTCCAAATTACGCAATATCTACCAGCAATTGTATCATAACATGGTGACTACTAATGAAGAAGGAAGTAAAGTAGAACACGAATCTGATTATGACAGGCAAAGAGAGCTTAAGCTTCTTGATGAGTCCAAAGCAGGTGTGAAGGGCCTTGTTGATGCCGGTTTGTCTAAGCTTCCAAGGATCTTCATTCATGAAAATCTTAGCACATCTTCCTCTGCTACCAATAACAATGTTACTATTCCAGTCATTAACTTGGGATCAATGCATGAGCAAGTTAGCTCACGGCTTGAGATAATTGAGAAGGTGAAAGATGCTTGTGAGAAGTGGGGCTTCTTTCAAGTGGTCAACCATGACATTCCAGAGTGTGTTTTGGATGAAATGCTTGATGGGGTGCGCAGATTTCATGAGCAGGATCCTGAGGTGAAGAGAGAATTCTATTCACGTGATATTTCGAGGACGGTGTATTACAACACCAACATGGATTTATACACAAGTCCTGCGGTTAATTGGAGGGATACACTCTCTTGTGTATTGGCTCCAAGGCCTCTTCATCCTCTCCAACTCCCTTCAATCTGCAGGTATATGGTTCCAACAACATGCTAGTACTTAGTCAGTTACATTGAAATTTTAATTAGTTCATGATATGAATTGTATTAGTTATTAGTGATCCCAAAAGAGCTGGTGCTACTTATAAGTGAACAGTAATGATATTTGGTCATTACAACTTAATTGACATAATTGCTCCATAATGACAAAAATTGTGTGTTTTCTAGCTATTCATGATTGTAAAATCTTATTTCCTTGCAGAGATATAATAATTAAGTACACAGAGTATGTTAAGAAATTGGGATTAGTTCTATTTGAATTGCTTTCTGAAGCATTAAGCCTTAATCCCAATTACCTCAAAGACATAGATTGTGCAGAAGGGCTTTACATGCTTAATCATTATTACCCTCCTTGTCCTGAGCCTGAACTCACTCTGGGAACAAGCGGTCATTATGATTCCAGCTTCCTCACTGTTCTACTACAAGACCAAGTTGGTGGACTTCAAGTCTTGTATGAAAACCAATGGATTGATATCACTCCCATTCCTGGTGCTCTCATTATTAACCTTGGTGATTTGATGCAGGTATCAATTTTTTATAGATATTGTTACACACTGCTTTAATTTGTGGCTATGTGAATTAATGTGTCAACATCATTTTTAACAGCTGATCACAAATAGTAAGTTTGTGAGCTCGAAGCACAGAGTTTTGGCTCAAAAAACAGGCCCGCGAGTTTCGGTTGCATGCTTTTTTAGACAGCATTTTCAACCTGAGACTTCAAAAGTGTATGGACCAATAAGGGAGTTGGTTACAGAGGAGAATCCTGCAATGTTCAAAGATATCACAGTGAAGGAGTTGATTACACACAGATATACCGTAGGGCTAAATGGTGTCCGTGCACTAGAACACTTCAAGCTATAATAAGAAGTGCGACACGTGGCTGTGGCATGCAACTTTATGTTGTAATTAACGTTAACAAAGCATATTTTAATTCAAGAATATTTTTGAAACAATTAAATGATAGTCGTTGTTGAAAATTTTTTTTTTTTACATTGGAAAAAAGTTGTGTATAGAAACTTCAATTGTTCATATTGTCATTTTGCATTAGGTATATATGTCTGAAAAGTAATAATTTTATACTTAAAAGGGACTACTTAGATAAAGATGTCCAAAAAATAATAATATATAGAAGTATTTTAGTCATTTTTTATAAAAAATAATATTAATTTAGATCAGTTCAAGATTTGATTCACCATTTTTCGGTCAAATCAATTTGTCTAGCCTAATTTTGACAAAAATAACATGATTTAATCGATTATATGTATTAAATTTTAATTATTAAAAAATATCTTTATAAAAAGACATTTTCAGCGTCTTTATTTAAGTGGCTCCTATATTCAAATAGATATCTAATTTTTGTATATTTTAATTTACAACTATTAATTAATTTGATTATAGTTTTTTACATATTTTCAACTTTTTTTTTTTCCTTATGGCAACTTATGTTCATAACTCGACAAGTTTAATTTAAAATAGTACTAAATTCCGGCGTCAAAAAAGACTTCCAAAGAAGCAGAGAATGACATTTAGAGAGATAAGGTTGAGGAAAAAAGAAACTAACCACATGTTTTTATGGATAATTAGGGCTGTTAAAATGGGCTAAATTCATTGGGCCAGTTTGTTTATCTATTTAAATGGGTTGATTTTGTCTCTAAAATTAAGCCATTTTAAATTTTGGGCTAAACGGGCTGAGCCTGGTTAACCCGTAAAAAATGACAGGTTAAACGGGCTAAACGGGTGGCCTTTTAATTTTTTTTTTACATTTTAAAAAAAAGTAATATTTTTAGTCGATATTTTTCTCAATTTGACCCAAAAATCTAACCCATCAATTAAAAAAATATTATTTTTTAAAGGTTTTTTACCTAAAAATAATATTTTTTGTCAAAATATTTTTTAAAAAATAAAATAAAAAAATAAACGGGTTGGCTCGTTTGACTCACGGCTGACTATAAACGGTCTGAGTTAAAAAATTATAGCCCGCGAATAAAGCGGATTTAAACGGTCCAACCCATTTAACCCACAAATTTAATGGGTCGGACCTAAATGGACCGAGTTAGCCCGTTTGGCAGCCCTGTGGATAACGCTTAGTATAGAGTATTTGGACACCAATGTGCTGTCCAAATTACACTGTTTTATCATTAGTCAGAAAGGGAGGGGAATTGAAGAACATGATGGCTACTGATGCAGAAGAAAATCAAGTAGAACACGGCTCTTGTTATGACAGGCAAAGGGAGCTTAAGCTTCTTGATGAATCAAAAGCAGGTGTGAAGGGCCTTGTTGATGCTGGTTTGTCTAAGATTCCAAGGATCTTCATTCATCACAACCTTAACACATCTTCATCCTCTGCTACCAATAATGATGTTAGTATTCCAGTCATTGACTTGGGATCACTGCATGAACAAGGTAGCTCACGGCATGAGATCATTGAGAAGGTGAAAGATGCTTGTGAGAAATGGGGGTTCTTTCAAGTGGTCAACCATGACATTCCACAGTGTGTTCTGGATGAAATGCTTGATGGGGTGCGCAGATTTCATGAGCAGGATTCTGAGGTGAAGAGAGAATTCTATTCACGTGATGATTCAAAGAGGGTGTTGTACAACACCAACTTTGATTTGTACACAACTCCTGCGGTTAATTGGAGGGATACATTCTCTTGTGTAATGGCTCCAAGGCCTCTTGATCCTCACCAACTCCCTTCAATCTGCAGGTACATATGGTTTCTACTTTCTATTTTCTATTTGTAGAAACAATAGAACAGAACTCCACTATGCTATAGTAGTTAGTTGGTTCCACTCAAATTTTAGCCCATGATATGAATTGTATTATTTATTAGTAAGTTTAGTGTATAAATTAAGGCCAGAAGAGCTGTGCAAACAATTTCTTTAGTGAATCCTGACTCCTGAGTAGTGACTTATCAGTTCATTTGGTCACCACAACTTAATTGACATAATTGCTCCATAATCTTACTAGAGTTTTGTCTCTTCTGGCTATTCATGATTTACATTACTAACTAATGTTTGTTTTTCATGATTGTAAAATCTAATTCCCTTGCAGAGATGTCATAAGTAAGTACACAGAGTATGTTAAGAAATTGGGACTAGTTTTATTTGAATTGCTTTCTGAAGCATTAGGCCTTAATCCCAATTACCTTAAAGACAAAGATTGTGCAGAAGGGCTTTTCATGCTTAATCATTATTACCCTCCTTGTCCTGAACCTGAACTCACTCTGGGAACAAGTGGCCATTGGGATTCTGGCTTCCTCACCCTTCTCCTACAAGATCAAGTTGGTGGACTTCAAATCTTCTATGAAAACCAATGGGTTGATATCACTCCTGTTTCTAATGCTCTCATTATTAACCTTGGTGATATGATGCAGCCATGCAGGTGGTGATTATTTTATCAACTTTTTATAGATATTTTTACATATATGCATATAAAAAAATCAATACCTAAATTAGTCATTATATATTTGTATATAAATGTGTATATTATTTAATTTATTTTTAATATATATTTTATATTTTAACATATATTCTGTTAGAATGACTAATTTTAGTAACTGATTTTTTGTGTGGACATAATATAATTGTTTTACACACTGCTTTATGGCAATGTGAATTAATGTCTCAACATTTTTAACAGCTGATCACAAACAATAAGTTTGTGAGCTCGAAGCACAGAGTTTTGGCTCAAAAAATAGGTCCGCGAGTTTCGGTTGCATGCCTTTTTAGACAGCATCTTGAACCTGAGACTTCAAAAGTATATGGACCAATAAGGGAGTTGGTGACAGAAGAAAATCCTGCAATGTACAAAGATATCACAGTGAAGGAGTTTGTTACGCACTATTATGCAAAAGGACTTAATGGTGTCTCTGCATTAGAACACTTCAAGCTATAATAATAATACATACACACAATTGAGAGTTTCAGCATTTCCTCAAATTGAGTACGAAATAAGAACTCTGAAATCTGTGAAGTTGTGATCATGTCTTCATGATATAGAAAACTATTAAGTTATGTAACAGGCTACTTTTTCGTTTTTTTTCTTCTTTGGTTACAATTGTGACTTGTTACTTAATTTATGCCTAATTTTAGATGCGTTTGTGTTCATTTTTTTTTTTTTTGTATTATTTTATTTGATTTGGAATTTGAGAGAGATGTACTATAAAATTAACCTTGAGAGTTAAATGAAAGCATTATTTAGTCACCAAAAAAAAAAAAAATGAAAGCATTATTTTACTCTATAAAGTGATGAGAATCCTAGTAGTAGTATACTCATTTAGGCAATTGTCTCTGTTCTATTTTTATTTCTTCTTTATAGTACTTGCGCAACTAAATTCAGATTTATCATTAATTAAAATGCTAAAATTATAAGTAGTGTTAATATTATAAGTCTTATTTTACATGAATTTCCAATGTTTAATTAATGTAAAATCTTATAATTTTTTTTTTGTGTAAAAAAATCTTATCTATCTTTTCATGCACTAATTAATCATCTGAATTGCTAACTTACTACATTCACCTTAGAGCACCTACAATGGTGAGTTCCTCTTTTACTTTTTTCTGACACATAGGAACTCTAACCATTGGAGGAGAGAAGGAATGAGTTTCCACACGGGTCTCAAGATGAGGAAGTCCCTCTAAACAGGGACTCAAATTAACCAATAATAATTTGCCATTTAGCAAGTTATTTTAAAAAAATAATAATATAAAATCTAAAATAATTAAATAATTATATTAAATAATAAAATAATAATTAAATTAGTAATAATTATAATAAAAATTATATTAAATAATTATATATTAATTATTTAAATAATAATTAATTAGATTAAATAATTATTAATGATTTATATTAATTATTTATATCATAATTAATATTAAATATTATTTATATTATTATATTAAATTATAATTAATTAAATTTACTTACATTAAAAAATAAATTTAATTTTTACACCTTACAAAATAATTCTTAGTTGAGTTAGTTATTTTTATTTTTAAAATTTAAAATGCTAACGATATTATTAAAATTAGCAATTGTAAACACAAAATTATAAATTAGTGTAATCCCGAATTATATATTGTGTATTATTATTATATATGAATTTATTTAATATTAATATCTTTTAATAGTGAATTATTTTTAAATTTATAAATTTAAATAATATTATTAAAAAAATCAATTACATTAATTTTAAGTATTTTAATTAATTAATTAAGTGGGACTACAACAGGAACTAAAATTAGTTCTTTTTAATGGAGAAGAGAGATACTTTGAGTTCCTATTTACCGTTTATAACGCAAAAACTGATGTGGAGTTACTTTTTCCTACATGATACTATATTTAAAACAGATTCTATTTGGAGTTTGGATCGTCTAAGACTCGCCAATTAAAGCCCACATTGTTTCACCATATTTAAGGGTACGAATCCTGGCAAAAAAAAAAAAAAAGGGGTACGAGTGAATGGGTTGTGTGCATTAATCACATTGATTAAGACATGATAAGATTGTTTTGTAACAGTAATGCATTGTAGCTGTACATTTATATTGATATATCCCAATAAAAAAAATATTCATATATGCTCAATAATGAGAAATAGGAGCCGTATGATTGCAGTTGATTTACATCACATATTTTAGAGTATCTCCAATACTAGTTTTAATTTTAATTTTATTTTAATTTTTATAAAAATATTTGTAAAATTATGTCGTAAATAGTGATTTGAAATTAAAAATAAAATTTTTTATTTAATATTTAATCTTAATTTATTTTAAATTTTATATTATTTTTAATTATTTTATCAAAATAATTATACAAATAACAAATTTTTTTTATTTTTTATTAAGAAGATATCGTATTTCTAAAATAATATTAATTTTATTTTATAAATTAATTCTAATAAAGATTTTAATTCTAAATTAATTTATTTTTAAAAATTATCAAAATTAATACTCTGTTAGAAATACTCTTCATGTCAAATATGTGAGTAGAATTTCTTCATTCTGTCAGGTCACCATAAAGTACTAATGTTACACTATTATTTTATTTGATATATCGAGTCACATGATTTGTATGCAAAACTTTAGCTTCAGCTAGCCTATTTTGACATTGATCTTAACTTCTTTTATATATATGGTCAATGAATGCCCAAAAAGACCCTTGGTTCCTTTGGATATATAAGATTTTTTTATTATTTTAATATTATTATTCTTTTTAAACATTGGATGAGCACGGATAACAAATACTCGATTACCCGTCCGAATCCGAACCGAACTAATTAAATTGGTTCTGAAATCAACGGATAATCGGGTCTAACCCGAACCAAATCGATAATTTTTTTTAGTAATCGGCTCGGGTATTGATTTTGGGGGTACGGAATCCGAACCAACCCGCAAACCCGATCATATATATATATATATATATGACTTTTCCATTACACAATGATTATTCATTATTAATATATTTAGATTTTAATGAGTTTAGTTTCTAATGTATTTGGTGTTTAATATATTTGGATTATTTCTATTGATGTTACATGTTTATTGTACTTGTTGAATTTTTAAAATAAAAATTTGATTTTTTTTATGAATTTTAAATTCCTCAAGTACCCAATTATCCGAATCGAATCAATCCGTTTTTAATCGGTTTGATTTGGTTCGGGTACACATACAAAAAAATACAAATCCGAATCAAACTGAATCAATTACACTTTGATCAGTTCAATTTTAATTTTACCATAAATCCGAATTAAACCAACCCATACTCACCCCTATTAAACAATGTGCTGACACTTAGAAGTGACTCTCTATCGACTATCGAGTATCGACATTAATTGTAGTAGTCCAGATTCATAGTTCTTTTTTTCGTGGTCCCTATTCCCTGATTATACAGATAATTAAATGACACAAAATATAATTCGACTTTAACCCCCCAAAATACGGAGGCCATTTTTTTTTAAATATTATTTAGACTAACCAAGTAAATAGTCAACTTTAAATCAATTAAATCACATAACTTGAAACTTCAATTTTCTTCAAAACCCCGTTCCACATGACATGGCCAATATCAAATCATACGCTCCCACGTCTCGAAGAAGGGTAGTCTCAAATAATGTTTATATATTTTTTATTTCTTATTAACATTTTTATAAAAAAAAGTATATAGACTTAGAAATAATGAAGAAATAAATTAAAAAAGAAAAATATTTTTTTCTATACTTACTGTACTGAAACGACAACATGTTAAATAGAAGACGCGGCGCACATTGTGACCATGCATCATGCATGAGGCACCGTCCTCTTTCTCTTTCTCTGCGCTTCTCTTTTGTTTTCTCCGTTTACTCATCTTTAAATAATAAATATTCATTTAGAGTAAACTATTAAAATAGTGACTCAAAATTTATATAATTGGTAAAAATAATTTTAAAAATTGCTAACGATAAATAAATTTTTAAAATATTTAAAAATACGATAAAAATAAATATTAAATATATATTAAAAAATTTTAATATAATCTTTTTAAATATTATTAAAAAATATTTTTATTCTTAAATTTTGGTAATTTTAGGTGAAATAAATATTTTTAAAGTTTTTTATTGTAAGTGACTATATTTAAAAAAAATTTAGAGATAAGATTTTGTTTTATATTTTTTGTGTATTTTCTAAATATTTATTCAAATATTGTTATAAAAATTCAGATCAATTGGATAAATTTTTTACTAAATAAAAAATATTTTGTCTTTTATAAAAAATATAATATTTATTGATTATTTTTATTATATTTTTAAATTATTTAAAAGTTATTTTTATATTTTGTCATAATATCTTTTAAGAGCGTTGTTGTCAACATTTGAATCTTTTTCAACACGAATTAACAATTAACTCATAATTATTATTACTGAAGTTTATTTTTTATAAAAAAATATAAAATTAATTAGCATTCATTAGAATAATTTATCATATTTTAATATTTATTATAAAATATTATATTTTTATAATTTCAATTCTTTTGACACCTATAAATATCAATATATATTAAATCATATTACATATAATTTAACTACACACAAATCTTTTTCTATTACTCTCTTCTATCATTTCTAACATTTCTTTATCTATCCAAAAAATTGGCGGTGATATAGAAGGGAAATGGATCCTCTCCATTTTTTTTTGTTATTGGAGAGAATAAAGTGTAATCTCCCACCTTTAATTCTACAAGTGGACCAGAAATAAATGTGAGAGAGAATGCAATGAAAGATGAGATCTTTCATTGAATACCATCCAGTTTTTTTTCCACTGGAAAGGATCCACTCCCTTATAAAAGTAATCTAGAGAGAATATATATAGCATCATTTCATACCATCCCTACTTATTGGACGACATAGCTTATTGGGAAGGGAGAGGAATTAATTAACATGGTGGTCACTAATAACCAGGAAGATGGAGGATATGATAGGTTCAAGGAGTTAAAGCTTCTTGATGAAACAAAAGAAGGTGTGAAGGGTCTTGTTGATGCTGGTTTGACTAAACTTCCAAAGATCTTCATTCACGACAACCTTACCACTTGTTCCTCTCATCATGTCGGTGCTAATATTCCAGTCATTGACTTGGGATCACTGCATGAACAAGGTAACTCATTATCAAGGCATGAGATCGTTGAGAAAGTGAAAGATGCGTGTGAGAAATGGGGGTTCTTTCAGGTGGTCAACCATGACATTCCAAAGAGTGTATTGGATGAAATGCTTGATGGAGTGGGTAGATTTCATGAGCAGGATTCTGAAGCAAAGAAAGAATTCTATTCACGTGATATATCAAAAAGAGTGTATTTTCTGACCAACTTTGATTTGTATACAGCTCCATCAACTAATTGGAGGGACACTCTTCATTGTGCATTATCCCCTGCCCCTTTTGATCCCAACCAACTTCCCTCTGTTTGCAGGTATTTCTATAACTCTCTGGTTAATTGGTAATAGCCGAATAGGCTTTTCTTTACTGTAAAAAAAAATATCTTTATATGAAGTTATTTAACGGTTTTTAGTTTTATTTTCATACAAAAATATTTTTGTTAAAGTATTTATTTTATATCATATTATATATTTTATAATTTTAGTAAGATTTTTTACTTTTAGTTTTGTCTAATTATTTTTAATTTAATTTAGTCACGATTTTTTTTATGTATTTTTTGGGCCGATAAACGGGCTAGCCCAGTCCATTTAGACTCGATCAATCTAAACTCACGAGTTAAACAGATTAGTTCGTTTAAATTCGTTTTATTCACGAATTATAATTTTTTAGTCTGGACTGTTTATAGCCAGTCCGATAGGTTAAAAACGGACTAACTTTTTTATTTTTGTGTTTTATCTTTTAAAAAATATTTTGACAAAAAAATTATTTTTAGGTCAAAGATCTTAAACAAATAGTATTTTTTTTTTTTAGTTGACAGATAGGGTTTTTTGTTTAGATCAAAAGATATAATGGCTAGAAATATTAAATTTTTTTTAAGTGTAAAAAATTTAAATGGTCTACCTATTTAGTCCGTGAACCAGGCTGTTTAACCAAAATTTAAATGTGATTAATTTTAGAGATAAAGTCTGCTCTGAGCTAGTCCAATGAATTTAATCTATTTTAATACATCTATATATTTTAATGAAAAATGTTTTATAGAAATTTTTATAATATTTTAAAATAGATTTTCATATCAATGATTAATATGAAGTAAATTTATTACTTGTAGAGATATAATGATGGAGTACTCAAACAATGTGAAGAGATTGGGACTAACTCTGTTTGAGTTGCTATCCGAAGCATTAGGCCTTAAGCCTAGTTACTTTAAGGATATAGATTGTGCAGAAGGGCTTTTCATGCTTGCCCATTATTTCCCATCTTGCCCTCAGCCAGAACTCACCTTAGGGTCAAGTGGCCACTGGGATTGCAGCTTCCTTACAGTTCTTCTTCAAGATCAAGTTGGTGGCCTTCAAATCTTTCATGAAAACCAGTGGATCGATATCAAACCTGTCCCTGGTGCTTTGATCATCAATGTGGGTGATATGATGCAGGTAATAAGCTCATCAATTATCTTATTAGGAGAATACATGTATCCTTCTAACCGTTTTTTTTTAATTGACTTTTTTTTTGAGAAGTGAAATTTTGTGGCTTGTAACCATCAATTAGTCATCCTTAATATTTTTAATAGTGTGAGATTATATATAATGCTATGAGATTATTCACTTTTCTTTTAATGATTAAGTGTTAACTAAATTTTAATAAAAATGCTAGTCCCACTTTTCTCTTTTTTTTTTCAACGGTAAATAAGTGTGGTTTTTATGGTTAAACTACTCACATGAAGTTTTATGTAAATATAATAATTAAAATTTAATTTAAATAAATATTATATTAAATAATTTAATTAAATATATCAAATCATACTATTATTTTTATACGAAAATATCTTTTTTGAATAGTCATTTAAAAATAATTTATATTGATAAAGAAAAACAAATTGTTTCATAAATATTTACAAATGATGGTAATTTTTTTAGTTGACTAAAATGAACAGTAAATAAAAAAATTGGTGTAATTTTTA
Organism: Arachis hypogaea; assembly: GCF_003086295.3. Lineage (NCBI taxonomy): Eukaryota > Viridiplantae > Streptophyta > Magnoliopsida > Fabales > Fabaceae > Arachis > Arachis hypogaea. Next base: position 157,554,457 of record NC_092050.1, read on the forward strand.
TGTTCATAAATCATAATATATTAATAAATGAATTTGCTTTTAGAGGATTCAAATCCTATAACTAATGCTTCATATATATTGGAAGAAAAATAATTATGAAAGATAATTAGAATAGATAGCAAAACTCTATCTTTGCATATTAAGTCATGTGTGGAATTTTATTGCATTACTTCAAAACTAATGTACCTATTAAAAAAGAGGGCTAAATGATATTATCTAACGTCAAATTTTATATCTTGTTATTTTTTGCAGCTGATCACAAATAATAAATTTGTGAGCTCTAAACATAGAGTTTTGGCTCCTAAAATAGGTCCACGAGTTTCAGTAGCATGTTTCTTCAGACAAGATCATCCACCCGAGACTTTTAAGGTGTATGGACCAATAAAAGAGTTGTTGACCGAAGAAAATCCTCCAATCTACAAAAATATCACAGTAAATGACTTGATTACATACCAAGATTCCATAGGGCTAAACGGTGTTTCAGCACTAGAACATTTCAAGTTGTAAACTATTAAGAATTTGAGTAGAAAATACAATAGGCTGATGCAAGTTATGCAAATCTGGTTTGGAGTGTGTTAAAGTGATGAGAGATTCTAAATTACTGTATTTGAGTTTGAATTTGTTTTTTTTTTTCTCTAATAAATTCATGTTGAAATGCTTTTGATGTAATACATATCTAGTATGAAATAAAAGCTAAGTTGAGTGTTGGTTAAATAATTCAGGTATTTGTGACAAAAATTGTTCATATAAAGAAATTTATCTTAAATAAAGAAAGTGGTCCATCATTTGTACCATACGTAGCATCATTGTCGACTTGTCGTATATATGGCACGTTAATAACCACATGACAAGCCAAGTTATCGATAAGATTTCATAGCATGCTAAAATATTATTTTGCGTAACAAGAGCAAGTGAAGACGAATATAACAGTTATAGTGGAAATTGATTCTTTTGAGATTTGCCACAATATAATGCCTAACTAAAAAGCAGAAAGTTCAATCTTATACTACTTGTTTAGGTGTTAAAAATTGTCTAAGACACACATACATTGGTAGATCTTACATTAACCGTTTTTTTTCAAAATTATATATCAAAGACAATTTCAATATGATTTCAATCCTCTGTATCTCCACTTTCTAGAGATATTAAAGGGACTAAAACTTTGTGTTTTATAACTAAAATTTTAGTTTCCGTCTCTAATTATTAAACATAATACTAAGTATTAATCTTCCCATCTCAGTCCCAAAAAATAAATGCAGCCTAATAATTAACACGATTGTCATTCAACAGAAACTAAACTTTGTGACTTTTAATTGATACATACAAATTACTTAACCAACACGAGGCTTAGGGTTTTTATTTCATATACTACATAAATACCCAAGCTATGGCATTTGGACATACATGAACTTATTATTATTAGATAGAAAACCAATTATTTGACATTCATTCATATAAGACACATGCTAATTCAGAATCTCTTATCACTTCTTTAAGGGAGTGGATCCTCTCCAGTGAAGAAAAAATTGGATGATGTCAACTCTGATCTCTCATCTTTCATTACTTTCTCTCTCATATTTAATTTTGGCCTCACTTATAAAGTTAATGGTAAGAAATCACACTGCATTTCCTCAAGTGTTAAAAAAACTGGAGAGGATCCATTTCCCTTCTTCAACACATACACTCCAAATAAAACAAACTTGCATGACTTTCAGCCAGTTTCTCTTCAAATTCTTCATGCATGCTTTACAATGCAACTTGAAGTGTTCTAGTGCCTTGACACCATTTAGCCCTATGGAGCCTTGGTATGTAATCAAGTCATTTACGGTTATATCCTTATAGATTGGAGAGTTTTCTTCTCTCAACAACTCCTTTATTGGTCCATAAACCTTGAAAGTCCCAGGAGGATGATCTTGCCTGAAAAAGCATGCTACCGAAACTCGCGGACCTACTTTTGGAGCCAGAACTCTGTCTAGAGCTCACAAACTTATCATTTCTGATTAGCTGTTAAGAATGATGACCAAACATACATAAAGTTGTTACTTACGTAATTAATGTCATTAATATTAATTAAGTATACATCTCCTTTAATTTAGATAATTGATGAATTGAACTTACTTGCATCATATCACCCACATTGATGATCAAAGCACCAGGGACAGGTGTGATATCAAGCCATTGGTTTTCATGGAAGACTCGGAGGCCACCAACTTGGTCTTGAAGAAGAACTGTGAGGAAGCTAGTATCCCAATGGCCACTTGCCCCTAAAGTCAGTTCTGGCTGAGGGCAACTGGGTTTGAGTCCTAATGCTTCAGAAAGCAATTCAAATAGAGTTAGGCCTAGTTTCTTGACTCTGTTTGAGTATTCCATCATTATATCTCTGCAAGTAATAAATTGATTTCACATTAGTAAGAGAGAAAGTTAGTAACCCTTGATCAATATTTGAAAAGTTACTAATACTAGAAATCATATAAAGGGAAGAGGATAAGCGAGAGAAAACTAAAGAAAGTTAGAAGTGAAAGTTTATTAAAATAAGAAAAGTAATACAAGTGAAGTTTACCTATCAAATTCGTACGTTTAGACCATTTTTTTAAGTATTGAATTTAAAATTATTTTTACTGATGCAATAATATATAATTAGATAAGGAAAAGTCTAGGGGCCAGCAACTTTGTTAAATTCTGGTCAGCATGTAACTAGAAAAAAAAAGTGAACCATTGGATTAAATCTCACACCATTAAAACCATTATTGATGGCTATTTGATGGCTACAAATCACAAAAGTTGCTGCCCCCTAGCATTCCTCGTTAGATAATTATATAAAACTCTTTTACACTGCATGAAACTGAAATTCTGCACAATGTTATCAAATTCGTAAAATCTAGCTAAATTTAAACCATAAAATTTTATTGTTACTCACTAGAAAGTAGTACAAAAGTACCTGCAAACAGAGGGAAGTTGGTGAGGATCAAAAGGGGCAGGGGACAATGCACAATGAAGGGTAACCCTTCAATTAGTTGATGGAGCTGTATACAAATCAAAGTTGGTCAGAAATACACTCTTTTTGATATATCACGTGAATAGAATTCTTTCTTTGCTTCAGAATCCTGCTCAAGCATTTCATCCAACACCCTCTTTGGAATGTCATGGTTGACCACCTGAAAGCACCCCCATTTCTCACACGCATCTTTCACTTTCTCAACGATCTCATGCCTTGATGATGAGTTACCTTGTTCATGCAGTGATCCCAAGTCAATGACTGGAATATTAGCACTGACATAATGAGAGGAACAAGTGTTAAGGTTGTCGTGAATGAAGATCCTTGGAAGCTTAGTCAAACCAGCATCAGCAAGACCCTTCACACCACCTTTGGTCTCATCAAGAAGCCTTAACTCCTTCTACCTATCATAACCAGATTCATCAGTGCCAGCCATGTTCCACTCCATAAAAAAAAGGCTGCTATTTCAAGACTTCAGTGTTTAGTAGGAATCGCATGTAATGTTATTTTGCCTTGATTGCCTAGCGGAGTTCTTAATTATAATATCTGATATCAATTCTTGGACAAGGTATGAGTGCAATCAGTTATAGGTACATGAAAGTCAACTTTATTTGATTATTAAAACATACATAATCCAATATTAGAAAGTGGTTAAGATTTGATGGCAACCCTAAAAACAGTTTAAGGTGTGATAAATATTTTTTTATGGCTGACAGTTTATCACACGAGATATTTTCATCTTAAACTTCCAAATTTTTAATTAAAAAATTAACGGCTCCGCTACGTTACCAACAGCATATCTGCCAACTTCTGCCAACTCTTATTTATAATTGTTTTTTATGGAAATGTGTTCGTAGATGTGTCTAATAAAAATGTCTTTTTTATAGCTGTGTTTAATAGAAGTGTCTTTATAGATATATTTTCTGGATGTGTCTCTTTATTATATATATATTTAAAATATATTAATTATTAGACACATTCACGAACACACTTCCATGAAACACAATTATAAATAAGAGTTAGCAGAAGTTGGCAGATAATATGTTGGTACCCTATATTTTTCCAAAAACTAATGATGAGTTACTAGAACACTCTTAACTCTTAAGTATTTAATATTTCAAGAAATATATATTAAATTTAAATTTTAGATATAACAATTTTTTTTAGGAGAAAAAGAGCAATAAATATGAAATGTGTGAAATTTGAATTGTCCATCTATATATATAGAAAAAGTTTGGTAACCAAAAAGTTTCGGCTATAATTAACCAAAATTTTTTATAATATACTTTATTTACATCATTTAATAACAGTTTTATTTTTTAGTCCACTCTCTTATCATTTTACTTATTATATTTTTATCAACTCTACTTATTAATGATATTAATTATAATATCATATCCCTTATTATTAGACATTCTTGTAATTGATACTTAATATTCCTTTTTATAATTTGATTTTTATATTTAAGAATATAATAAAGATTAATAATAATAATTAATAACGGTTATGATTTATCATTGTAATTGATTCTTAGCTTGCTCTGTTCCTTCACCTAATAGAGATACGATTATATCACATAAATTCAATAATTGTAACGGATTATTATTATGAACGCTTTTTTGTTTTATTATTATTATCATGATCCTTTTTTTTATTGTAATTCATTTTTTATTTTTGTTAAGTTATTTATTATCATTCAATGGAGAGATACAAAATCGAAAAGCTACCTAATATGATTTTGTTTCTATTAATTCAATTATTTTCATTCAAAATTCATAATTTTAACACAATTAGAATATGTCAAAAAATTTTACAAAAAATCATCTTTATCATTACAAATAGTATCACTATAATGAAACAGATAGTGAAGAAGTTGGGAAGCAAGAAAAGAAAAAAAAGCCAAGAAGGACACCATGAAACTCAAGTATGTATTCTCCATTACACGTGTATGTGTTACTTCCATTATTGCGTGGACGCAAAGTTATAAATTCTATTCTACTCGCATCCTTATATTTATGAATTCGATCTTAATACGGTATCTATGGTAGAAATTATTAAAAAATTTGAATAATAAATGGACTCATTTAACAAAGTTGTTGTCAACTAATCAATTTTCGAAAATATAGAAAATTACACTAATTTTGATAAGGTATAGTAATAAACTGATTTATTATTTTGTGTGTGTTTTATGTGCATTTATAATTATATTGTACTAACTAAATTCATACATAACATTCATACGTTTATATACATAACATCCATAATTACATATAACTAATATCTAAAAATTAAATTCATGTTTATTAGATATTACATCCATACACATATCATTTTTTAATTATTGCATAAATAACTATAAAATTAATACAGATGTTTTTAAATTTTATCATAATTGAATTTTAAAAAATGTCAAATTCTTAAATTAATTTATTCAATTGATAAATTTACTCATAACATTCATAAATTCATACACATAACATCCATAATTTCATATTAATAACATCCATAATTTTGTACTCATAATATTCATAATTTTATACATATGATGTCTATAATTAATAAATTTTTATAATTAATATTATCAAATTTTAAACTATACGTTGTATTTTTCAATTTATCTCATATATGTACTAATAGGTCATAATTTTAATTATTTTAATATTTTTATTTAATATTCGTATGTATGCTTATTTATTGATTTTAATATGACGAGTTAATAATTATTTTTAAAAATTTATTTTTAAATTTTTGTTTATATTTTATTTTTTATTTTTTAATAGTCTATATGTAAAATATAAATTATATATTAGAAGTTGTTAAAAATTTTTAATTTAACTTCCATAATTTTTGCAGAAAATTATTGCACTTTAATGGATAATAATGTGATTGAGAGATATTAGGGATTTAATTTGGAAGAAACTGAAATTGATTTTGGAAAGAACATTAATAATTCCAAATATGCAGCAAAATATAGGTGATAAGGAGAATAAGTGATCTCATTCTCTTGATAAGGACTAGTTTGACTAATTTTTAAAATTTGAGGGATGAAAATGACTTACGTTTGGACTTTCAAGTACTATTTTGACTAATAGAAAAAAATTTTATATGTCAAGTGACACGTAGCATGCCACGTGTCACTGACCTGTCACGTGGCGTGCCACGTGTTACTGACCTGCCACGTGGCACTTAACGTGACACGTCATCATCCAATTGACGGAATGACTAATTTGACTAACAGTTTATCTTTCAGGGACTAATTTGATTAAAAAAATCATTTGGGAACGAAAATAAAGATCGCGTGATCTTTCAGGGACGAATTTGAACATTAACCCAAACTCTACGTGTATATTAAAATCAGCTATCAGTATAAAATATATGTTAAAATATAAATATATATTAAAAATAAATTAAATTACATATGTATTTATATATAAATACATTAGTGATTAATTTTAATAGTTAATTTTAATATACAAATAATATTTTTGTTACAAATTAGTGTGTTACGTTTGTCACTTCTTAAAAAATGCATAGCAATCAAGAAGCTCTTCTTCCATTCAATTAGATGATGCATGCTTCATACAAATTGATTTCACGCATAAACCATTATATATATTATTTCAAATTGGTTGGCTCAACTTTAGCATTTTTATGCCAATGAGTAATAGCTTAAATGACATAATCTTCCCATACTCATCTAAGAGATTGCGTGTTTCAGTCTTCATATCTTTGGTAAATAAAAAAAAAAAAAAAACTTGTGCATTTTTATATTGATTGTGCATCTAATCATGTAGCCACCCGCCCCAACCCGGATTCATAAACTATAAACGAAAACTATTTTTGGTTGCAATAAAATATTCAATTTTTTACGAACTTTACTTCCCTTTGATAATATGTCTTAATTATCCAAGTTGACTTCTGACTTAGCTCTGATAATAATTACCATTAAAGCAAGCAAGGCAGAAAAAATAACATTACGCGCGAGGTTTCTAGATACCATGAATTAAGTTCTTAACTGAATAGATAATTTTTATTGAAAACTTGAGTGAAACATGATGGAAGCAGATCATGAAGATGGAAGTTATGATAGGAACAAGGAATTAAAGCTTTTTGATGAAACAAAAGCAGGTGTGAAGGGTCTTGTTGATGCTGGTTTGACTAAGTTACCAAAGATATTTGTTCATGATAACCATAAAGTCAACGATTCTTCTTCTTCCTCTTCTTCCTCTGCTACCAATGTTAGTATTCCAGTTATTGATTTGGGATCACTACACGAAGAAGGTAATTCACGCCATGAGATAGTTCAGAAAGTCAAAGATGCAGGTGAGAAATGGGGGTTCTTTCAAGTGGTCAACCATAAAATTCCACAGAGTATTTTGGATGAAATGCTTGATGGGGTGCGTAAATTTCATGAGCAAGATGCTGAGGTGAAGAAAGAATTCTATTCACGTGATATTACAAAGAGAGTGTTCTACAACACCAACTTCAATTTTTATACAACTTCAGAGGTTAATTGGAGGGACACCCTCTATTGTTTATTGGCACCAGGGCCCCTTGACCCTCACCAACTCCCTTCAATTTGCAGGTATATAACTCTAGCTTGGTTTAGTTTGGTAAAGACTCACATATCGTCGATAACTAATTCGAATTAGTTAAATAATTAATTTACTCGTTTAAGTAAAGAGGTTTGAATATACAGTAACTATTGATTGGTCGCAAATCTTTAAATGAAACTCCAATTTGAAATAGACCAATCCTTAACTTATCGTGTTAGGAAGATATTGTGAAAATTTTCAAAAAATAGTTAATAATAAAAAACTATTAAAAATTTTGATATGCTTTTAACTATTAACATTCTATAAAAATAACTATAAGTAAATTTTTACTTATTAATTTAACTAAGTTAAGTAATAGCTATTTTTTTTCTTTAAATAAAGTAATGGATTTGATTTTTGTTTAGAAGAAGTTAAATACCTTTCTACTTCATTTTTTATATTTTTATTATTTAAAATTTTTGTATAAGAAAAAAAAATAAGAAGAGAAAATAAATTTTGAAAAATAAAAACACAAACAAAAAATGTTAAAATTATTTGTTTTCATGACATGCGAGATTAATTTGTTTGCAGAGATGTAATAATTGAATACTTAGATCATATCAAGAAACTGGCACTGACGCTGTTGGAATTGCTTTCGGAGGCATTAGGCCTAGAAGGCAATTACCTCAAGGACATAGATTGTGGTGAAGGGATTTTCATGGTTGGAAATTATTACCCTCCTTGCCCTGAGCCTGAACTCACTTGGGGGTTAAGTGCTCATACGGATATGGGCTTTGTAACTATTCTTCTACAAGATCAAGTTGGTGGACTTCAAGTCTTTCATGAAAACCAATGGTTTGATATCACTCCCTTTCCTGGTGCTTTCATCATTAACCTTGGTGACATGATGCAGGTGATCATAATTTTATCATTGTTTTTTTAGTGATTTATATTAAAAATAAAGTATATTTTTTATCTTTAACCATTTATAAATTTTAAATTTTTTTAAGGGTAAAATATTAAATTAGTTCTTTATGTTTGGGTGTAAAGTGTCCTATTTGAATAAAAAAAAGTTTTATTTAGCATCAATTTAGTCTCACAGTGAGGTCAAATTTAAATAATTAATGTAATGTCCTACATAACAACAGTACAAGAACAAAATCGATAATTTGGAGAATAAGTACAAGCTCCAGAGACACAAAATCAACCGTTGATGCATCAATACATTTATTTATTATTTTTCTTATAATATAAACAAAATATTTTATATAGAACTAAAGAGAATGATAAATAAATGTATTGATGCATCAACGGTTGATTTTGTGCCTCTGAAGCTTGTACTTATTCTCCAGATTATCGATTTTGTTCTTGTACTGTTGTTATGTAGGACATTCCATTAATTATTTAACTTTGACCTCATTGTGAGACTAAATTGATACTAAATGAAACTTTTTTGGATTCAAATAGGATATTTTAAACCTTAAGGATCAAAATAGAATTATGCCCAAACATAAGGGACCAATTTAATACTTTACCTTTTTTTTTTAAATTTGTTTTATTTAATTTTATTTTTAATATTTTTATTTATGTCAAAATTATTCTGAACGTTAATTCTATTTAAAATGTTAGAGACAAAATTAAAAATATATAAAAATAATTTTGATATAAATAAAAAACTCATATTAAAAATTAAAAAAAATTAAACATTAGAGAAACCTACTTTAATCTTTATATTTGTATATTGAATTTAATTTTATTTTAAGCAAATATCTAATCATGTATTACTATGTTATATAATATGCCACAAATCAAATAGTTAAGTTGTTCAAATGACCTATTTAATGTCTTAGCACTGATTACAGCTAATCACAAATGACAAGTTTATGAGCGCCAAACACAGAGTTGTGGCTCAAAAAGTAGGTCCACGAGTTTCGGTTTCATGCTCTCTGAGACAACATGTTCAGGATGAATGTCTAAGAATGTATGGACCAATAAAAGAGTTGGTAACAAAAGAGAATCCTCCAATTTATAAGGAAATGAAAATGCCGGACTTGGTTAAACTGGTGTATACCACAAAGCTAGATTACGATATCTCCTCTCCACTAAAACACTTCAGGCTATGAAGCATCAAGAATTAAAGATACTCCTATATAAAACTATATTAATTACAAACTTTCTTGAGGGATGTTAGAGTGAGAAATTCAACATTTATAATTTTAAAAACTCTCATGTCTTGTATTTAAATAAAAGTCCCTTCAAATTTTATTTAGTGTATATTAAATTAGACGACACTACAAAAAAAAACATTAAATATTATCAGATTTTTTTATCGGAAAAATGAACAAAATCTTATGGTACTTAAATTACTATCACAAGAAATTGAACAATATAAATTTTGCAGGTAAATATTTGCCATTGAATTTTTTTCGTTTGACGATAATTATCATCGGATTCTGCAGTAGATTACCTATTCGAAAAATTATTTGATTATTAGCAGCGAATTTTTTCGACGGGAATGTTGATGTTACAATATGTTATTTTTCGTACTATTATCGTTAGATTATTCCTTCGATAAATCCGACGATAATGTTAATTTTTTAAAAGAAAATTGTGAAATAAATAGTCAATTTATAAATAATAGAAACTTATTATTTAAAATAAATTAAAAATAAGTAAATCAAAAAAATACAATAAAATAATAAAGTGTAATTGCACAAAGAAATTTTAAAATTAGTTAATTTAAATAAAAGATATAAACTAGTTAAAAAATTTTGAAACTAAAAAAAAAAATTAATTACCGCCTATTTTTGAAATCATTGGTCTCATATAGGGGATCTTTTGTGGAGATGATCGTACATTAGCTTGATGACGTTGGTCATCTTCTAAATACATGTGTTGTTGTTCAGCGTAAACCTATCAACAATCCACAAATAAACCAATATGATAATATAAATTAAAACTTCAGAACCAAATAACCACAATATATAGAGATTTTTATAGAAATTTCAGTAGAGTTTCATCTATAACTAGAATGCGTCACAAACTCTATTTATCAACAATTAACTTAAACAACACCAAATGTCAACAATCAATAAACAACAGGTAATACTCAAGAATCAACATCCATAAATCCACTAAACTAGAATCAATAATCAGACATTTTCAACAATTCAATAATCAGGAAACATGAAATACTTCCAGCCATTTAAACCTACAACTCTAAATCCACTAAACTAGAATCAATAATCAAACCCTTTCAGCAATTCAATAATCAGAAAATATAGAAGATTTAAAGTGATACTCACCCCGTGCTGCCATAAGGCCAAATCGTCAACCGTACGATGGGATGTGGTGTAGGGGCATCAGCTGCCTTACTTCCGTAAGAGGACTCCGGGGCTGCGGCTTTCGTTGTTAGAGGCGGCGTCGCCATGGCAGTGGACTGCTAAACGGTTAGAGGCGGCGTCGTGGCCATAGACAAAGGGGTGTAATTAGGATTAGGGACCATGATAAACGGCTGATCCAATAAATCCACAATTTGTAACGTCACTGGGGTAGTCGGAGTAGGGGAGAGAATCCATAATTCCTAGGGGTACTAGAAGAAACCTTCCTTCTACTGCGACCACGACCAGTAGCCTAATTTGCAACACCTCTACCTATCGTCATGTCTGCAAATAGCATACTAATTAACAGAAATTTAGAACAACAAATCAATAATAAATTATAATAATACTAATGTAATTCTTATAACTAATCCCATAACATTAAGTTTAATATTTGACAATCTAAACAGCAAGTGGCTTAGAATATGCATTATTGGATCTAAATCAGATATTAAATGTGAAATAAATTTCAATCAAACAATTTGGCATTTACGCACAACATGTATACTCAAAACTCAATTAGCAAATATTTTTCAACATATTACAATTCTTTAACACAAAGAGATTTAATTAACTATGCCAAACAAAAATCAAACATTCTAAATCACATGGTAGCTATAACATACAATTTAAAATAAATAATAGACATAGAAGCATATAAACGATTTCTTGGCATGCACATACATCAGAGATGCAAAATCAACACAACTAAGAGTTTAACATTCAAATTCAAGTCAATGTTATTCAACTAAATTTCAGCAATTATTCAACAAAATAAATAGTCTTTACTTAAATCTACCAGTAATTATCGACGAAGTTATTGTTAAAAACTTAAATTCACCAGTAATTATATAATCTTATGAATTCGAGCCTTTATTGACGGTATATTTAAGGGTTCTCAGTTTTTTTTTATAGTGTGATATGAGGAGTTATTTATGGAATATCAAATAAGAATTCGAAAATTGATGGTAATATAATTTGGACTCTAATTAAAGATAGTGTGCCATCTAATATAAGTGTGATTGTACCATTATAAATCTTATGACTCGAGATATTAAGAGTTTGTTTGAGTATTATTAAATTGTTAAAAAAAATATTATAATGATATAAGAAACTATTAGTTATGAACTTTTTGTAATACAACTATTATATGAAAAATGATGATAATATTATTTCCAAATTGATGACACAACTTCTTTTTATATTTTTTTTTTTATCTTTTTCCAAAATTATTTTTAGGTTGCAATAAAATATTCTATCTTTACAAACTTTTAAGTTTCAAAGTTGGATTATACTATAAATATTGTAAAGATTTTTCTACGGTGAAAAAAGAATAATTCGAATCTTGAAGGACCAAAGAATAGATGAAGATAACCAAAAAAATAAAGACCGGTTTGTAAATAGTGAATTATAACAAATAAGGGCAAATCTGAATATAGGTTAATGAATTATTTTACTGCTAAAAATTTTAGAAAGCTTTCACAAATCACAAGCTTCACTCCACTTTATTGAGAGCCTTAGTATATGAATATGAAGCCGGGTGAGTCAAGAAAATATAAAATAAAATTAAATAAAATTAAATAAATTTTTTTTTATACATAAAAAATTGAGTTAAATAAAAAAAATTAATAATAATTTTTAAACTTAATTAAATTTCAGTGACAACATAATTTTGTTCTTTCATTTATTAGGAGCTAGAATAAGATTCTTTCCTAAAAAATATATAATTATTAAGTAAAATAACTAAATTTGCATAAACTTTTTTTTAATAGTTTTAGTTTATTTGTTACTAGTTTAAATTGCTTAAGCATAATGAAAAATATTTAATGAATATATATGTTGTAGTTTATAATTCATATGTTAATCGTCCTTTCTATTATCATGCACTGATGCACATGTACTCCCTACTATGTGTTATGCAGATGATTATTATTATATTTAAAAAAAATAATATTTATTTAATTCAATTGTATTAGTGATAATAAGTTTGAGTAATATTTGATTTTTACTTAATAAATTATTAGTTCATGTGTAAAATAAAAAGAAAAGTAATTTAGGATGATTAAGCAAAATTTTATTAATTGAAGTGTGACAATATTAAATTATTTACGCTAAAAATTGATAATCATATTTTTTGTCGATATTTTTCGATAAATTATCGTCGATAAAATGAAAAAGATATTAGAAATAAAATATTAAAATCGACAACTAAATCGTCTATTATTTTGACGACCTTATAACGCCTTAATATTATCGTCGCATTACCAATGAACAGTGGATGAGAATTTTTTCTTTTAAAATCATCGTCTATTTTAATATTTGTAATATCGACGACTTTTGTACAATGGAAATTCCTCTTTGAAATTAAATAAATAGAATAAATCTATTATATAAAATCATCGATTAAAATGTTGATTTAATTTACGATTTTTTTTAAAGTTAATATATATTTTATTTAATGAGGCGGTCCTAAAATTTCACCCCTGTTCCGCTTAACCCGCAGTCCGCCAAATATCTTTTTTTATTAATATTAAATATTAAATAATATATATAATTTTATGATTACTTTAATAAATTTATAATTTTTAAAGACATACAAAATTTATAATTTCTAAATTTATAAATATTATTAAAGTCTTTAAAATTATAAATATATAATAAACATAATCACAAACCAAATTTTTTGAAATAAAATAATAAAACTAACATTGTCTAAAACAAAATAAATATTGTCCAAAATATATAATTAAATATCTACAACATTAGAATATAATCAATTAAACATAAAACATAATTCAAAATACTAAATTAGAACATCTTCAAAAAATGTCCCTAACAAAAAAAAGCGTTAGGCCCGTCAGGGAGGCCCGTCCCACCAAAATCCACGGTTTAAGTGGTGCGGATTAGACGGACTTTTGATGTATGACGGTCTCAATTTTTTAATCCAATCCGCTTTTTCTTAACGAGTTAGACGGATTGACCCAACGAATTTAGACCTGTTTGTCATTCCTATATATGATATATTATTTATTATTGTTCATTTTCAAATTAAACTATTAATTAGCTTCTTCAACTATATGTTTATGTAGTATATAAATGCTTCGTTTCCAATAAGCTAGAGGATTGAGATGCATTACTTTTCTATCTCCCTCTGATATAATTAATTAATATATATTAGGGGGTAAAAAATCTTAATAAGCCAAGCTAAAAATAGTGTAACGTAAATAGGCCAAACTGAAAATCGTTTCAGCAATAAGTCAGAAGCTATTTTTATGTAATTCGAACCAACTTGGTTAGAACTCCATCTCTACATAATTCGAACCAGCTTAGTTCGAATTATATACAAACACATGCACACACATAATTCGAACCAGCTTGGTTCGAATTACACACAAACACACGCACACACATAATTCGAACCAGCTTGGTTCGAATTACACACAAACACACGCACACACTAATTCGAACTAGCTTGGTTCGAATTACACACAGTAATTCATGGTATAATTCGAATTATGCTGTTAAAAAATTAATAATTTATTAAAAAAAATTTATTAAAAAATTTATTAAAAAAATTAATAATTTAAAAATTAAAAAAATATATATTTTTATTTCATACGTTAAAAAAAAGCTAACAAAATATTTAATTACGAGACTTCTTTAAAATATTAATGAGCTATCAATTCGAATTCCATACAATACTTTTCTGTCCATTTTTAATAGTTCATGAATATTTTTTAATAAATTTTTTTAATAAATTTTTTTAAATTATACTACAAAAAATATTTTATCCTATGCAAAACAATTTAAAAAAAATGGCTTAAAAAATATTAGGAGTACTATAAAAATTTGTAATGTTATAATAAATTAGGTAAATACATGCATGTACTCAAATTTTAAATAAAATATTCTACATAGTCAATAATAATTTAGAAATGAAAGAAAATATTTTATTCCATACAAAATAATTAAAAGATATATTTTATTCTATACAAAATAATTTAAAAAAATGGCTTAAAATATGTTATGAGTACTATAAAAGTTTGTAATATTCTAGTGATTTAGGTAAATATATGATAAAAATATTTTTTCTTTAATTTCTAAATTATTAGTGACTATGTGGAGTATTTCTTTAATGTCTTAAGTCATTAGGACATTACAAATTTTTATAGTATAGTACTTCTAACATCTTTTAAGGTATTTTTTAAATTATTTTGCATAGAATAAAATATTTTTTTATGGTATAATTTAAATAAATTTATTAAAAAATATTCATGAGCTATCAAGAATGGGCAGAAGAGTATTGTATAGAATTCGAATTGCTCAACATATAATTTGAATCAGAGTAATTCGAACTTCCCTATGCGTAATTCGAATCATGTAATATCTCACCATATAATACAAAATAATTTTATTAAAAAATTATCATGAATATTTTTTAATAAATTTATTTAAATTATACCATAAAAAATATTTTATTCTATGCAAAATAATTTAAAAAATGCCTTAAAAGATGTTAGAAGTACTATACTATAAAAATTTGTAATGTCCTAATGACTTAAAACATTAAAGAAATACTCCACATAGTCACTAATAATTTAGAAATTAAAAAAAAATATTTTTATCATGTATTTACCTAAATCACTAGAATATTTACAAACTTTTATAGTACTCATAACATATTTTAAGCCATTTTTTAAAATTATTTTGTATAGAATAAAATATTTTCTTTCATTTCTAAATTATTATTGACTATGTAGAATATTTTATTTAAAATTTGAGTACATGCATGTATTTACCTAAGTTATTATAACATTACAAATTTTTATAGTACTCCTAACATTTTTTAAGCCATTTTTTTAAATTGTTTTGCATAGGATAAAATATTTTTTGTAGTATAATTTAAAAAAATTTATTAAAAAATTTATTAAAAAATATTCATGAACTATTAAAAATGGACAGAAAAGTATTGTATGGAATTCGAATTGATAGCTCATTAATATTTTAAAGAAATCTCGTAATTAAATATTTTGTTAGCTTTTTTTAACGTATGAAATAAAAATATATTTTTTTTAATTTTTAAATTATTAATTTTTTTAATAAATTTTTTAATAATTTTTTTTAATAAATTATTAATTTTTTAACAGCATAATTCGAATTATACCATGAATTACTGTGTGTAATTCGAACCAAGCTAGTTCGAATTAGTGTGTGCGTGTGTTTGTGTGTAATTCGAACCAAGCTGGTTCGAATTATGTGTGTGCATGTGTTTGTATATAATTCGAACTAAGCAGGTTCGAATTATGTAGAGATGGAGTTCGAACCAAGCTGGTTCGAATTACATAAAAATAGCTTCTGGCTTATTGCTGAAACGATTTTCAGTTTGGCGTATTTACGTTACACTATTTTTGGCTTGGCTTATTAAGGTTTTTTACCCTTATTGTTATTGTTATTATTGTAATAGAAGGTAAGGAAAAAGAGTTTTGGACTGCACAGGACAACGAATCTAAATACACCTTAATTCACTCGGAAATGAACTGAAATTACATAACAATTGTGACACAATTAACTCAGAAATGAACTAAAATTATATAAAAATTGCAACACATAAACTCAGTTCGAGAACAAACACACAAATAAGACTGAATCATGAACAAAAACACATTTAAAATCAATTTTAGATCAGATAACATCGTTAACATGACAAAAATTTAACAATAACAATAACAATAACAATAACGATGATAATGAAAACGCGATATGTATAAGAAGAAGATGATGATAACGATAACGATGATCATGATGATGATGGAGGAGAAGAAAAAGAAAAGAGAAAAAAAATTCAAATGAAAAAAGAAAGAGAATGAGATAGTGATGTTGCTGAATTTAAAATACTTTAAAATATTTAGTTAGAATTAGTTAGGGTTATGACTTGGATGTAAATCTTTATTGTTAATTAATTTAATGCAGCTAAATATTGAGGATGACAACAAGATTAGCGATAGCACTTTGAACAGTCATAATAACTATTCTCATTACGAGGAAGCCAACAATAATGTAACTACTCCATTCACAAGTGATTCTGCTCCGAATAAATGTGAGTAAGCATGAATTTGATTACTCGCTTGTTATAATTTTTAAACTTAGATTTTGTAATTCAATACTCAATTTAGCTCCTAAAATTTGAATTGGATTCAATATGACCCTTTAACTCAAATTGTTAGATCAGCAAGTTTCTCTACATCCATTGACCATGTCAATTCAAGAATTTGCTTCTGCTGCCAAGCAAGTTGATGATGAATCAAAGGTAAACCAAACAATGCTTGCAAATGATGTATCTTTTAGTGCTAGAATCCCTTTTTTTCTTCTTATTCCATTTCAATTCCAATTCGTACTCATCTTTGTTCTGAATTGCAGCTACTGAGATTGCAAGAAACTGCAGGTGATATAGTAGATATGAAGAAGCGAGCGTTGAATGATAGAATAATCCTTGCCGAAAAAGGCTTCCTTGATGCAGATGGTCTTCATGGAAGCATCTTGTGAGTGTGCTTGAGTTAGTTGACTTAGTTAATCACTTTCTTATTACTAAACTTGACTTAATCATCAATCCATGAATGCTTCTTATAGGTGTTTGGGCGTCCAAGGGACCAAGAAAGCAAGCTAGCTTTCTTCCCTGGGATTGCTGATTCAAACAGGGATTCAACATGAAATCTGGAGGGTTGCAAGAGCAATTCAAACAGCTGCTTCTGCACTCAAAGGAGAATTCACCTAACTCATCACACTCACACCACATGCAAATCCGTTTCTATGTTTTGGGTTACTCGTAAAGATTCCACTCGAAATAGTTTTGACACTTATAAATGTACATTAGCTTTCCAAAAGGGGGATGTTAATGTATTATGTCTTATATACTCTTATGTATGTAATAAGCAATTTTTGTTATGGTTGGACACTTATTATTCAAACTACTAGGTGATTTTGCAATTTTTTATTTTGTGGTTACTGAAATATATAATAGACAATTAGACTTGAAGTTTGGACAACGTCGTATAGCTTATTGTAGTGCTTTTCTATGTGCTGAATTTTTACTTTTTATTTAGCTCAAATAGTAGAGAATGTTGCAGAAAAGAGCAAGGAATTGGCCACTTGCCAGACCTTCAAGTTAACTGAAGCTCTCAAGAACAAGGCTATAGAAGAGGTATTTTTTTGTCTCTGTATTTCAGTTGCATTATAATTACAAAACATATATAAGAGCTTCTCATAACTAACTATTCTCTTTCGAGTTTGCCAGTTGAGAAATGAAGTTGATAAACTGAAGGAGAGGCTTGGAGTTACTGAGGATCATCTCAAATAGAAACGCAAGTCCTCATATTGCTATTGGGGCACTTGCTGCTTCAGCTCCAATTCTCCAATTTGAAGACATTGTGCCACTAGAAACATTCTATGACATCATTTCCAGTGATTTTAAGGTAGGTTAGTGAATTAGTAGTCTTGTGGTTATTACTATCTTATTTTGACCATTTTATGAATTTGTGTGCTACTAAGATTTTTGCTTTCTTGTTTTTAACTACATAAAACAGTAATGGAATGACATATCATCAATAGGTCAGACGCGTAATGGCCTTGTGCAACTGTCAACACTTGCCACTTCTGTTGGTAAGGATTTCCTTCCTTTTTCTTTTGTTTCTTTTCTTCTTCTTTTTTCCTTCTTTTTTGTTAACAGAAATCTCCTTGCTAGTTTGTGATGCAACCGGGAAATTGATTTAACTAATGGTTGTATAAGGAATATTGGTGGGAGTGGTGAGAGCAGGGGGAGACTAATGGTACTCTAAGCCAGGAACTAACCAATCCTTTTTCTAGTTTCCATTCCATTCTAACCAAGAAGGCTCCTGATTGTCTTTACATATCACCAAGATTATATATATATATATTTTTATGAATAAATGACCATTTGTATCCATAAAAGATGAAAACACTGACATATGTACCTACACTAGATCGAAACTAAACTTGTACCCACGCAAGATGCCTTCTGTGTGAGAAAAGTACCCTGTCTTTGGAAGGTTGGGTACTTTTGTCACACGGCAGGCATCTTGCGTGGGTACAAGTTTAGTTTCGATTTAGTGTGGGTCAGCGTTTTCATTTTTCATGGGTACAAATGGTCATTTATTCATTTTTTCATTTTTTTATAGTTTGCAAACGGATTGATGGCCAATCTGCTGGGACTAGTGTTCTGGAGCACATCTACGAGGGAGTGAATGTCTACTACAATTATACTGGAGAAACTGTTTTGAGTTAGATAAAGATCCTCAAGTGTTAGAGCTCCTTTCAGTCTTTAACTGCTTTGTTACATTTTAGCTTCCAGTCCTTTCTGTTTTATGTGATTATTTGTTGTGGAGCTTTTGTTCATTATGTTTTTTGTATTTTTTTTTAAGTACTTCCATTACTTTATGGTTTTTGTTACAAATTGATTCTAAAAGCTTGCAAAGAATTTGGCCCAATTTTACTAGATTCAAGTATTGTTTGTTAGGTTGAATCAGATAATTAATATTATTTTGGCTTTTGTTCTTTCGAAAAATATTCTGCCTTTATTTACAAAATGTAATTTTAAATTTGGCTTTATTAACAAACTTACAGTGGTTTCTTTTTATTTGATCAAATTAGACTTCAACTACAAATCTGATAACTATTTCTTTGTTCAAATGTGTTTATAGTTTAAATGATTTAATATAGTTATTGTTCAATTTTTCTTATGTGGATGAGCAATTTTTTTGCAGCCTAAATACAATAAAAAATTAAAATCTTCTTGCTTTTGGGCTGTTGTCTACTCTGCCATCTGCTTCAAGCTTTGATCATTCAATAGAATGACCTTTAAATAACTTTGCAAATTAGATTTCTTTTTTAGTTTCTAATTGAAATGATTGGTGCTATCAACACTCATAGGTAGGAACCGAGAGGCTCCTCAAAACCACTTCTTACCATGGTACACTAAATCCGACAACAATCTAAGAAAACAGAGGAAAAAAGAATTTGTATCCTTTTTTTTTTCACCTTTCTTATGTATGTGTCCTATTATACTATTTAAGTTGTGTGTTTTACCGTTGGTATTTTTACTTTGATATTATCTCTTAAGAGTTCACTTATTTTACATATCTTGAAGATTTGTTAAGCTTAAATTTAAATATTTGATCATTCCTCCAGTATATCAAGTAACTTTTGCAAATAAGTTATGCTTATCTTTTATCATAGAATTCTTATCTTACCATAACTTGATCTATTGTCATATTTTAAATGTTTTAAATCCTGCTATTCTTGACATTCATGTTTGTGCATTGGGGGATGGATATTGAAATTATATATTATTATACAAATTGCCTAAAAGTTAGGTAATGTCATTATGAAAATAAATTTGTTAGGTACTCATAAAGATGTCTTATGCCTTTGAATGATTAATTTAAATTATTAATTTAGTCAACAAAAAAATACTGCAAAAGCATTATGCTGTCTTATATCATAAAGAATGAGAAAATGGATGCGGAATGAATGATTGATGTGACTTAGTATTTTTTCTATATTAGTGTCGCAGGGTAGTTCTATTTCACTTGGTACAATAGAACATGCAAATAAAGACTAACAAAGTCAATGGAATTTACTTATCATAGCACATTATAATCCAACAAGTGAAACCAGAGATAAGCATCTTCTTCAATGTGAATGCACTATATTATTGATGCTGTTTCTAAAATGCATGTGCTTTTAATATGCTTTTGAACCATGTGTCTTCTTTTTTTTTTTTTGTCATTTGTGTTTTTAAAAAGTTTTTTTCTTTTCTTTTTGAGATGTAGATTTAAATAGGTTAATAGGACGGATAATAGCCTACTTTAAGTATTTCTTTGAATAGACAGAGACGTGAAATGTTCAATTTATACTTATGTGCACACTTTTTTCTTTTAATGCATGATATCTTTCCTATTGTGCATACTTGTATTTTTTTTTCATCCATTCAAAGCATATTTGTTCTTTTGGTCATTGTTATCAAGAAACAATCCATAAAAAATTTAAAAAATGTGACTAAACTGTAATGATATTATTTTTTAAACAAATTAGTTATATTTAATACAATGACCCTTTTGCATGCTATTATTATTCCTTTGGTAATGAGTATGTTGTTTTCATGCATTCAAAGTTCATGTTCTTTGTTTATCTTTATCTCTCATATATATTCAACGGCTCATTAAAAAAATATTATATTAAATTAAATAGATAATACAAATGGATAATAAAATTAGCAAGTTTAAATAAATAATTAAGAATAAAGATGTTTTGACTGAGTTATTCGAATAATGCCAAAGACAATATACAAAGAAAAAGACTAAAACCAAAGAGATTAACAGACCGAACAAAATGGGGGTGTGTCCACACATATTGACTTTCATAGATTACTACTAAAGAATGATTACTATGTCGCTCTACATAATCATCTCATAATTTATTGATTTTTTTAATATATATATATATATATATATATATATATATATATATATATAAGGAAATTTAAATAGTCAATATATTTTAATAAAATTAGTATAAAACTATAATAAAATAGGATGTTAAAAATATTTTTATTACATATATTTATGCAATATATATTTATCCAAGGAACAAGTGCAAGTAATTACTTATTTAGGTTTTAGTATAGATATATATTTGATTTTTTTATTAGAAGACACACAAAAAAAAATATTATGGAACAAGTGCGGAATTTTTCTAGTGTCTTCTTATAAAAGGCCATGCCACCATTCAATACACTTGAGTTTTCTCTCATTTCAGTTTTCTTTCATTCCTTCCAACTCAATTCATTCCTTTCACTTCAACCATCAACACAACCATCACTATGGCTGAACAGTTCCATCTGCAGCTGTTGTTCAAATGCGTCCATTGTTCAGACCCTACTTTCTTGGAAAGAACAAGATTGGGACAACATTCCAAAAACTAGATGTTTGATTATATTATATATTATAATTTTAATTTGAGTATGAAAAAATTAAAATTTTAATTTTATTACAAAAATAATAAAATATTCTTTAAATATTAAAGTAAAAATACTAAATTATTCACTTGAATAGTCATATTTTTATATGTACTATTTATATATATAATTTTATCAATTTTTAATATTATTTAATTTTATTTATTCAACTTAAACTTATAGAGGAAATTATTAATAATATATTATTGGTAAAAAACTTAATGACTCAAGATAACTTGATGCAAATATTTCTTCCATTGCAAAGAGATACAACAAAGGTTAGTTGAGTGAAAAGTGAATCAATTTCAACCTTTTTTTTTTATTTCTTTTTAGATCATCTAACTCATCGTATTTCATCTTTCAATCAGTGTGTACATTGGGATGGTTTTATATTCACTGACGAAACCAAACAGGAGCTAGTATGGGCCATTATACTAAAAAAAACTTCATATTTATATATAGGTTAAATTCATAAATTATTAATTATTGATTTTTCATTTTTTATTTTATTAAACATATTTTTAATATAATTTTATATAATAATTCTATAAATTTTGTTACTTTTTTTAATGAATGGTTAGATAAAATTATCACATAAAATAATTATTTTATTTTTTAATTTAAAATAAAAATAAATATTCATCTTTCTATATATAAAAATCTTTTTAGGTTAGAATTAATCTAAAAAAAATATTTCATTAAAAATTTCAAATTTTTTTAGTATTATATTTTTAAAATATACTTTAAGGATGAGTATATTTTAAAAATTAAAACATCTTGTTTATTCTCATAATAGTTTTTTAAATTTTTTATAATGAAAGATAAAAGACAAGAAAAGAAAGAAAAGGATTTCAATGCTCCAGTCTCAAACTGGTTTGAACACTTCCTACAGATAATTTAACCCTTTTCTTTTTCTTTTCTTTTTTTGTCTAACCCAAATAATTTTGCCTTCAGTATGTGTATTGGTGTGGCCATATATTTAAGGAGAAGAATCATGAAATTGGGCAAGAATGTGAATTTTGTGAGGGAAAGGGAGGAGGTGGTTGAGTAAACAAATTTGATTTTTGTGAGGGAGAGGTGGAATGAGATGATCTTTCAAGTGCATCTCAGAAGGGTGAAAAAAGGTCAAGCGAACTGTCAAGGACCTGTAATCTGGTCTGTGTTTAGTCTGATCTGTTATAAAATAGGTACAATTTTTGTAAAAATCTTAATATGTTAATAGGTCATGTTCACGCTCACTAATTAGTTTTATTGATCTGTTAGGTCTGTTAACACATAATTAAATATATAAATAATTTTTTTATTATTAACAAAATTATAGAATATCTTAAATTTATTATATTCTATTATAAATACTTTAAAAATTTAAATTTTTTTATAAATATTAAATATTATATACTACAAAATATTTTTATTAAAAGATAAATTTTTTAAATAATATTTGTATTTTTATAAACAAAAAAATATCAAACATTTTAACCCGTTATAGACTAGGCCAAGCCAAGCCAAGCCAAACTTGTTGAGAACAAAGCCTGGCCTGTTTCATCCTACTCAGAATTAGGGATTCTTCCAAGTGATCAAACATGGTTCTGAAGATGTGGATGAGATGATCCATGGAATCCGTAGTTTGATGAATAAGAAGCTGAGTTAAAGATATTGTTTTATTCAAGGGATAACAACAATAAAGTTAGGTATTTCTCCAATAGTAAGTTGTTCAGAGACTATGCTATTTCATTTGTTGCAAATCCTGATCTTCTTAATCCAGAACAATTACCAGAAGTGTGTACTTGTAGGTAACGGTTTCTAATATTAGTTTTAGTTCTAAAACTATCAAATTCTAAGGTGCTTGATGATGTTTCTTTAAAATTAGTAAGTTGGTTACTCTTATTAATTTCATTATATAGACTATAGTTTAACAATAATTACATGAATATCCTGATTAGGTGTCCATATCGAAACGTATTGCTTTCAATGTAAATCATGCTTGCTTGCTGAAAAATATTAAATGCTGCACATCACCTCACCAAGCATTGAGACAACAATTTAATGTGCGAAAATTGAGGTAGAACTAGCTAAAATTTTATGGGGAAAAAAATGTACAAATGTGAGTGAATGTTTTTGGACAATATATCTTTATAGCCCTTTCCTTTCTTCTAATGATATAAGCAGAGTAAGTATTCTAGCTATTTACCTTTAGTTTTTATGCAACTTTTCTTATACCTTGTTACATGGCTTTTGATTGGTCACGGTCATCACTTGCTGCCATTGTGCACTTTAGACCCCCTTCTTATATAATTATGTGTCTTTTGATGAAAACATTTGTGATTTGTACAGAGATATAGTGTCTGAATATTCAAAACAAGTACAGGCATTGTGTATTATAATTTTTGGCCTTAACTACTCTTACCTTAAAGACATGGATGAGCATCATATTATGGTCAGTACTACCCACAGTGTCCTGAACCTGAGTTAACCTTGGGACTTACAAAGCACACTGATTTCGATTTCATAACAATACTTCCGCAAGATCAAATTGGAGCTCTTCAAGTTCTTCATCAAAATCAATGGGTTGGTATTCCTCTAGTGCAAGGAAGCTCTTGTTGTAAATATTGGAGATATTCTACACGTAAACTAATGTATTTAGTTATAGAGTGTATTAAGATACATTGATTTATTTAAGAATGGTATTCAGAGAAGGTACATTGATTATAGAAAATGTAACAGTTGTATTATAGAAAATCATAACTTAACAGTTTCCTATATCATTGCAATACTTAGCTTGTTGAGTGTAACATATTGGTTAATTTCTTTTTGTTGGTTTTATTTGATCATTACTATTTTTAAGATTTGAGAGGTTTAATATCTCGGTTCATGGGACTTATAATGGTACAATTCCTTATTTGATATTCCATAAATAACTCCTCACATCATCTAGTTTGGCATATACCAAATGAATTTTGAAGAGACTTTTATTGAAATATAAGACATGAGAGTTTTTTAAAACAATAAATGTTGAATCTCTCACTCTAGCATCCCTCAAGAAAGTTTGTAATTAATATACTTTCATACATGAGTTTCTTTGATTCTTGATGCTTCAGAGCCTGAAGTGGTTTAGTGGAGAGGAGATTAGCTTTGTAGTGTACACCAATTTAACCAAGTCCGGCATTTTCATTTCCTTATAAATTGGAGGATTATCTTCTGTCAGCAACTCTTTTATTGGTCCATACATTCTTGGAGATTCATCATCAACATGTTGTCTCAAAAAGTATGCAACCGAAACTCGTGGACCCACTTTCTGAGCCACAACTCTGTGCATGGCGCTCATGAATTTGTCATTTGTGATTAGCTGTAATCAGTGCTAATACATTAATAGATCAATTGAAGAACTTAAATGTTTGTTTAATATTGTGAAATATTATATACAGGAGTTTATACTAACATAGTAATAACATGATTAGATATCTATATAAAATTAAATTAAATTCAATATATAATATAAATTACTACCAAAAACATTGATGAAATTATCATCACCTGCATCATATCTCCAAGGTTAATGATAAAAGCACCAGGAATGGGAGTGACATCAATCCACTGGTCTTCATGAAAGACTTGAAGTCCACCAACTTGGTCTTGTAGAAGAATAGTTACAAAGCCAATATCAGTATGACCACCTATTCCCCAAGTGAGTTCAGGCTCAGGGCAAGGAGGGTAATAATGTCCAACCATGAAAATTCCTTCACCACAATCTATGTCCTTAAGGTAACTGCTTTCTAAGCCTAATGCCTCCGAAAGCAGTTCTAAAAGAGTTAGTGTCAATTTCTTGACTTGGTCTGAGTACTCGATTGTTATGTCTCTGCAAACAAATTAATAGTCATGAAAACAAACATTTCTAGAATACATTTAGTTTGTATTTGTCGTTAAACCACTCATCCTAAAAGTTTAAGCTGATGGGAAGAGACAACATGAATAGTTATATTTCTAACACGCATTCTCAAGTAAGAGTCTCTTTTGGATTTGCTTATATTTTTGCATAAGCTTCCTTTTCTCCTTTTATTTATCTTATACTATTTTTTTTGACTTGTGGAGTTCACCAAAGATTTAACTCTTAATCTTTTAAACATAAAATTTTGATACCAGGCCATAAAACCACTTATCCTAAAAAGTTAAAGGATGGAAAAAGGCAATCTCTAAAATATTTTTATTTTATTTTCAAAATTTTGTTAAAAAAAGAGAAAACAGGATTTGATGGTTCTAAGCTATTTACATATACATAGTAAATATGATACCTGCAAATTGAAGGGAGTTGGTGAGGGTCAAGGGGCCCTGGCGCCAATAAACAATAGAGGGTGTCCCTCCAATTAATCTCTGAAGCTGTATAAAAATTGAAGTTGGTGTTGTAGAACACTCTCTTTGTAATATCACGTGAATAGAATTCTTTCTTCACCTCAACATCTTGCTCATGAAATCTACGCAACCCATCAAGCATTTCATCCAAAACACTCTGTGGAATGTCATGGTTGACCACTTGAAAGAACCCCCATTTCTCACACGCATCTTTCACTTTCTGAACGATCTCATGGCGTGAATTACCTTCTTCGTGTAGTGATCCCAAATCAATTACTGGAATACTAACATCGGTAGCAGGGGAGGAGGAGGAGGAGGAAGAAGAAGAAAAATCGTTGACTTTATGGCTGTCATGAACGAATATCTTTGGTAACTTGGATAAACCAGCATCAACAAGACCCTTCACACCTGCTTTTGTTTCATCAAGAAGCTTTAGTTCCCTGTTCCTGTCATAGTCTCCATGTTCGTGATCTGCTTCCACCATGTTTCACTCCGTTCTCAATAAAATTTATCTATTCAACTAAGAACTTAATTCACGATATCTGGAAACCTTGCGTGTAATGTTATTTTCTCTGCCTTGCTTGCCTTAATGGTATCAATTATCGTAAGTCAACTTTGATAATTGCAACATTTATAATATAATCAAACATTGAAACTTGAAAGTTTGTAAAGATTGAATATTTTATTGCAACCCAAAAATAGTTTTGGAAGAAGCTAAAAAAAATAGTTGTATTACAAAAATTCAAAACTAATAGATTCCTGTATCATTACATCATTACAGTATCTTTTTCTAACAATTTAATAACACTCAAATAAAGTCTTAATATCTCAGGTCATGAAATTTATAATGGTACAACCACACTTATGTTAGATGCCACGCCATCTTTAGAATCCAAATTATACTACAATGACTTTTAGGATTCTTATTTGATATTCCATAAATAACTCCTAACATCATCTAGTTTGACATACACCAAATGAATTTTGAAGAGACCTCACCAACTCTTTTATTGGTCCATATATTCTTAGACATTCATCCTGAACATGTTGTTTCAGAGAGCATGAAATCGAAACTCATGGACCTACTTTTTGAGCCACAACTCTGTGTTTGGTGCTCATAAACTTGTCATTTGTGATTAGTTGCAATCAGTGCTAAGACCTTAAATATGTCACTTGAACAACTTAACTATTTGTTTTGTGGAATATTATATAACATAGTAATACATTATTAGATATTTGCTTAAAATAGAAATTAAATTCGATATATAAATATAAGGAAAAGTCTAGGGCCAATAACTTTGTTAAATTTTGGCCAACATGTAACCAGCAAAGAAAAAATGAGCCATTGGATGAAATCTCACACCAATCTCATACCATTAAAACCATCATTGATGGCTATTTGATGGCTACAAATCACAAAAATTGATGGCCCCCTAGCAGTCCTTTAAATATAAAGATTAAAGTACGTTTTTCTAATGTATATTTTTTTTTAATTTTTAATATGAATTTTTTATTTATATCAAAATTATTTTTATACGTTTTTAATTTTGTTTCTAACATTTTAAATAGAGTTAGCGTTCAGAATTAATTTTGACATAAATAAAATATTAAAAACAAATTTAAATTAAAAATATTTTTAAAAATTTTAAAAAATTATAAATATTAAAAATAAAAAATATATTTTACTTTTAATATAAATCACAAACAAAAACAATGATAAAATTATGATCACCTGCATCATGTCACCAAGGATAATGATAAAAGCACCGGCAAAGGGAGTGATTTTTTTTTTTTTGGTAATTGAAAGGGAGGTGATATTAAACCATTGGTTTTTATGAAAGATTTGAAGTCCACCAACTTGGTCTTGTAGAAGAACAGTTATAAAGCCCATATCCTTATGATGAGCACTTAACCCCCAAATGAGTTCAGGCTCAGGGCAAGGAGGGTAATAATTTCCAACCATAAAAATCCCTTCAGCGCAATCTATGTTCTTGAGGTAATTGCCTTCTAGGCCTAACACCTACAAAAGCAATTTCAACAGCATCAGTGCCAGTTTCTTGACATGATCTAAGTACTCAATTATTAAATTTCTGCAAACAAATTAATCTCGCATGTCATAGAAACAAATAATTTTAACATTTTTATTGTGTTATTATTTTTAAAATTTATTTTAAATAATGAGAATATAAAAAATGAAATAGAAACGTAACTAGCTTCTTCTAAACAAAAATCAAATCTATCACCTTATTTAAAGAAAAGAAATAGTTATTACCTAACCTAATTAAATTAATAGGTGAAAATTCATGTATAGTTATTTTTATGAAACGTTAATAGTTGAAAGCATATCAAATTTTTTAATAATTTTTTATTATTAACTATTTTTTAAAATTTTCACTATATCTCCCTAATTTGGTAAGTCAAGAATTAATTCATTCTAAATTAAAATTTTATTTAAGGGTTTACAACCAATCAATATTTATTACATATTCAAACCTTTTGACATTTATTTAAACGAACGAATAAATTAGTCATTTGACTAATTTAAATTAGTTTTCAACTATCCACTACATACTACGTGTAAGTCTCTACCAAACTAAAGCAAGCTAGAGTTATATACCTCCAAATAGAAGGGAGTTGGTGAGGGTCAAGGGGCCTTGGTGCCAATAAACAATAGAGGGTGTCCCTCAAATTAACCTCTGAAGTTGTATAAAAATTGAAGTTGGTGTTGTAGAACACACTGTATAATATCACGTGAATAAAATTCTCTCTTCACCTCAGCTTTGGTAGTTAACATTGGAGATATGCTACAAGTGAGTCCAATATTTTCCTAATCTATTAAAATCTTCCAGTTTGTTCTCTATATGACGTGTGAATCTTTCGTGGAATCAGCCATCGATACTGTTATTAAGTTAGGCCGCCTACATTACACCTTTTTGACAGAATGTTTATGCACTACTTGACTACCGTTTATGACATGTGAATCCTTTCCAATAGATGCATAATTTATAATGTAACTCAATAATCTTAATTCATGTTACCATTCGCAGCTGATATCTAATGACAAATTGAAAAGCGTAGAGCACCGTATTGTGGCAAACCATAGAGGACCTAGAGTATCAGTTGCATGCTTCTTCACTCTTGATAACTACCCATCACAAAGAATATATGGTCCTATCAAGTTACTTTCACAAGATAACCCCCCTCTGTATCGGGATACATCATTACAAGATTTTAATGCTTATTACTATAACAAGGGACTTGGTGGCAATTCTGCTCTTTATCATTTTTTGTTGCAAAGATAAAATATGATATCACAAAATATGGTTTCAAAGAACATAATATAGGGCTCAAACACTTGCTGTATCAACACATCATATTCACATTTCTAAGGCTACTTAGAGATTAATGTATGTGGTCCAGAGTAGTATACTTGTTAGAAATAGCAATGTTCATCACTCATGATCACTCTCCAGTCTCCATCAACAATAATCTATGCCCCCCATAAGGGAGCTATTGTCTCGAGATAATCCTTCTCTCTTTATGGGGAAACATTATTGGAGGATTACAGAGCATACTTTTATGACAAAGCACTTGATGGAAATTCGGCTCTTTACCATTTTAAGTTACACAGATAGATATTAAGCATCATGCACCTGCATCTGAATTATATTAAGCACTGGTCTTGTTTTCATTATATTATAGTTATACTATATATATATATATAAAATGTCTCCTAAATAAGCATATACTAGATTTTGACCCACGCAATGAGGAGAATTTGTATTATGATTTTTACCTAAAGTTTTTTAATTAAGTTTTATTAAATGAAATATTATTTATACGAAGAATTTATCTAATATTTTTAAATAAAATAGTATATATTTATATGAAGAATTTAATCGAGTAATTGCAATAAATAATATATTAATAAATTTTTTATTTAATCATATATGAATATATTTAAAATTGTCTAAGGTTTTAATTTATTACGTAGTAAATTTAAAAAAGTTGTTCAATATAGTTTTTTACTTAATTTTTTTTGCTTTTGGCGTCTTCCTTTTTGTTATAATGTTATGTTGCTACTTGTTGGTGATACTTGTTTTGTTTTCCTTCGTTTGAATGTTTGGAGTAAAATTATCTTGTCATTAATTTGCATTTATGATCTTGATTGTCTTTTTTTTCGTTGTTGCTATTATTTGTTGATCTAATTATTCCTATTGTTGCTTGTTAATGTATTTTAGTTTTTTCTTCGTAATGTGTTTATTGGCAGTAGATTTTCATCGGATGATATTAGCGTTGGTGAGTTCTTTTTTCTTTTTTTTCAAAGGATATAATTTTGTTAGTAAGTGTCGAAAAATATATAAATATTAAATTATTTGTAACATAGAGTTTAATATTACGATTTAATATTAATACCTGTTTGATTTCTTTTAAGGATATTTTGTATTGGGCTTCATTTTGTAGAACAAATGTCTTTGTCATAGTGAATTTTTTGGATCCTTCCTTTAGGTTATAATCGTTTAATTTGACTTTAAATATGAGTGATCTATTACATAGATTTTTCATTTTTGTTTGGACGTCAGCTTCATCTTGTAGTTTCTTTAAATCAGCTACAGTTGTTCCAAGTAATTTCCTTGTCCTCTTGTTTCATTTTGAATCCTATAAAACCTTGCAAAAAATTTCATGAAGTACTATGGTAGTTATTTGCTAAAAGTTAAAAATAGCCTTAAAATTAAAATATATTGTTTTATTCATTTTTATTAGATACACTTTAAACTGCACCTTTTATTATTGTATAAGATAGGTGATTCACATGATAAGTTTTACACCCAACTCAACTATAAAAAAATATATGAGAACTAACATTAACATAATTCGTCAAGTAATACTTACAAAGAATGTTGTTACTTTGATTTAGTAATTATGTTAAGTGACTTAAGTCAAGTCTTTTTTTTTTATGTTTGGTTGAGTCACTATCATTTTCTCTTCACCTTTTTTCTAATAAATACAATTATGTCAAACAATACTTATAAAAAATGTTACCTTGACTTAGCAATTATGTTAAATCAAGTCTTCTTTTTCATGGTTGGTTGAGTCACTATTATTTTTTTCTTCATTTTTTCTTAATAAATACAATTAAATAGTCATTTACTATATATATATTTAACAAAAGTGATAAAAAAAAGAGATATAAAATTATGTGAAGAGGGATAAAAAAAAGTGTATAAATTGAATGTTGATTTATATAGTGATATAAGAAAAAATAAATATAAAATGTGAAAATGAATTAGAATTTAACTCAATTCATACCTATTAAAAAAAATTTATTAACGTTGAAAAAGTATAATAACATATATAAAATTAATGAATAAAAGAATATGAAAAATAAAATTTAAAAAATTCTATAACATTGAAAGCATAGAATAATCTATGTAAAATTAAAGAATAAGAGAATATAAAAAATAATATTAAACAAATCCTATGATATTAAGAAGGTATTACAAAAAATAGTAACATATATTTTTATTTTTTGTAACTTTTGATAATTTTAGTGACTAAAAATAGTAAAATTTTAAAAAGTTAAGAATGAACTTAAAATTGACGTGGCTCATACTAAAAATTTATAAAACTAAAAATGAATATGAAATAGTAAAATTCTAAAAAGTTAAGAATAAATCTAGAATCACTTAAAGTTAATATAGCATCATACTAAAAATCTAAGAAGTTAAGAATAAATATAAAAACTACTTTTAATTTTTTTTTTAATATATTATTATCTTCTTTTAGTGCTCTTTTAATATATTACTAATAAATAATAGATATTATTACCATAATACTATTGAATGATATTGATAGATCATAAGTTTGAGTGTGGCTTTCTAAAGCTGCAAACATACCCTCTGCATTTATGACATCAATTAATATTGATTTTTTAAAATAAAACATAATAGCTCCAAAAATGTTCAAATGAAAAATCAAATACTTCCAGACAATACGAAAAAAATATTAACAATAATAAAAAATAAAAAATAACCAAAAACAAAAGAAAGAAACGAAAAAATTCCAGACAAAACCAACATATTTGGGCCACTGTAAAGTTTTGTTTATAGAGATTGGGCCTTTCAATCTAAATAAAACTGCGTTAGACTTGGATCGTGTCAGATGACAGCCTGGTTTTTGTGATAAGAAACAAAAATCGGTTTTAATAAATCTAATTGTGTTAGCCGGTTTTATTTTTAGCCGGTGTCTAACACTGATAACGTCCAAAAAGAAAAAGTTTCTAACAATCAGTAACATAGGGGGAACATTGAATTTGTCCTCTCCATGTTAAAAGCAGAACTAACGTGGACAATAAGAGGTGTATATCAGTATATGTAAAATCAAATGCTTGTGTCACATATCAGCACCCTCATGTCACACAAATACATCTGTACATGGTTGTAATATGTACAAGAAACGGATTAACAAGAACTAACAAATCATCTCAGAAGGCTAAAGCTACAGAAAGTGACCAAAACTTAGACTACTCTCTCTTTTGAAACTAACGAGTTCAACATTCAACATGTTTATGCAAACGACAAGAATGAATTAACTAGGTCCTTGCTCTTGAAATGCCAAAGGAGATGGTATTTTATCAGCATGGAAGAATCAATGGAAGTTCCTAATATGCATTAGTTGTTCATTCTAAACTCAAATCTGGAAATCTGCTGAGGAATGCTGGATATAACGGCACCATATCTCTGCAACCAAGTTTGATTGATACACAAATTAGGATATGATCCTTCTAATGCAAACTTTAAGATTAGTCGAACCATCTTCAAAATCAAAAGCTTCAGTTCATGGAAATGTTTTTATATAGAGAATTTGACGATAAAATGTTTCAACCCACCAATTTACAAAACAATTTTCAACATAGTAACAGGAAGAAAAAAGAGTAAATAAATCATACATAATTTGCCATACCTGAGCATTGTCATACAGTTCAAACATTGGAATAGCATTAAGGTTTAGATTTCCCGGCACCTCAAACTCTTCCCTCTCAGATAAATGGACCATGTAAAGCACTCTGCACTCCTGCACAAAGTACTAGCATAATTGTAATCATGGACCAACAAAATCAGGAGTACATGATACTCAATGACAGTGGTAAATTACCTTTGGTTTTTTTATGTGAGCAGGACAGTGTGGATACATAACGGTTTCGAAGTTCGGCCTCCACCATCTTGCCACACATTCACCTATCTACAACATCAACAATATCTTCTGGTATGGGCCCATATAATGTGGAAAGACAACAATATTACACTCATCCAATACACACCAGTAGGTATAGAATCCAAACAATTGTCCAGTTTCATAGATTCATTCATCCATAAGACAGAAACATTTCGATTCTTCTACAACCACATCAGTTTTACTTTGTCCAAGTCTTTGCCTCTAGATAATTTCTTCCATACATCCAAAAAGCAAGTAATACTGTAACAGTACCTTCCAGTTAGGCACAAGATTTTGCGACCTAGGACCGAGCTTGCTAGTCAACTTTCTCTTCAAGCCCTCAATTTCTGTCAAGTTGAGGAACAAGAGCACAAACAGCAGATTAGGATAGCCAAGAACTCCTATTATCAGATAATTTATCATGCTAAACAAGTGGAAATTCAAGATCCTACCATTCTCTCCTGGCCTGAGCCGTCCTCCTGGAAGTTTTTTGAATGTTCCTCCGATTTGAAAAAGTAGTAAATGAGGATAATCGTGTTCTTGTACCTGCAAAATGAAAGCATATGTTGAGACAGAACAACAAACAGAATCACCAAATAAATTATCCTAACAACCCGACACTCATTCCAAATAACCTCCCCTATGAAGATGCTGCTAGATGAGTACCTTCTCAATGTTCATATTCCAGCTTCAAACTTAACATAAGCTCATGTGTTATAAAAGATATGATCATTTATATTCTATTAATATATTATAAATAACATTTCAGAGTACCTTACAGAAGGGGATTCATTGTTACATTAAAAACACTAGTGATAAAAATGCAGAACATACCAAAAATGCTAAATTCAAAGAAGATTAAATCAACAAGTGAACCCACCAGTAAGACGCCTGCAACGCTGGTTCTCATTCCTTCTTTCTTATAGCTGAAATTCATAAAACAAAAGCAAAAAAATATGCATCATATAAGCAACAAAGAACAAACACACCAACCTAAACCCTAAAGGCCTAAAACCCTATAAAATTCCCAGTGCACTCTAGAACGTTATAACAAAATCATGTCAAGAAAGTGCAACATGTCAAAATCTCAACTTTAAATAAAAAATAAAAGAAAGAAAAGGAGGATATAGCCTTATAGAAAGTGTTTTAAATTTTGTATTTGTTTGAGGGGAAAGAAAAGAAGAGAAAAACGAGTAATGAAAGAAAGAGTGAAAAGAAAACGAACATCTCTCTCAGACGATCAAAGCGAGCGGCGACGGAGGTGTCCTTCTCAACCTTGGTCTCTTTAGTGCCGAAACTGTAGTGAGAAAGAGAGTATAAGTCCACTATCGGCCTCATTTCTTCTTCTTCTTCTTCTTCAAAGTGCGAAACAAAAACAGCGCGAAACAAATTCAAAGATTTTTTTGGTGTCTAATTCAAAGAGACTTTGACATCTTAAATACCCTTCCTCATTGCGTAATTGCGTTTTCTTTTTTTTCCGTAATTAATATATTTTATTTTTTATTTATGAAAAAATGCCTTGGGTTTAAAAAAATTTTAAACTTTTTTTTTTTTTAAAACATTATAAGTAATAGTATTATAGTTTTAATTAAAAAAATAAAAAAGGCATAATTACTGTTAAGAATTAAGATATCTAGACCAATTGTGCAAAAAATCTAATACTATAAACTTTTTTTTACATAAAATTTTAGATAACTAAAATAATAATAGTTTTTTTATTTTTTAATTACTTATAAAATAATTTATATAACTCTTCAACAAATAATTGGATCATAACATAATAATAATAATAATAATAATAATAATAATAATAATAGTTTTGTCGACCTATACCTTATATATATTAAAATAATTGTTTAAACAAATTAAAGAATTTTATTGTAATAGATTTTATAGTATATATAATACAATTAAAATAGTATAACAAAGCTAATTCTCTCAGTTTATATATATATAAGTATTTGTTTAAGTGAAAATTTTTATAAAATATAAAAAAAAGATAATTTTTCTTATTTAAGTTAGATTTAAACTAAAATTTGATAAATAAATACGAAAATAATACGTTTATTAACCCTCAAACATAACTTGATTCATCTAAATCTCACTAAAAAGATTTTTAATCTTAGAAAAAATAATCTATTTGTCCTTTTCTCAAAAAATTATGATTATTTATACAAGTTAAGAAAAATCAAATTATAAAGAATTAAAATAACATTAAGTATTTGAGTAAAATGACAATTAAGTTCTCGAAAATTTGTATTTTAAATAAAATAGTTTTTAATAAAAAAAAACAAATAGATTAAAAAAAAAATTAACGGTAGACACATTCAATTCTTCTTGTTAGATTTTTTTATAAATATTGACGGTGTTACTAATGTGTAGCATTAAATAAAATGACCTGCCTGTTAAGTTACATCTTAGAATAAAACAAAAAAAAGATAATTTAGCCTTTATTCACTCTCAATCAAATACCTTTTTTAATCCCTAATTTTTCTAAAATCTCCGATTTCATACTTTTTTTTCCGGAACATTTAACTCTAGATCTTGATGACTTGACCTATTAAAAGAGATCCAATAAATGGATTATCTTCAACTTCTTTTGCAGCATTTTTAACAAGCTCAGAATTCACACAATATCTAATATTATCATCGACAATAACATTCTTCTTAGCATCTGTCTTTTTTGTAGTTATACTTTCAATGTCCAGATCCTCAAACCTCACATTTGACACATTTTTTCTTGAACCACTGACCTTTCGTTTTTCCACATTCTTCCTCATCTTAGTTGCATTATCATCCACCTCAGTCTCATATTAGTTTCATCATGCCATTGGATCACACAAAAAGAAACCACAACTTTTCAAACACAAAATTATTTAAAAAAAAAATTAGAGAAAAGGACAAATAGGTCTCTGATCTTTTGTCATGCGGACATTTTTGTTCCTGACCATTGAAAAATACTTTTAAGTCCTTCACCTTCACAAAATTTGAACGGATCAGTCCCTCCGTCCAAATGCCTCCGTCAGGGACTGATCCGTCCAAATGCCTCCGTCGGGGACTGATCCGTCCAAATTTTGTGAAGGTCAAAAACTTAAAAGTATTTTTGAATAGTTAAGGATGAAAATATCTGCTGAACAAAAATTCAAGGACTTATTTGTCTTTTTCTCTAAAAATTATCTAGAGGATGAATATGATAACAACGCACACCGTCTTCTTCCTTCTACAACATCGCAAGATCGTCACAAAAATCACCAGATTTAAAAGGAAGTTTTCATGGTCTGTTAAGGTTTGTGGGTAAATAAAGAAATGTGAAAAGGATTAACGAGAATTTCTGAATTTAAAAGCGAGGAGGAGGATTACTCGAAAAAACGTTTTATTTCCAGTTAGTACTAATGAATACATCACTGTTAATAATAGTATACGTGGCCAATTTCGTTTCGTTTTGTATCAACACTTAATAGAAAAATCAAACATGCTTGACGTTAGTCATTTTTAAAGATCTATTTGTTATTTTTTTTCCCCTTAAAACCTATTTTATCTGAAGTGCAAATCCTCATGAATTTAATCATCACTTTACTTCAAGTATTTTTGTAACAATTTCACTTAATATCATTGAATATCAATAAATTGATTGATCTATAACATAAAATATATAAGAATAGAATAATCTTTCAATAAATAGAATTGATAAAAATATAGTAAGTCAAATTTTTTTTATTAAAAAAACTTAATAATCATATTAAACTATTCATAAAAAACTTAAGTTATATGCATTACATAAAACTTCATACCATTTTTTTGGTGACTATACTTCATACCATTTGATTTTCACACATTAACCATTATATATTACTTTTAAAAAAGATAAGATTTTCATATACAAATATTCAAAATATTAACAAAATTATTTGTAAAAAAATTTAGTATTATTTTCATAAAAAATAAGTTTTATAAGACAAATATATTCCATTTTTTTTTGTTGATTTCTAAATAAAATTAACTAAAATTCTTAAATATAACCCAATTTAAAGAGAAAAGGACAAATAAGTCCTAATATTTTATTCTGCGGACATTTTCATCCCTAATCATTAAAAAATATTTTTAAGTCCCTGACCTTCATAAAACTTGGACGGATTAGTCCCTCCGTCTAAATGCCTCCATCAGGAACTGATCCGTCCAAGTTTTATGAAGGTCAGGAATTTAAAAGTATTTTTCAATGGTTAGAGACAAAAATGTCTGCGGGACAAAAGGTCAAGGACCTATTTGTCATTTTCTCTAATTTAAAAAAAAAAAAAAGGAAAATCGGGGATTCATTCTCTTCTGTTCTGAGTCTCGTATCTGCAACCCGGTCTCCTCACCCTCTCACATCTGCTGCAACTGCAACTCGGTAATGTTTGATTCAAACTAGATCTGGTAACATGATACATGAGCAATAGATCCATTCTCGGTTGCTAACTTGACAACTCTTGGGGATTCATCCATCCCACCAATTTGAACCAGCTTATCCTTTAAATTCATGCTTCATCCATCCCTTAAATTTATTCCCACTATCATCGATTTTATTATTTCTTTTTATTATATTTTTAGAATTTTTGGTTTAGTTGTTTACTGATTTGCTGTTAGAATTTTTGATAGCACTAGAAAAGATGGGGCTGGATAGTGTAAACATTACATGCAAGGTTTTAAATACTATGAATTAAGTTCTTAATTGAATACAGAAATTTTATTGAAAACAGAGGAAACATGATGGAAGCAGTTCATGAAGATGGAGGCTATGATAGGAACAAGGAATTAAAGCTTTTTGATGAAACAAAAGCAGGTGTGAAGGGTCTTGTTGATGCTGGTTTGACTAAATTACCAAAGATATTCGTTCATGACAACCATAAAGTCAACGTTTCTTCCTTCTCCTCTGCTACCAATGTTAGTATTCCAGTTATTGATTTGGGATCATTACACGAAGAAGGTAATTCACGCCATGAAATCATTCAGAAAGTGAAAGATGCGGGTTAGAACTGGGGTTTTTTTCAAGTGGTCAACCATGACATTCCACAGTGTGTTTTGGATGAAATGCTTGACGGGGTGCGTAGATTCCATGAGCAAGATGCTGAGGTGAAGAGAGAATTCTATTCACGTGATATTACAAAGAGAGTGTTCTACAACACACACTTCAACTTTCATAAAGCTTCAGAGGTTAATTGGAGGGACACCCTCTCTTGTCTATTGGCACCAGGGCCCCTTGACCCTCACCAACTCCCTTCTATTTGCAGGTATATGCAGAAAGACTAGAACTCTAGCCTGGTTGTTGATTTGGTAGAGACTCATGTAGTTTGTCATCGTATAAACTTGATAATTGAGAACTATTAGATGATTTAATTTGATATGCTTGCAGAGATGTAACAATTAAATACTTAGATCATGTCAAAAAACTGGCACTGACTCTGTTAGAATTGTTCTCGGAGGCATTAGGCCTAGAACGCAGTTACCTTAAGGACATAGATTGTGCTAAAGGGATTTTCATGCTGGGACATTATTACCCTCCTTGCCCTGAGCCTGAACTCACTTGGGGGTTAAGTTCTCATACAGATGTGGGCTTTGTAACTATACTTCTACAAGACCTTGTTGGTGGACTTCAAGTCTTCTATGAAAACCAGTGGATTGATGTCACTCCTATTCCTGGTGCTTTCATCATTAATCTTGGTAATATGATGCAGGTGATTATAATAAATTCATCAATGTTTTTGGTAGTGATTTATATTGTATATCTAATTGTGTATTAAGTCACCAAAAAAATCTAATTGTGTATTAATAGGTTAACCATATACCCTTGTATATAATCTTCTACAAAATTAAACAAACATTTAAGTTGTTCAATTGACCTATTAATGTCTGAGTACTGATTACAGCTAATCACAAATGACAAGTTTATTAGCGTCAAGCACAGAGTTCTTGCTCAGAAAGTAGGTCCACGAGTTTCGGTTTCATGCTCTCTGAGACAACATGTTCAGGATGAATGTCAAAGAATGTATGGACCAATAAAAGAGTTGGTGACAAAAGAGAATCCTCCAATTTATAAGGAAATGAAAATGTCGGACTTGGTTAAACTGGCGTATACCAAAGAGCTAGATGACGATGTCTCTCTACTAAAACACTTCAGGATATGAAGCACATCAAGAATTAAGGATACTCATGTATGAAAGTATATTAATTACAAACCTTGTTGAGAGATTCTAAAGTGAGATATTCAACATTTACTGTTAGAGAAACTCTCATGTCTTGTATCTAAATAAAAGTCGCTTCAAAATTCATTAGGTGTATGTTAAAGTAGATAATGTGAGTCATTTAAGTAATATCAAATTAGGGGGTGTACTATTATAAGCCCCATGAACTGAGATATTAAACCTCTCAAATCTTTAAAAAGTTTAATTTTGATGAATGACATAGTTTATTTTTTATAAGCTGACAGTATAAAAAGTTTGTCTTTTTGAATGACTATTCATATTGTCAATAAAAATAGTAATTATTTTTAATAATGTAGGTAAATAAATATGATTCAAGATAATAATAATAATAATAATTTAGCTAACATACATATACATGATAATATTATTATTAATAAAAAATTTTAAATATTTTTTAATAAATACAAAATAAATACATTAAAAAGTTTAATTTTTTATATTTTTAATAAAAAAATTTTAATTCATAATTTTATCATGTATTTTTAAGGTAATAATAATAATAATAAATAATATTTTTATAACACTTGTAAATTAAGTCCAATCTTTTGCTCAGCCATACTAAATTTTATTTTTATTTAATAAATTGTTGTTAATTTTAATTAATTATGAGAGAAAGACTATACTACACATTTTTAAATAAGTTTTCAGAGTATTGCCAGAAGTCAAGTTCCTTTGTCCTCCTGTTTGAGTGTTATCCTAGTTCATAGTTCTTAAATTTTTGTCCTTCTACTTTAATCTTTTCAAGTCTTCATTAATTTAGACTATTTGCTATATCCTTGAATATTAGTTCTTCCATGTTCCAACAGTATCATTCTCGTTGTGTCTGACTGTCTGTGAGTTCAACTAGTGGGTTATTTTCATTTCAGCTAATATTAATATATATTTTAAAATTTTCATGAGGTATGCTAAGGTGAGAGATTAACATTTCCTGCTCAGAAACTTTAATGTCTTCTTTGTAATAAATTTCCTTTCAAAATATATTTGACGTATGTTAAACTAGTCAATGGAGTCAGTTATACGGTATAATAAGAACTCTAAAATTTATGTGGACGTTAAACATGCTCTGGCATCTAGCATAACTGCATAAGAGATTAATTAATATGTTACACCCACAACACTTAGTACTGTCATGATACAGAAAACTATTATGGTTTTCTATGGTATAGCCATTACATTTGGCTTTACCTTGTGCATCAAGAAACTGATGCTGCTTATTTAAAACAACAACATTCATAGGCACTATTTAACAATTACAACTATTTGGTTCATAACCTTAAAGGGATCAAGTAAGAGTTTCCATCAAGGCCTTTTGCATAATAATTTTCCATGATTTCTTTCCTAGTAACATCTCTGTATAGTGGAGGGTTTTCATCTGATAACAGTTCCTTTATTGGACCATAAACCTGCGATGTACACTCAGATGTGGTAAGGTCCATGAAGAAGGTTGTTACTGAAATTCTAGGACCTACTGTCTTGGCCTTAACCCGGTGATAAACACTGACAAACTTGTCATTGCTCATAAGCTGCATAAAAAAACAATTCAATAAACATTCTCTAAAGACCTTTCATAAATAAATCAATGTATCTTAATACAGTCTATAAGACTATAACTAAATACATTAGTTTACCTGTAGAATATCTCCAATGTTCACAACAAGAGCACCTTGCATTGGAGGAACATCAATCCATTGATTCTGATGAAGAACTTGAAGACCACCAATTTGGTCTTGCAGAAGTATTGTCATGAAATCAAAATCAGTGTGCTTTGTAAGTCCCAAGGTTAAGTCAGGTTCAGGGCACTGTGGGTAGTAATTACCCATAATATGAAGTGCCTCAGCAGCATCCATGTCTTTAAGGTAAGAAGAGTTAAGGCCAAGAGCCTCTGACAACAGCTCAAAGATTATAATACCCAATGCCCTTACTTGTTTTGCATATTCAGACACAATATCTCTGCATAAATCACAAGTGTTTCATCGAAGTCATAAGAAGAGGGTCTAAAGTTTACAATGGCAGCAAGTGATGACCGTGACCAATAAAAAGTTGCATAAAGCTAAACAGCTAGAATACTTATTCTGCTTATATCATAGAAGAAAGGCAAGGACTATAAAGATATATTATAAAAAATTATGCACTTGCATTTGTGCATCCCCCCCCCCCCCCCTTTTTAAATTGTAGCTAGTTCTACCTCAATTTTTGCACATTAAATTGTTGTATCAATTAACCTCTGAGTCTTAATTGGAAACTAGTATCATTATCTCTATTGGTGTTGGAGATCCATAGATGAACTAATTCCGATATGCGGATGAATTGCAAATCGATACAGGCAAACCTGTATCCAATACGTCATCTAATTGGTGAATTTATGTAACTTTCTATAAACTATAGTCTATAAAATGAAATTAATAACAGAAACCACCCTACTAATTTTAGTGAACCATCATCAAGTGCCTAAGAATTTGATAGTTTCAGAACCAAAATTAATATTAGAAACCATTACCTACACACTGCTGGTAATTGTTCCGGATTAAGAAGATCAGGATTTGCAACAAATGAAATAGTATCCCTCCAAGTAGCAGCATAGTCTCTGAAAAGCTTACTATTGGAGAAATACCTAACTTTCTTGTTGCTATCCCTTGAATAAAATGGTTTCTTTAATTCAGCTTCTTGTTCATGAAACCTACAGATTCCATTGATCATCTCATCCATAACATCTTCAGGAACACCATGGTTGATCACTTGAAAGAATCCCCATTTCTGAGATGCACTTCTAATCTGATCAACTACTTGGCAGCGAAGCAATGAACTCTTGTCTATGTCTTGAAGATCTATGATTGGGATGCTGAAATTTGAGTCACTTGGTTTGATGTTTTCTAAAGGGTCTAACTTGACATAGAACATGCTAGGAATCTTTGTCATCCCAGAATCTAGAAGACCTTTTACACCAGCTTTTGAATCATCAAATGCTTGTACTTCAGCTTTTCTGTCATAAGTAGAATCATTAACTGACTCTGACTCCATGGTAGGAAATTTTGCAGAAAAGTACAGCAGATCTAGATTCTAGAGTCAGAACACCTGAGACTCAGTTCCTTGCAGTGATGAGAAAGTTGGTGAAAGGAAGATATTTTGTAATAATTTTGTCCATTTTCGGGCCAAGGCTTCATATAATCTTGGATCAACTATTCCTCAGCCCATAATTATCAAAGTTGATAATACTTTGAGAATAAATCCTATTTAAGATTAAGTATAATCTCTTATCATACAATTTCTTGTATCACATTTGTTGAACATAAAAATTGTACAATATTGACAAAAAATATACTTCATAGGTATCACATGCTTGGTGTTACTTAGATAGCAAAACTGATTAGTACTAAAGATTCAAGCTTTCAGAAGAAAGTAGAAGCTTAAAGAGTATTCATTGATGGAATATTTCATGATGGTTTTCAATAGTACAATTATTATATTTGACTTTGCCTTGTGCATCTAGAAATTGATGCTGCTTATTTAAAAGAACAACAGTCACAGGCACTAGTTAACTACTTGAGAATCAAGAAGGTATCAGTGTTAATACAATACCTTATATTTGGTTCACAACCTTAAAGGGATCAAGTAAGAGTTGCCATCAAGGCCTTTTGCATAATAATTTGTCAAGATTTCTTTCATTGTAACGTCCCTGTATCGCGGAGGGTTTTCATCTGATAACAATTCCTTGATTGGACCATAAACTTTTGATGTACACTCAGATATGGTGAAGTTCATGAAGAAGCTTGATACTGAAATTCTAGGGCCTATCGTCTTGGACAAAACCCGGTGATAAACACTGATAAACTTGTCATTGCTCATAAGCTGCATAAAAAAGCAATTCAATAAATATAATCAATACATTCTCTTAAGATCATTTATGCAATCTCAAGATCATTTATCTTTAGAAAAACTTAAACTACTCCATCATTATGTATTATAAGTCGCTTTAACTTCTATAATACATCTATAAATCAATATATTTTCATGCAATATGTAACTAAATACATTGATTTACCAAGGTAATGTAAAAATCAAAATGTCTGATCAATGTGGAATGGAGGGAGTGTTACAGTATTTACCTGTAGAACATCTCCAATGTTTACAACAAGAGCACCTTGCATTGGAGGAACATCCACCCATTGATTCTGATGAAGAACTTGAAGACCACCAATTTGGTCTTGCAGAAGTATAGTTATGAAGTCACAATCAGTGTGCTTTGTGAGTCCCATAGTTAACTCAGGTTCAGGGCATTGTGGATAGTACTGACCCATAATATAAAGTGCCTCAGCACAATCCATCTCTTTAGTAAGGTAAGAAGAATCAAGGCCAAGAGCCTCTGACAGCAGCTCAAGGATTATAATACCCAATGCCCTTACTTGTTTTGTATATTCACACACAATATCTCTGCATAACACACAACAGTTTCATAAAAAACATAAGAAAAAGGTCAAAAGTTTACAATTCCAACAAGTGAAATGAACAAGTGAGCTTAACCAACCAAAAGCCATGTCACAAGTACAAGAAAGGTGCTTAAAAGTTAAATTACCAGAAAAGTGTTTTGCTTATTCATTAAAGCCATGTTACTCACATTTGTACAGTTTTTTAACAATCAATAGAGCTATCTCAAAGTGAAGTGTCAAGTGAGGTGCAGCAAGCATTATTCAACTATGAATAGCAATTAATAAGAGAAACCACCCTAGTAATTTTAATGAATTATCATCAAGCTCAAGGATAAGCATTTGAAAGTTTTAGATCCAAAACTAATATCAGAAAGTAAGAAATCATTACCTACACACTTCTGGTAATTGTTCTGGATTGGGAATATCAGGATTTGCAACAAATGAAATAGTATCCCTCCAAGTAGCAGCATAGTCTCTGAACAACTTGCCATTGGAGAAGTACCTGACTTTCTTGCTGTTCTCCCTTGAGTAAAACGGTTTCTTTAATTCAGCTTCTTGTTCATGAAACCTACAGATTCCAGTGATCATCTCATCCATAACATCTTCAGGAACACCATGGTTGATCACTTGGAAGAATCCCCACTTCTGAGATGCACTTCTAATCTGGTCAACTACTTTGCCGCGAAGCGATGAACTCTTGTCT
This sequence comes from Arachis hypogaea, assembly GCF_003086295.3. Lineage (NCBI taxonomy): Eukaryota > Viridiplantae > Streptophyta > Magnoliopsida > Fabales > Fabaceae > Arachis > Arachis hypogaea. The sequence goes on from NC_092050.1 coordinate 157,599,324, forward strand.
ATGTCTTGAAGATCTATGGCTGGGATGCTGAAATTTGAGTCACTTTGTTTGGTGTTTTCTAAAGGGTCTAACTTGACATAGAACATGCTTGGAATCTTTGTCACCCCAGAATCTAGCAGACCTTTTACACCAGATTTTGAATCTTCAAATGCTTGTACTTCAGCTTTTCTGTCACAATTAGAATCATTAACTGACTCTAACTCCATGGTAGGAACCTTCATCAGAAAGGTACAGCAGTTCAAGTACAATAGATCTAGAGTCAGGACACCTGAGATTGAGTCCTTTGGAAAGATGTGAGAGTTGGTGAAAGGAAAGATATTTTGGAATTTTGTTCACATTTGGGCCTGGCTTCATAAAAGCTTGGACAACCATTTGTTTCCTCAGCCCATGGTTATCAAGTTCATAATGCTTTGGAAATAATTAGTTGAGTGGTCAGCTCACTCGTCTGCTTAAGCAAGTATTGGAAGTTCGAATTCCGCATTGTGCATGCAGCAATCCGTTTGCTAGATTAGTCCTTGGCCTGACCAATCGAACTGGGAAATACTGTGGGCAACAAAAAAAAATAACTCTGGATTTAATAATTTAGTGTAACCGGAGCCTTACATTTTTGTTCTTGCTTCATGTTACTTTGCTAAATATGGTATACTTTGATGATAATGTAAAAAAAGCATATGTATTTAGAGATAGAATGATACGTATAGACTTATTTGATTTCTTTTGATTAATAGTATTTCCAATAGTATAAGTCTATGAAAAGTTGGCTCAATTTTAAAAGAATAGTCAAAGTAAATCTTTGTGATTATTTATTCTTTTTCTTTCTTTCTTTCTTTCTTTTTTCTGAACCCTCTCCATGCCTCAATCATGTTCCTTTTCCTTATGTCTAATTTGTTCAAGCATCCATGTCTTGTCCTTTTTTCTTTTCCTCTTTTATTTGAAAAATAACTTTATAGCATATATCCATGTAGAAGTCAGAAAAATAAATATGATAAAAGCAAAAGAAGCCTCTCAGCATCAGATTCTTTCTACTGCATAATGATTGGCATTGGACAAAGATCACTGCATTTCCATATAACATAAAAATTGGTTTCTGTTTGTGAAAATTCTATAACAAAGCTACATACAAAACTAGCATATATCTTCTATATAAACTATGCTTTTGGCCAGCATAGACAATAAACATGGCTTTAATTACCTAAAATTCCCTAGATAAGGAAAACCACAAAACACAAGTTGACAACAATAAAGAACAAAGTAAAAGACCGAATCAAAAATAGTAAAATACAGAGCAAAACCAACTATATCTTATTTGTTTGCATCACAAGTCACAACCTGAAGGGATGCAAGCAAGAGTTGCCATCAAGGCCTTTTGCATAGTTATGTGCCAAGAACTCCTTCATAGTAATGTCCCTGTAGATTGGAGGATTCTCTTCTGATAACAATTCTTTTATTGGACCATAAACCTTTGATGTACACTCAGACGATGTAGAAAAATTCATGAAGAAGGTCGCAATCGAAACTCTAGGCCCTGTATTTTGTGCTAGAACCCGATGATAAACACTGACGAATGTGTCATTTGTCATAAGCTGCATCAATAAGAAGAAAAGGCAATGAAAATTTAAACTATGATCAAAAGAAATTAAGAAACCAAATTGATTATCTAGAGGATTAAGGGAAGTTAAGAAAAGAGTTGTTAGTGTGAGTATGATAACAAAATATTTGCATCTTTCATTGTCTAACAAACAAGTCAATAAAATCAATGTTATAAAATTTAACAAGTCCATAACAAGGAATGTCCACATCATTATTCTTTTGTTAATTTGGTTACACAATGCACTCAACTTTATTTTTCTCTGAATTAATTGTTAGATAAACCATATGCTATCTCGAGAATATTGAGACCATTTACATATCAATAATATAATGAGTTTAATTTTTATGCACTGCTTGCATTTACCTGTAAAATATCTCCAATATTTACAACAAGAGCTCCATGAACTGGAGGGATATTAACCCATTGATTGTCATGAAGAACTTGAAGCCCTCCCATCTGATCTTGCAGGAGTATTGTCATGAAATCGCTATCGGTGTGCTTGCTAGTGCCCATAGTTAATTGAGGTTCAGGACATGGAGGATAGTATTGACCCATCATGAAAAGATCCTGAGCACACCCCATTTCTTTGAGGTAACAAGGATTAAGGCCAAGAGCCTCTGATAATAGCTCAAATATTGTAACCCCCAATTCCCTTATTCTCTTCAAATATTCTATCACAATGTCTCTACAAGTATACAACAACCAATTCATCAAAAATAGCATAAGAAATTAGTCAAATTACCATAAAACACCCAAGAAAATTGGCATTAATTAGAAACATGATTGATTACCTACAAAGATGTGGTATTTCTTGAGGATTTGGAGGATTAGGATTTGCAACAAAAGCAATAGTATCCCTCCAATTAGCAGCAGGGTCTTTGAAAAGGGTACCATTGGAGAAATACCTAACATTCTTGTTCTTATCCCTGGAGTAAAATAATGACCTTACTCCAGCATCTTGTTCATGAAACCTACGGATTCCACTGATCATCTCATCAAGAACATCAACAGGAACACCATGATTGATCACCTGAAAGAAACCCCACTCCTTGCATGCACTTCTGATTTGATCAATAACTTGAACATGAAGAAGATTATTATTATTATTGTTGTTGTGTATGTTTTGAAGATCTATGACAGGGATGCTTCTCAGATTTGAGACACTTGCTGTTGTTGAGGTTTCATCAAAGTTTGGTGAATAGAACATGCGTGGGATCTTTGTGACACCAGATTCTACAAGACCCTTCACACCTGATTTTGAATCTTCAAAAGATATTAGTTCAGCTTCTCTATCATAACAAGAAGAACTATTATCATTATCAGCACATGCCTCTAACTCCATCATGGAGGAACTACTAGAACAACAGTGTAATGATGCAGAGTATAAAGGAGTTAGCCAAGGTTGAATAATTGTACTATGTTACCTTATCCTGTCTACTTTTCCAATTTCAAACTATTCTTAGTCTTCAGTCTTCGCGGTTTACTAATAAAAAAATGGCTTAAAAAGATGTTACGAAATATATTTTATTCTCACAAAATATATTTTTTAATTATTTTGTATGAAATAAAATATTTTTTTTTATTTTTAAATTATTATTGATTATGTAGAGTATTTTATTTAAAATTTGAGTACATGCATATATTTATCTAAGTTATTAGAACATTACAAATTTTTATAATACTCTTAACATTTTTAAGCCATTCTTTTTAAATTATTTTGCATAGGATAAAATATTTTTTGTAGTATAATTTAAATAAATTTATTAAAAAATTTATTAAAAAATATTCATGAGCTATTAAAAATGGACAAAAGAGTATTGTCTGTAATTCGAATTGATAGATCACAAATATTTTAAAGAAGTCTCGTAATTAAATATTTTGTTAGCTTTTTTTTAATGTATGAAATAAAATAAAAAATTTTTAATAAATTTTTAATTTTTTAATAGTCAAATTTGAATTATTTAGAAACGCGTGCTGTGTGTAATTCGAACTAACCTTGTTCGAATTAGGTGCATTCTTAGTTCGAACCAACCTGGTTCGATTTATGAAGAACAATCAACTGGTAATTCGAACTGCCCAGGTTCGAATTACTATCATATGCAGTTCGAACCACACTGGTTCGAATTATATAAATATAACATCTGGCGCATTATTGAAACGATTTTCAGTTTGGCTTATATACGTCAATTCTAAATGGCATTGGCTTGTAATGGTTTTTTACCCTATCCTGTCTACTTTTCCAATTTCAAACTATTCTTAGTCTTCAGTCTTCACGGTTTACTAATCAAAAAGCTTTTTTTTTTTTTTTTTTTTGACAATTAGTCCAAAATTTTAAAACTTTTTAATGCTCAAGATGAAGTTTGAGTTTTCAACACTTATCCTTGTGTTTATTATTATATATCAAGTTATTCTTAATAAAAACTTTCACAAATAAAGTTGCAATTTACATTACACTATTTTCATACTCTAGTATAGGTACCAAAAATGTGCAACATTGATGATTTTCAACTCCATTCAAAATCTTAAGCAACTTAAATTAATCCGAAGCACACACCATTTTAGTTCTTGATGATTTAATCAATCAACCTCCAAACAAAACAAGATTGCCTCATGCATCAAATGAGGTGGGTTGATCCACAAAATTATTCTTATTATAGAAAAAATGAATTATCTTTATCATGCTCAGTCCTACAACGCAAAATGTGGCTGCAGCCACGGCGGTAGGGTCTGATTGGACGGAGACGTCGACGGCAACCGGGATCAAACGGAGAACACCTGGCAATGTCCCTGCCCATGACACCTTTCCTAATGTAAACAACTTTGTTACATAGTACAATACATGGTGAAGTAGCCATGAAAACAAGCATAAGCCACCACAGTGCAACCAACTTATAATTATTGCTTTTTCTCATAACACCTTTGTTTAATTCATAACTCACTTTGTAGCTTGGAGAATGATGGGTTTCTATTAGCAATTATGCTATATATACTATGTTTAAATATACGTTACATGATATCTTCTATATGTGTGCAGTTATTATAAATTTATAATATTGTAATGTATTTATAATTTATGTTACACATGATTATTCATGTGTTAATTCTTGAGTTAAATTTCAAACTGGTCCTGAGATGGGCCTGTGCACTGAAATTGCTCTTGAAATTCCAATTGTACTATGTACGTCTTTTATATTGATAAAAGTGCACCATATTAGTCTCTAATCTATTTTTCATTAATGACGTGATGACATGGTTTGATGATATAAACTGTAAGTGACATGTGTCACTCTATGATTTGGCCATGTGTAATGATATGATGATGTGGTTACCAGTGACACGTGGCATGCTGATGTGGATGGTTGTGCCACGTGTCACAAGAGTATTTGTCCACGTGTCGTCCATTATGTCATCATTATAGATGCACCAAATTAGTCACTCACTTTGCATTAAATGACTCATTTTAGTCCCTGAAATTGAATGTCGTGCACTAAATTAGTCCTTTTACCAGTTTTTTCTCATTTTTTCTATAAATTCAAAATTCTCAATATTTTTTAATGCATTAATTTCAATTCTATTTTTTCACATGTTAATCAAATAAAAGTGCTTTTATAAAATATTTTTTCTCTTGCGAATACCCTAACCACCGACTTAGAGTTGACGTGAAGCCGTGAAGGCATTTCAAGCACTTTCACTACCATCTCTGACCTCTTTTAGTGCTTTTATAAAATATTTTTTTCTCTTGTGGATATTCCTAACTGCCGTTTTGGAGTTGACATAAAAACATTTCAAACTTCCCTCATTACCATCTTCGACCTTTTTTGTCTAGACTGCAGAGGCCGGAGATGGTAGCGAGGATGTTTGAAGTGCATTCAATCTAGCTCATTTACACATAACGAAAACGTGTATTTCATAAGAACAAAAAAAGACGTTTATTTTAATTATTGATTTCTTGTTAAAAACACGTCTTTTATGAAAAAAATGTGTCTAATAATCATATAATTATTTTTTTATAATAACATACTTATATGTTATAAAATTTACCAATGTTAAATTATTAAAAAAAATTATATAATTAAAACTAAAGTCTTAAAATTTTTTATGAAAGCACTTGTATTTAAACAATATATGAAAAATAGAAAAGATATTGAAAATTTTAAATTTTAAAAAATGAGAAAAAATTGGTGAAAGGACTAGTTTGGTGCACGACATTCAATTTTAGAGACTAAAATGAGTCACTTAATGCAAAGTGAGGGACTAATTTGGTGCATCTATAATGATGACATAATGGACAACACGTGGACGAATACTGTTGTGACACGTGGCACAAACGGACATGTGGCCAAATAACATTGTGACATGTGGCACAACCATCCACATCAGCATGCCACGTGTCACTAGTCACCACATCATTATATCATTACACGTGACCAAATTATAGAGTGACACGTGTCACTTACAGTCCATCAAGTTATGTCATCACGTCGTTAATAAAAAATGAGTCAAAGACTAATATGGTACACTTTTTTCAATCTCAGATACGTAACTGGTGCAATTAAAATCTCAAAAACGTGCATGGCGCCAATCTCAAAGACCATTTTGAGATTTAATTCGTTAATTCTTTCTATCTATTTTAGTTTGTAAGAAGAGTGCAGTACTTCCTAGTTAGTTAGTAGTTACTAACAACAACTTCAAAATATTCTAGCGTTTTAACTAACTCATTGATTTTATATACCATGTTGAAGTTATTTTGTGTGTGTATATATACACGTAACATTCTCCATCTTAATTTTTCATATATAGTCACATGAAGTTGAGCCCCTACATTTTTTTTTTGTGACGAAGGAAATTAAAGTGATTATTGGAAGATGTGATGGAAGGATGAACATGCGTTGTAAAAATGATGTGTTATAAACTATGAATAAATTTGATTTTATAAGGTTGAATTTTTTACTTAAGCTTTTAGAATGTCAAAATTAAATTATTCTTTACTATTTGAATTCTAAAATAAAACTTATATACTTTTTAATTTAGGTGTCTTTTCACATGTTTAATTTTTCAACTACTTGATACAAATATAAATGGTGAGATAGATTCACCCTTTCATCTCCTACTTTTTAGATAAATCGGACATAAGCTTTATAGGCACCATAAAATTTTTCTTTAATTTATTAGAAGGTTAATATAAACAAACCAAAAAAAATTGTTATGTATACTTGAAACTAGTGTTTAGAACTACGTGATCTTTGTTCAATAGATGCAAAATTTGATTGATTTAATTTGTTTTTCCTCTTCGATACGTTTCTTTTTCTTTCCTTTCAACATTAGTAGTGTCCTCACAAAAAATACTTTACATATAAATAAGATTGTAGGGAAGGGGACAAGACAATGCCGCCCGTGACTTCATTGACACATGACACATGTGTGCTTCATGCATGTCAGATATGGACGTAACAAGGCTGGTTTGTATACCATGACAAGATTTGAATATAAAAACACAAAATCGTATTTAATAAATAAGATACGAATAAATATATTATATCTTAAAATATTAAATTAGTATATTTTATGTTATAAAAATATTATATGAAAAAATACAATTTATTTTAATAAATTATAATTTAAACGGTATAATCTTTTTTATATTCACCTACTTAAAATTGTAAATTTGAATTTTATTCATAACTTAAAAAAAATATTTTTTTTATTTTTTTTATTATTTTATTAACTTTTTTATAATTTTATATTTTTATTATTTATTTATCTTACATTTAATTTATCATAAAAAATATAAAAATATTAATTTTTATATCTTTATCATTTATATATTATTCTCGGTATTTTATCCTATTTGTTAAAATCAAACGGACCTTTAATACTTTCATATTCAACAAAGATGTGTCACATAAATATAGTAACATACATAACACAAGGTCGTGGCGTCATCTCCATAAAAATAGAAATGCTGACATTTAATTATCATTATTATCATCATTATAATTATAGAAAAAGAAAATCGTGCAAGTGATCTCAAAATGCTATAATAGTAGCATATACCCTACACGCAAACATCAAAATGTTTTAGATTTAATTCTTAATGAGTGTCTTAATTATCCGTTTGCCACTTTGTCAAATCCTAAAAAGTCCATAAATGGTTAATTAATTAAGAATATGATTTTACTAATAATTATCATAAATATATCTTTATTACCATTTTTAATTCATAAAAATAATATTGTAGTAAGTTAATATAGATACCTTTTGGTTTGACAAGTTAAAAAAAATAAATAAATAACCCTAGATATTCGTAAACGTATGTGGATTGAATAACTAATTTAGTGCTTGGAGACAACGGCAATTTGAGGCACTCCACCTTCCTAGATCTAAGTTTTGGAATTTGCTTCGAAATGCATGCCTCCATTAATTTGTATATATGCTATTTTATTAGACAATTAATACTTTTAAAACAAATAGTAATTTATTTAGGGATGGCAATTTTATGTTTGTTTTTTTAATCTTTGACAAGTAATATTCTATGGGTAGTATTAGATAATTAACTTTTTAAATTATTTTATTTATTTTAAATTATTAATATTTAACTTTAAATTTTAAATTTTAAATAATAAATTTAAATTTTAAAATTTATTAATATTGTCTAATTAAAAGTTAGATTTCACAGTTTCTCATAATCAACAAGGACGCCTTTATTGAAAAATCCAATTTACCATATGCTGCCCTCTGTATATCTTAGTTCAGATGTATGTATATATGGATCTGACTCTCACTAAGCAAGATCTTACTGAAACATAAATAACATTATAACAAGATCTATATTCTATATTCTATATATTGTTGAAAGATCTTTTAAAATACCGTTTTATTAAATAGATATACAAATTAATATATATATATATTTAATAATACGATATTTTAAAATTTGATGAGTTAAATGTGATGTAAGCTAAGTCTCACGTTTTCTTACTTTTTAATATATGAGTTTGCATGCAAGAATGCTAGTTAGAAGATTCACAGTTACTAACTATTTGTTTAAGAAAAAGTCTCAGAAGTTAATACTTTTCATTATATTAAAATTTAGTTAATATTTAATTATTAAAAAAATATATAATTTTACATTATTAAATATAATTTTGTATAATTAAAAAAATTAATAATAACTTATTAATATTGATTATTTAATTTTACCCCATATATAGAAGTAGCAGTTGTTTAATTTAGTCCAAGTCAACTAAGAGATTACTAAAGCCAGACGTTGAAGATCCATAGTGCAAACTCGACCATATTACTCAAGATCCTATTCCTATGCACAACTAAAATAAAATACAGCAAGTAAGTAGCACATTATACGTTTAACTTCGCCAAAACACTTATCTCCGAGACTGCACTGAATAGCGGGCTAGCGGCGGTTGATTTAGGGATTTGCAGCGATTTTAAATCGCTGCGAAACATTTAAAAGTGTGGACTAAAAATATGTTGTTGGATTATTATATTAAAAAAATTAAATTAATGACTAAAAATAATGATAAAAAATAAAAAATTTTAATGAATATTGAATATTTCTTTATTTCTAATACTTCTCTTCTCACAAAAATTGATTTTGGGTTTTGTGTGAATCTTTACATAAATATTTTTTTAATTCGTCTTATGTCTTTTTTAAATTCAACAAAGATAAAAATCTATATTTTTTTATTATAAAAATTTTAATATCATGTTATTATGATATTATTTCTCTCAAAAATTTAAATTAATAAAAAGATGCATAAAAATGATTATAACTCTGAAAATTAAATCAATTATTTAATCGATTCAAACTATAAATTAATTGCAGTAAAACGATTAAAATTTTGATAAAGCAGGTCAAACATATAAACCAATTGAACCAATCTGATTTGTTATAATATATTAGAGGATCATGTGACACTTTTTTCTTTTAGGCCAAAGGTCGTTACAGGGGATTATTTTTCCAGGACAATATGTACTGGACCAATTTATTTGGTGCATTCTACGTAAATAATATTATTTTGTATAATGTTTTATTTATATATTTATTTAATAACCAAATTATATAAACAGATTATTAGAGGGGGATGGATATAATTAATTATAAGGGATCATATATATATATAAGTCCATTATATTGTTAATGTACTTCATTCAATAGTAATTTCACTGCATTTAAAGGATTTTCGAAGATTAGAGTTTGACTTCACTACTACTGTAAGCTCTTTACTCATTCATGAAGAAAAGTAGAAAATTTTGGCTATTAACAACAACTATTTGGATTTAGCTTACTTGTTAATCTAAAGTCCCTGTTTTAGTATAACTATATAAATTGAGTTTGATATGATTTTTAAATATGAGCGTGAATCTATATATAACTTATCTTATTAACAAGTTGTGTTTATCGTACAGAGTATAATTTTTCTAAATCTCATTATGAATACCCAAAAATATGTTGAATAACAACTACTAGGATCATTGTTTTTGTTACAAGAATGAATAGCCAACAATAGAATTTCATAGTAGTTGATAATCTCAGTGAAAACACTAAGCAATTAGTTTTTGGTTAAAAACTTAATATGAGAAAGAGAGAGAGTTATCTCACATAATAAAATTAATCATTTTTATATTATTTAGAGCAATGCTAGGAACCAAAAAGGTATTAGCTAAAAATTAGCTAAATATCTTTGGATGAATCCAAAATCTCTACGAGTTAATATATATGGATGTTTTTTTTTGCTAAGTATTATAATGTTTCTTTTTCATACTAAGGGTTTGTTTGGGTGAACTTTTAAAAAAAGATCTTTTTTTTTAATTATCTTTTTTTAAAAGATCTTATAGAGAAGTAAAAGTAATTTTATGTTTGGATATCTCATGTAAAAAGGTCTTTTTATCTATCAATTATGTTTGGGTATAACAGTATAAAAGTACTTTTTTGTTCATTTATTATATGAAAAACATCTTTTTTTTAAGGAAAAAAGATCTTTTAAAAAAAGATGTAAATTACAACTTCTCAAAAAAGATCTTTTTTTGATTTTACTAGTGCTTTTACTTTTACTATTAGAAATTTGCCAAACACGTTAAAAAATAAAAAAAGATATTTTTTCATTGAAAAAAGATTTTTTTTTAACAAAATAATAACGCCCAAACATGCACTAAATGGATGTTCTTTTATGTATTTTTAAAATTTTTTTTATTACAAATGTAAATGTCTCTATTTCTGTTTAAATGGTATCACTTCAAGACATGAACAAAGTATGGATTTCCGAATATCAACACTCCATGAATACATAAATCAAAAAATTGTGAAATACAAAGTTTTTGAACTGCACCGTGCTGCCAAAATCAATCTTTCTGAAGTAAAGAAAAATGGCATTCGGTGATATAAGAGTGTGGCTAACTCACTTAAAAAGTAAAAGCTGTTAAAATAAAAAATAAATTAAATGAGATATTTAAAAATAAAATAAAAAATTAAATTACAAAATTAAAAAAATTTAAAATATAATAAACAGTTATTTTAAATGTCATAATTTAATAATTTTTATAAAATTATTAAATTTAATTCCTAGTATACATATTGAAATAAAATTTTAAATAATTATTTAAAATATAATAAATCTATTGCCATACATTTATTTTTTAAATAAAATATTTAAACTATTTATTAAAAAAATTCTAACCAATATTTAGTAAAACAGATTACCAAAAATAAATACCAACAACTAATAAAAACTAAACTAACAATTAACCTATCCTATATCATGTAACTAACACAATATCTATTTTAAATTATGTATCTTACAATCATAAAGCAATCAAACTACTTTAACTATAATAACTCTAGGATTTTTTATTAAAAAATGAAAATAGCAACAATAATCTCAAAATTAATCGCTCCAGCAATATGTCACGTCGTGTTAAGTCAGTTGATGTCGTCTCCTCATACATCTGCACATACTTTAATATGCAACTAACTCAAATATATTGAAAAAAAAAAAGAAAAAAAGTGACATAGTGTTGAAAGTAACAAATGAGAAACGTTGTAAACGACTTCTTATATAGACTTGATTTAAACTTATCTTATTTAAAATGTAAATGAATTATGTATATATCTTATTTACTGTCTAAATGAAATAAGTTATGTTACAAACATGTGTTTACATTATACTTTTGATATATTCATAGATGTAAGTGTCTTATTTCGTTTATAATATAAACTAAATATGTGTATAATTAATTTTTTTTGAACAAACGAGCTCAACACAATTAAAATGGAGCGACAGAAAATAGTACTCAAACAATAAAAGCAACAAAAATCAATCTGAACATGATCCTTATTATTATCTTCGACATTATCATTTGTCAAAAATTTGTGAAATATTTCTTGTACACCAACTTTAATTTATTTATATTATAAATAAGATAAATAATAAAATATAAAATCATAAATTATATTTAAATTATTTATATTCGTAAATAAAATATTTAAATTATTTATTTAAAAAAAATTCTGAAAAGAAAGCTGTTAAGTAAGAATATTTTTCTCAACGTATTGTTTTCTATACACCCAATAAATTTTAATCGAATCCTTAACCAATTACTTTCGAGGAATTGTTCAATCTAAAGATAGATTTAAAAACCATATTAGTATATATACGCAATTGTTTACTTAAAAATTAAAAGAAATCTGAAAGTCACCGATTAGGCAACACCCACTTGCATTCTATTTTCTCTAGAAGTGGTCCCCTCGCATTCTCCATTTCATATCTCACTTGCTCACATACCCGTACCCTTCTGACCTTCTCTTTATTATTAGCATAAGAAATTAACAAGTTTTAATAATATGTAGAGAATGTCTAAGATGAGTATAATTACGTGAATATTGAATGTGTTACATTTATATATACTATTAAATTTTATTAAATAAAAATTAAAAATTAATATAAAAAAAGAATATTAATAAATTTTAATAAATATAAAATATTTTAATATATAAATAAATATTTTTTAATATATAATATTTTAAATGATAATATAATTTTTTATTTTTAAATAAGTAAATATAAAATATATAAATATAAAAAATAAATATTTTTTATTTATTAAAATTAATTATTATACAAATTTTTTTATAATATTAAAAATTATATTAAAAATATTTTAAACTGCAATATAAACATATAAAATAATTAAATTTTATTTTATATTATTTGATGAATAATTTGATTATTATATTTAAAATTTATTAACTAATTATTTTTATTAAAAATATTATTATATAATATAATTTTTTATCAAAATATTTATAAAAATATAATTTATTTAAATATGCATAAAGTTAAATAATATGTCAACTACATATTTGTATTATATGTGTATGTAATAGTGTATATATATATATATATATAAGTGTGTGTGTCACCATATGACTCTTTTTTCTAGTTTTTTTTATTCTTATTTATTTTATGATAATATTAAATAGATAATAATTTAAAATTATTTTTTAAATTTAAGATTTATAATTTTATATATATAATATTATAATTAAATATTTATTATATTTAATATCATCTAATTATTTTAATAATAATTAAAAAATATAAAATAAAGTCATATTTATTTTCTATTATTTTTAAATATTTTTTTTATTTTGCTAGTTAAATTTTTTATTCTTTAACTTGACAAGACTTTTATATATATATTAAAAAATTTAATATACAAATATCCTTCACAAAATATTTCATCATATATAGTTTATTAAAAATATATTTTATTAAATTTAAGAGTAAAACATAATATATTACCTGATTTTAATATTATTATATTATTATTATAATAATTATTTAATATATAAAAAAATTCATAGATAATATACATATTAAAAAGTTATCACTTATTTTATTATACGAAAGTAAAAATTTTTTGTTCTAAAAAATATAAAACATATAAATACAAAATGTATAAGTATTTTTTTTACTAAGATTAATTATTATGTAAAAAAAAATTTATAATATTAAAAAATATATTAAAATAACATTTTAAACAGTAACATAAAAATATAAAATAATTAAATTTTATTTTATATTATTTGACAAATAATTAAATTATTATATTCAAAAATTTATTAACTAACGATTTTTATTAAATATATTGTTATATAATATAATTTTTTAACAAAATATTTATTAAAATATAATTTATTTTAAAAATTATATATAATACATAAAAATATTAATTTTTTTATTTTTTCAATTTTTTTAGACAAACCCATATACATGAGTATAATTATTTTTTTTCAATTATTTAATAAATGTGTGATTATATTTTTGCAATAACCTAATTTTGTATACAATTTTTTAATTACGTAAGTTTCATTAGTTTAAATTCTATTATTATAAATGAATATATAATTGGTAGACATGCATTTAAAAATATATTATTTATTCAACTTTTTTTTAAAATATTGAAAAAAATGTTAATATTTTTATATATATAATTTTTAAATAAATTATTTTTTACAAATATTTTAGTAAAAAATTATATTATAATTAGTTAATAAGTTTTAAATATAATAATCTAATTATTCGTTAAATAATATAAAATAAAATTTAATTATTTTATATTTTTATGTTACAATTTAAAATATATTTTTAATATATTTTTTAATATTATAAAAGTTTTATTGTATAATATTTAATTTTAATAAATAAAAAATACTTATATTTTTGTTTTTATATATTTTATATTTAAAAATAAAAAATAAAGTATTATATGAGTCTCAAATTCACAATAATTACCACATGATAGTACCAACTCAATCACAATAAAATTATTCAAATTCATCATACATGTATTACCTCACCAACAATATACTATAACTCATAAGAAAAACATTGAACATAATTACAAAAGAAAAGACACATAAATAAAAAAATACCAACTCAATCACAATAAAATTATTCAAACCCATTATATATGTATCATCTCACCAATAACATACTACAACATACAAGAAAAATATCGTATTATCTTGTCATTAAATTTAATGTAACAATTATAATTACATTCTCATATTTCATATATAAAATTTATTTTTACTAGATATATTTTTTATGTATATATATAAACATTTAATTGGCCTAAGTGTATTATCTCACATTTTCATGCTCTAAGCCAAGTTCTATGGGGCTTTATACTTCATTCCAAAGAAACACGCTTAATTATTAAATGTGTAGTAGATTTGGTAACTTTTTCTTTAAATTGTGGGGTAGAATATAAATATATAATAGTATGATTAGTTAAAATCTTCTTACTTTGGATGATTAATTGAGGTGCTTTTTAGGCAGCTTCCTAAGTTGCTATCATTTATTTTTATTTTTTTTATCCCATTATTCTCTTATGTTTCACCATTCCTTGCACATAGAATTAATTAAATATATATTCATTTTTAGAAATATTGAGCAACTAAAAAAATATTAAAATTTATAAACTTTTATATATATTTAGTTATTTATAAATTTTTAATGATAAATTATAAATAATTTATTGTGTAAAATTATCAAATTTTAAAATTTATTAGTTTAAAAATATATAAATTTAAATATTTAAAATTATATATTATATTTTTTATAATTTTATTATATATTAAATTAAATCAATTTAATTATAGTTCAATCTCAATTAATTATAGTTCAATCTCAATTAGACTACTAAATCAATCACCAAAAAAATTAGACTACTGAATCATTAAAGCAGCCATTCAACGCAATAATCAAATTCTTAAAATTTTACTGGAGGCACTAATTAAAAGGTGACGCCACGTTTTATTTTTTACGTAGGATTATTTTAGAGAATGTTGCTATGATTTTAAAATTCTGAACTTACCGCTTCTTAGTGATTGAATCAACAATCAACTGACCACAGCACAATGTGCATAGACCTATCTTGGCATTTGAGATGGAGGTGAATCACCATCAGAGACATTGATCTTGAAATTGGCGGGGTGAAAGACGGTGAAGATTCGAGATAAAAGAAATATAATTCTTTTATTAAATTATTTTTAGAAAAGTAAACGAAGCTTGTCACTTTATCGGATAGAATTTAGCTATCTTGTCTCTTATCAGTATATGTTAATATTATAAATTAATTTTATTTATTAAAAATATAAAAATTTAAATTTTTAATGTATTTATTTTATATTTATTAAATATATATTTAAAATATTTTATTAATAATAATCTTAATTATTTTTTATCTAAAAAATACATAATAACTAAATTTTATAAAATATATTATAAATTAAATTATTCTTTTTTATTAAAGGTTAATATATTTAATATTCTAAAATATTAAAGACTAATTTGATAATTTTAAAAAATAGTTTGGAATATTACTTTCTTAGTCTCCTAAATAAATAAAATACGCATTAAGATAAAATACATATAATAATAAATATTTAATTATTAACTATTATATATTATTTGATTAAACTATCGAACTTGAATAATTCGCTTCAAACTATAAGTAGAAGAAATATATTTAAGTATAACGAATTTGACTTTGTCCATATTAGATATATTATTTTTGTGAATTATTAATTTTATTAATTAAAAATCAAATAATTTAATAAAATAAATGTACCAAATGATTTTAATAAATACAAACAAAAATTCATTGAAAACTAAATATCTTTTTATTAAAAAAAAAAAGAATAAAAAATATTATACTGGTGTTAAGTATTAACACTCGAATTATTTTTCAACATTATATAAGTACATAAGGTTTAATTATTCTGTTAGTGCTGATAGTTTCGCAAAATTTTCAATTAGGTCCATATATATATTTTTTTAATTGGGTCTCTGTATCAAAATTTTTTTCAATTGAGTCTCTATACTTGTTTTTCCTTTTATTTAAGTTCCTGCACTAAATTTTTTTTAGTTTAGTTCCTATACAATTAAGCCAATTACTAGCAAGAGGGATCTAATTGAAAAAAATTTGGTGCAGAAACCTGCTTAAAAGAAAAAAAAATATATATGGACCTAATTGAAAATTTCGCGAAACTATAGGGACCAACAGAGTAATTAAACCAATACATAAACAAAATTCTAATGTTGTTTTCACCTTTCATTTTATTTTATTTTTTTCTTTGATAAAGAACAAAACCAAAATAAGATGAAAATTAAAGAAAGAAAAGTGTTTATCTCAATATGATTTTTTGATGCAACAGTTAAGAAAATTACTCTACTTTTTTTATTCACACCTAAATTTTTCAAAAAAAATAAAAAAAAAATTGATTTATCAAAAAAAAAAAGTGACTACAAGATTAATTTAGAGATTTTTATACTTTTTAAGTTTAGACTCTAACTCATAAGTTTACTAAAATAAAAATGGGTCAAATCTTAATTAAACCTAAAATAAATAAAATAAAATAAATTAAACTGTGAAAATTGGACTATCTAATTTTATTTAGTTGTTTTAAATCTTGTATTAAGTATTTAATTGCTAGATATATAAATTTGAAAAACTATTTGAAGTAAAATTAAAACCATCGTCAGTGAAGACAATGTAATTTTAATTAGGGGTGTGCATGGCTCGGCCCGGCCCGAAGATCCGGTCCGGTCCCGAACACTTTAAGGGCTAATTTGGTATGATTTCATCGGGTCTAGGGCCGGGTATGGGTCTCAAAAATAGACCAAGTCATAATTTCGGGTCGAGTCCGGGCCATAGCTCGGGTCACCCGAAATCGGCCCGGTGGCCCAGTCATCATATATAATTAATATTTTGTGTTATTAGTGATGGATGATGGCTATTATTATGTGAAATTTAAGTGTTGTAAGCTTTAATATTTTGTGTTATTAGTCATTATATATAAGAATATAAGTTAATATTTTATGTTTAAAATGCATAAGACTTTAGACTAATGCATAATCTTGTGTTATTTGTATTGATTTAAATATTTGGTGTTATTAGGCAATATTAGTATTGATTATCGTTATGCTTTAATTTTAGAGAAGAGTTGGTTCTTAGTATATATTTCTAAGTGAATTTTACCATGTCAAATAATGATTGGAGTCTTGAAAATTTGGATATTTTTACATGCTAACTTACAAGAAGGTATCAAGGTAATATAATGTTAACGGCCCGGTTTTCACCCGGTATAATCGTGGCCCGAAAGTGTATAGGTTTTATCGGGTCTAGGGTCGGGTTCGGGTCTTAAAAATAGGCCCGGTATATGTTTCGGGTCGGGTCTGGGTCACACCAAACCCGGTTTCACCCGGCTCATGCACACCCCTAATTTTAATAAAAAAAATACAATTCATATATTTTGACTAGGTTATATATCATGTTAGAATAGTTTCCGTTAATTAATAAAAATTAAACATAAGTGTAATAGTATCTTAATTTTGTTTAATATGTTTAATCATTCCCATGTAAAAATGAAAAGAAAGCAAACTAATAAAATGTTAAAATGTAACGATACATGTTATACTTAATTTTTTAATATATATTTATAAATGAATATTTAACAATTTTTTATATATCATACGAATACTATTTTTTATAATTATTATTTAAAAAGTTGTGAATAAAGACGTAGAGAAGAAAAAAAATTAAAAAAATGTGTTATTATTGTTTAAATGGTTATACATGTATTATTTTACCGTCATATAATTATAAATTCTTTTATTCCCATCCTCACTTAGAGGTAAGGTTCTGAAAATCGAACCGGTCATCGAACCGCTTTAATTATTGGTTTATTAGTTCAATTGGTTTGATCGTAGTTGAACCGAAAAAATCGTTTTATAATAAAATAATAAATAAACACATTAAAACATAATTATAGTCTAATATAAACCTTAAAAAATATCATCCAAATTAAAGTACTACATAAAACAGAATGTTATGATCTTACTCAAATACAAACTCAAAAGTCAAATAACAAAAAAAAAAAAAAAAAACAACCAAACATAAAATGCCAAAATCCAAATTTATTATCAATCATCAAAATCTGCCATAAATCACAATGTTATTGATACTAATGCTGCATACCATTAATTCTGGATGGAGTCATAAATTAAGGAATGGAATAATATATATCCTCCTGCTTTCAGTTTGCTTATTGATTCCGTAATATAGTATATATCTGTTCACCAGTTTTATAATTTATCATCCACAAAAAAAAAATTACAATCCAGGGAATCCACAAAGACCTCAAACTTGTCAAGTTTCAAAAATTTAACAAATATGGATATATGTGTGAACTGTTATTAAAATTTGTGTTTGTGTTAAAACAGTAAAACACAAACACAAAATAGCAATTCAATCTCCAGCAGCACATCACTATGCAAAAAGAAATCACAAAATCCTACATAACTGAAATAAATAATCATAAAGACAGTCACCATCTAAGCATAATTAAATCACAAAACAGTAAAACCAACACAAACACACACCAAATAGCAGTAATTCAGTTTCTAGCAGCACATCACTACGCAAAGAAATCACAAAACACAAAACATCAGCACAACAACAGCATAGCAGAACATATGCTGAATTAACTAACTTAACAATATAAGAACAATTAAGCCCAAAGCATAGTTTTAATTGACTTAATTAAACACAAAAATGCTCAGCAGTGAATAACAGAGCCAAAAAACACAGCATAGTAGCGAAGAAGACACAAATCAGAGTACAACACAGCATAGCAGTAGTGAGCAGAGCCATTCAATAATCAATATAATTTGATAATTTATGAACTAAAAAATAAACACGAACAGCAGGCAATAGTAGTGAGCTATGTGATACAAGTATTCCTTTAGGCAATGAGCACAAAATTTATCATCAAGAAACTTTAACAAAATTTAACAACAGAAAAAAATAAAAGCATGTACAAACCAGTAACAATTTATCGGTATCAATTTATCATCAATCAGTAGGAGGATTGGCATTGGGGGAATGGAAGGGCCTTCGAGCACGACAAAACAGGAGGATTGAAGAACGACCACGACGAACCAGGCGGCGACAGTGTAACCAACGGCGGCGCGATGGAGGCTAGGGTTGTATTTTGGGGAGAAATAATGAGAGTATGTACGAGACTGAGGAATTAGGAATGGGACTCGAGAGGGGGGGGGGGGAGGGCTTCACGTCACTTAGGACGACACTGTGCGACGGCAAGGAGTGGTGGCGGTGGCTGCGATTTCCACGGCTGACTTCGCGACGGAAAGGGTTGCGCGAAGCTCCAAGCTGGCTCCACAAACTTGCGACGGTGAGTGACTTCGACAGAGGTGTTGCGACGGTGGCGGTGGCTGGACGGAGGTTGCGCCGGAAGCTCGAGGTGGGGACTGCATGCATGGCCACTGAGTGCGAGAGGTGAGAGTGGATGGCTGCAGGGTGGAGGCTCGAGAGTGGTGTCTGAGTGAATTGAAGACTGAAGGCTAGGGTTCGTTTCTGACTTTCTGGATCTGTGGGCAAAACGCAACGTTTTTTGCAAAATTTAAAAAAACCGACCGAATCACGGTTCGATTCGACCAATCGGTTTTCGGCCAATCCGACGGTTTAACTTCGATTATTAAATTTGGCGATTTTGTCTTCTATTCGAACCATATTTGTTAATAATTTCCGGTTCGATCGGTCGGTTCAAACCAGTTTTTAGAATATTGCTTAGAGATTGTAGGTTCAAATTTTTCTATCTTTGAAAAAGAAAAATAAATTCTTTAATCTACTAATATATTACATTAGAAAAAAGTATAATAAGTCTTAAATTAGTTATTGTTACTTTTTTTTGGGTTTCTTACATTATCTTTCGATCTGTAATGGTCAAAAATTAATTTGTCACGAAATAACACTTACTTAAATAGACGAGTGAGTTGACTACTCAACCAACTCAAATTAGTTAGCTATTGTTACTTCTAATCCAATACAAATATACAACGAAAAAAATTATATAAAATAGGAAACATTTCAAGTACACCAGGAATACCGGTGTACCAGTTGTTTTAACCGTTGATCTGAATTATAAAAAATATATATAATATATATTAATAGAAATCAACTGTTGAAACAACTAGTGCACCGGTACTCCGCGGTGCACTTAAAATGTTTCCTATAAGATAATATTAACAAAAATAGAAATAAAAAAATAGTATTTAATATTTTATGATTTCCCTTGTATATATTATTCTTTTTCCCCAAATCTCCATTTGCTCCCAATATAAAGAGTAAGTTAGTAATACGCTAACACGCACATTAATACACATACATATATCTCCACCACCATGGCCGGCGGTGACTCCACGCCACCGTCCTACCACCCAACCTCAAAACCTTCCAAACACACCACCACCACCACCTGCAAGAAGACCAACCTCTACACCCTCGTAGCACTCCTCTGCATCATCTCCTACCTCTTCGGCTCATACCAACAAACCCCCTCCTCCTCCGCCGCCGCCACCACCACCACCACCACCAAAACCACCCTCCCCACCTGCATTCAAAACCCCACAACCACCACCAGCCGCACATCAACAACTCCCAGAAAACCCACCCACCTAGACTTCACCTCCCACCACAACGCCACCTTCCCCACAACCACCACAACCGCCGCCGCCGCCACCTCGAAACACTACCCGTCATGCCCAGTGAAGCTCAGCGAATACACCCCCTGCGAGGACCACACTCGCTCTCTCCGCTTCCCCCGTGACAAGATGATTTACAGAGAGAGACACTGCCCTTCGAAGAAGGAAGTCTTGAAGTGTCGCATTCCGGCGCCGCACGGTTACAAGAACCCGTTTCCATGGCCCTCGAGCAGGGACGTGGCATGGTACGCCAACGTGCCTCACAGAGAGCTCACGGTGGAGAAGGCCGTTCAGAACTGGATCCGTTACGACGGCGACAAGTTCAGGTTCCCCGGCGGCGGCACCATGTTCCCCAACGGCGCCGATAAGTACATTGACGACATTGGAAAGTTGATTGATCTCAAACATGGTTCCGTTCGCACCGCCGTTGATACTGGCTGTGGGGTACGTACACGCTACCCTTTTTTACTTTTAACTTTTTCTAAAAGAAAAATACGTTTTTTCATGAATCATGGTGAGAAAAACATTTTCGAACAAGAAAAGGAAACTTGTCTTGTTTTTATCTCTATATATTTACTTTCATTTTCTTGTTCTTTTTATTTATAGGATAGAAAACAATTTTTTATTTTAATTAAAAAACTATTTAAAATTCTCCTTTTTTTTTTTCATCATCAATTTCAGCCAAAGCTTACGGCAATTCCACCAAAAAAAGATTAGATAGACTTTTGATACATAGGTAGAAGATAATTATGCGGATTTGAGGTAATAAAATGGGAAACACGCGTATATATTATACATTGTCAAAATAAGAAATGAGTTTGAAATTCAATGTACATATTAATTTTTGTTACCAACACTTTACTTTATATAGTTGCAAAAGATTTCCTTTCTTATAAATATATATTGTTATTAAAACAATAAAAAAAATAAAATGAGGTCTGAAAGGAGGTAGGAGAGAATTTAGTTGGGACTGAATGGGGCTTTTACTGCATTTTACTGTGAAAAGGAAAGGGTCATGGTCTTCAACTTGAGACTGTAACGTTTTCCAGTTTTCCTCACTATTTTTGGAACTTAAGGGAAGGGACTATGAACGGATTATTTGACTAAAAATTAAAAATATATTTCAAATACTAAATGCTATATAGATTCCAAAATTCAAATTCTGAGGGCGTTCGGTTTGTCTTCACCCGGGAGGGTTTTGCGCGTAGATATATATATTTTTACTATATTTTTTAGGAGGAGTGTTCAGCTATCAAATTTTGTAATTTGTAGTCATTAATTAATTATTATAATATAAAATTATATTTAATAATATAAAATTATTTATTTTTTATTAATTAAATACAGATTATATTTTAATAAAAATATTAATTTTTTAAACTTAATCATTTTTTAATTTAACATATTAATAATTAATATATTATGAATCTAATTTTTATTTAAGAATTTGACGTAACAAATAGATTTCTGCAAGGTTTTACATATAGATCTAATTTAAATAAGTTTATATAAAGGGGTAGTAATGAGTAGGATAGAGTAGGGTTTAGATCCAACCCTAATCCTATGTTGAGATTTTTATATAAATTATACCCTACCCTATCTACAGGTTGAAAATATCCTAACCTTAATCCTAACCCTACCCGCTCTTAATCCGAGGATACTCAACTTTACCCACAAGTTACAAAAAATATACAACGTTATTATATAATTTGATGATAATTTAAAATAGAACTGATTTTTATGTAAAAAAATATGAAATTATTAATTAATGATTTTCTTTTAGTGGCTAAGAATCTTTTACATTTAGTGAGAGGTCTTTCATTCAACATCCACTTAAAATATATTTTTATATAAGTATATAATATAAACATATATAGAGTGTGGGTTGGTCGGTAGAGTTGAAGTTCAACCCGCACCCTACCCGACCCGCACGAGACCCTACCTGCACCCTACCTTACCCGCTGCGGATCGGGTTGGGTACCCGCCGGTGGGGTACATATCGACACCCTTATAATAATAACTTATCTATTTTTTAAAATATTTTCAATGGAGCGTTATTTCATTTGTTATTTTTTCTCTCACACAAATATCAAGGACTTGCCAGTTTTAATTTTATTGACATGAATGAGTGGATCCAAAACAGTAACTGGCTTCTGAAGACATGGCTTTCCATAAGGGGAATAATGATTCATGCCAGCATGGATTTTGTGTATGTTTTTCAAAAAGATTATATCACAGGAAAAAGAAATGAAAACGAAGCACACAAGTTAATCATTCATACCCATGGTTTATGTAAAAAGCCAAATATTCCGCCAGTACTATGTTATGTCCTTTGAACTAGTAAGTATAATTACGGTAACTAAGGTGTTTATATAATTTTGATTAAAATTAAGGTTATATTTTTATAGTATTTTACTATTTTTCACTTTTAATTTTTAAATTAAAAAATATATAAAAAAATATTACTTTAATATGCATCATGGCATGCACTTCCTACTTTCTACTATTCGTCTAAGCTATTTTTTTTCTTAATTATTTGGGGCCATCCATGGCCAAGGAACATGGAAGCACAAAAGTATGTAAGGCTTATGAATATGATACTGTTTTTTATTTCCATTGGAGTGTTTTTGCCTTGAAATGTGCAATCCATAATGGTCTCTTTTAGAAAAAAATATAAAATCGAAATCCTAACTGAAAAATTCGTCCTTTTTTTTCTCTTATTTAAAAATAAAGTGAGAATTAAATTTTTAAAAATTTTAACTTCGACCTAATTAACTTTTGGAAAAAAAATATTTTATTATTTATAATAGTAGATATTTTATTGTCGTGAACATGAAAACGATATATTTTTAAATAGTAAAATATTATTATTTTTTAAGTTTTCATATAATTTTTTATCAACTGTTTTTTTATTTATTATGAATCTTACTAAAATAGGTGAAATTTCGTTCCAAAAATATTTATTTACGTAACTATCTTTCATAAATAGATATGTCACATTAATTAATGATACATATAAATATCACTTTTAAATTTTACGTAACAAATTAATAGAATCACATAATATATCTATCGTTTGCATTGTAAAAAACTAAATTAATAATTTTTTTCTTAAAAAATT
Organism: Arachis hypogaea; assembly: GCF_003086295.3. Taxonomy (NCBI): domain Eukaryota; kingdom Viridiplantae; phylum Streptophyta; class Magnoliopsida; order Fabales; family Fabaceae; genus Arachis; species Arachis hypogaea. The sequence continues at coordinate 157,623,625 of NC_092050.1, forward strand.
AATTAGTCCATGATCAAAATATTCAGAACCTAATTATTATTTCCCTCTAAAAAAAATAAAAATGAACCTGGCTGGCGTTACTATAATACTGTACCACCTAAGCCATAGGATTCCACACTCCTAATTTCTAGTAATAGTTGTACTTTTGACTAAATTAATTATTACATGTGAAGGGTGAATATTTTAATAATCAGCAAGTATTATTCTTGCCACGAACGAGGCATTTGTCTAGTCGGTCACCACTAACCACGTTATACTAACTTTCTTGACAAATTTAGATTAATTGCATAATTAATGTTGATTTAATCTTAAGGTTAATGTGTTTAGCATATGCAATTATGCATGGTTGGTTCAGGTTGCAAGTTGGGGAGCATATCTTCTATCCCGTGACATAATAACAATGTCAATAGCACCAAGAGACACACACGAAGCACAAGTTCAGTTTGCTCTTGAAAGAGGTGTTCCCGCCATTATTGGTGTTCTTGCATCTAAGAGGCTCCCATTTCCCTCTAGAGCTTTTGACATGGCACATTGCTCTCGCTGCCTAATTCCATGGGCTCAATATGGTTCGTACCTTATTATTATATATCACTTGTTACACAACTGTCTCAAGATATGTTGTTTTATGTGGTGTTGTTTTTAATTTCCCTTCAAATGTTGAATTAGATGGGGTTTATCTAAATGAAGTTGATCGGATTCTGCGGCCCGGAGGCTATTGGATCCTATCCGGGCCACCCATCAATTGGAAGAGATATTGGAGAGGTTGGGAAAGAACAAAGGAGGATCTGAATGAAGAGCAGACCAAAATTGAGAAGGTGGCTCAAAGTCTATGTTGGAAGAAGCTTGTAGAGAAGGGTGATATTGCTATTTGGCAGAAACCCAAACACCATTTGAAATGCTCTCAAAATAGTAGGCCTTTTTGCCACCCACAAGATAACCCTGACAAGGCATGGTATGTTGCTTCAATTTTCCACCTTCTACTTTATTCTTAGTTACTTTCATGTCATATCATATTCACTAGCAATATATCAGACCGAATACTCATATGAAGTTGTATTTACATGAAGATCATAGTTACAAACTGTTAAATGGTAATTTTCACTTATTATCTTCCTGTCATGTCATGTTCACTTATGATATCTTATGATACATCAGCATAGCAATAGTGATTTACTTCTTAAGTGTTTTGTATATTTATTTTGGTGAGTTGTTTGTATTCAGGTACACTGACATGAAGACATGTTTGAGTCGTCTGCCAGAAGTGTCAGACAATGATGAAACTGCAGGAGGGGCATTGGAGAATTGGCCAGAGAGGCTAACAGCCACCCCACCAAGGATTTACATGGAGACCATAAAAGGGGTTACACCTTCAACCTTCATAAAGGACAATCAATTATGGAAGAAAAGGATATCATATTACAAGAAAGTTAACAGTCAGCTAGGTAAAGCTGGGAGATACAGAAACCTTCTTGACATGAATGCTTACTTGGGTGGATTTGCTGCTTCTCTTGTTGAGTACCCTGTTTGGGTCATGAATGTGGTTCCTGTTCAAGCCAAGGTTGACACACTTGGAGCAATTTATGAAAGGGGATTGATTGGAACATACCATAATTGGTTAGCACAACATTATTTTTTTCCTTATCTCCTTAACATAATGTTCTCTTCTTCATTGTCTAAATTGCTTGTGGCCTAAACTTATGTTGCAGGTGTGAAGCAATGTCCACTTATCCTAGAACTTATGATTTAATTCATGCTGATTCAGTCTTCAGCCTTTACAACCAAAGGTATTTATATATTCAATTCAATATCATATACACTATATAACACATGGTTGTCCCTTTTTAACAAATGATCTTGGAAATTTGGCTCATTGTTTGAAGTAATCTAACAGATTCAAGTACTGTTTAAATTCTGATTAACCTACTTGTATGTTGCAGATGTGAATTAGAAGACATTCTGCTAGAAATGGATAGGATTCTTAGGCCAGAAGGAAGTGTAATAATCAGAGATGATGTTGATATATTAGTAAAAGTAAAGAGTATAGTCAACGGTTTGAATTGGGAAAGTCAAATTGTTGACCATGAAGATGGGCCTCTTGAAAGAGAGAAACTTTTATTTGCTGTGAAGAATTATTGGACAGCTCCTAAAGCTTCAAACAGTAGTTAGTTAAATATTAATTAAGGTCTTTTTAGTTTTTAAAGCCTTCTTTAATTTCTTTTCTCTAGTGCTTTTCTTTTTGTTTGTTCATCTCAAAGTTGTTAGTATTCTTTTGTATCTTTCTTCATTACTTTTCATTAAATGCAAATTCAAAGTGTGCAGAACATACACCTAATTCAGGAGTAAAGTAACCATTGTCATATTTTGCTCAATAATTCAAGTGTTTGAACACCTAATCCAACATGCTTTTTAATTGGCTCTGTTATCATTACTTTGTCATCAACTTTTATAGGCATAGTTATTAGAATCGAATCGGTAATTAACCTGGTCATATAATTGGGTTACTAAGTTACTGGTTCAACCGGTGAGTCACTGATTTACCCGATTGACCTGGTCATAATTAAATAAAAATATAAAATTAAAATTAAAAGTTAAATGCATATTTTCAAAAATATATTAATAACAATTAAATATTAATTCTTAGATATAATTTATATTGCAAAAAAGATAATAAATTAATCACTAGTACAAAATATTTTGTCAATTTAAATGAACAAGAAAAAATAAAAGATAACACAATCAATATCAATATATCAATATATTTATATACCATGTGACAACTTATTTGGTATTCATGTGAATCCATATTTAAAAGAATAAAAAAAAAAAATAAAAAATCATTCACCATTGAAGACGTGAAGCTTCTCATGATAAATCTTTTTTGTTACTTCATGCCTTAATATCTGATTTCATATCATGTTATATGATGCTTTGCGCCCCCAATTTGAGTTAGGATTAGTGGATTACTCATGGATCCCTTTATTGGGTCTGCTATGCAAGCTTCAATTAATTTTTCTTAACCATATTTGCTGGTTTTGTGGGATAGAAAAGAGGCAAAATCTTTGTAGCAATGAGCAATGTGTGTTACTGATTGTAATATTCTTTTCTTTATTTGATGTATTCTTCTTTCATAAAAAGTAAATAAATAAATAAGACAAATAAAAAAGTACTCTTAATATTGGAAGCAGCATATTTTAGTTTGAGTTATATATTAGTTTTGTTAAGTCCATAATAGTTATTTTAGACTCATTGCTGCACTGACTGGTATTCCTGCATCAATTCTCTAGTATGAGTTTAATAGTGGATCCGTTGCATATATTTTGCAGCTTCTTCAAAGCAGTGGTGCTAATATTTTGAATCAAGGACAGGATACTAAATATGTAAAATTTTTGATTCTTGCATTGAGTTTAGTTCTGGAGCTTCATAAAGCAAAGGAAATAGCTGTTGAATACGATAATAAAGCCAAAACTGATGTAGCAAATGCCTTTTCTGGAATAGTTGATGGTCTTAGTTTATGTGAAAAATCGGTGACGGTATTAGCAAAAGACCTTTTGAGATTTTGCTTTTAATTAAGGTTTGGTGCTATTCATTTGATATTACTTGTTGTTGTTGATTTGTGTTTCCATTAAAAATTTTAGTATGTTTTCTGATGTTACAATTTATCATATCTTCTAAGAAAATATTTTGTTGTGGCAAAGACGTTGTAAGAATGCATTGTATTCCCTGCTCACTTTTAATGCTCGACGGCCTGTGCGTCACTTGGCATCAGTTGCATTGGCAAAGATCATATTCAAGGGAGATGGAATATCTGTTTATGCTAGAGCAAGCAGCCTTTAGGGATTTCTTTCTAATGGTTCTTGTTACCATAAGGAAAAATTATTTTTTCAATATACTTGTTTTTGAGTTTTTGTCAGTCAAATTGGTTCTCTTGTTTGAGGAACTATATAGAACTCAATTTTTGTAAACAATTTTAGTTATTATTCTATCAATGGTTCTTGTTACTATATGCCATATGCAAGTTCTTTCATTATATTGGTCATAATAAATACTTGACTGATGGAAATTAAATTTTATATTATACTTATTACTACTATTTCTGTTTCATTTTATTCATTACTTTTTTTTGTATATTCTTAAGATAAGGTATTTTAAAAGTTAAAAAAATAAAGAGAAGGTATTTTGGTACAATTTGTATATAAATAAGAAAAAGAATGATAGTGATAAAATAAAAGGGATTATAGGAATATCTTTCATTGAATATTTATAATTTTTCTAAATTTTCAATTAGGTCCCTATACTTTTTTTTCTTTTTAATTAGGTCCCTAGGAGTATACAAGTAATTTCACAATTTACTAACATTTTTTTAACGTTTAACGTTAACAAGGACTAAATTAAAAAAAAATAATATATAGGGACCCAATTGAAAAGAAAAAAAGTATAGGGACCTAATTGAAAATTCGGTGAAACTATAGGGACCTGCAGAGTAATTAAACCATTATTTTTATATTGATTAAATTGTATTTTTTTAAAATATATTTTTTTCATTTTTAATAATTAAATTATTTTTTCTTAAAATACCCTTTAATAATATTTTAATTATTAAGAAACTTGTTTTGTAAAGATGTGAAGGAATGAGATGTTAATTTTTTAAATTTGGGATTTATCCATGTCGACTTATTTTTAAGTTTTGATAAAGTTTTTAATAATTTTAAATAGTTCTATGAAACAAATTATTTATTAATATTTATTGTTATATATAACAGTGGTAAGATTTTTTTAATTTAATATTAAAATAATATACATCAATATCAAAAAATTAATAGTAAAATACAAAATAATTGTTGACAAAAATTTTGGTAAAATTACAATTTAATAATTAAGAAAATATTGAAGGGTGTCTTAAGAAAAAAATAATTTAATCAATAGACAAATAATTTGTTAAATAATATTTTAGTAAACAAAATTTAATCACAAAAAATAACATTTTTGTTAAAGAGTATTTTTGTAAAAAATAATTTTTTTTCTTAAAAAAGCGGATAAAGTTAACACAAAAAATTTAAAATGGATTAGAAAAGAGGTTTTTTTAAAAGTTATAAAGGAAGGGAGTGTATATTTTACAAATAGAGGGGAGGAGAGTGTCATTTTAGCATCTCTTAGAGAAGAGGAGTGTAATTTTCTCTTTAATTTAATAAGAAGTTATAAATATCTTATAAACTAGGATATTCTTAGCATAGAACGATTTAGAGGTTTGAAAATTTCTTTTTGGTTTCGTAATAAAACCATAGTATGAACAATTGAAGTTAAAAAGTTCCTCTCTTATTGTATCGAAAAATTGGGTAAAAAATTGAGAAGTTCATTCGATTTATTTTTTAAATTTTGACGTTGACAAGTTAGATTATAGAATCTCTTTCTTATTGTGTTAAAAAAATTAAATAAAAAATAAAATAATTATCTTTATATTCAATTTTAACTAATTTTTTTTATTTTAATTATAATTTATCTTTTTCTATTTAATTTTAATTTTTACCATGTTTATCCTTTTATTTCTTTATGATATTGGTTCTTCCAAATCGATTTCTTCCTCTTTGTTCTAATCATATGCCCGGTTTGAGCCAAATTATTATAGTTTGATGATGAATCTTTGATGGGTTTTGTTTAGCTATTTTGATTTTGAATTACACGTCATTGAAAATTGACTCCTTAGTCCCCCCCCCCCCCCCCCCAAAGTCTTTTTTTTGTTCCAATGCAAAATCAAATTAAAATGATGACAAAAAGTAAAAAACTACACTAGCTAGGCCCGGCTAAAAATATCTTCTATCTAACTAAACACTAATGAATAATGATGTTTACATATTGTCCTTTATCCACAAAGAAGGTGGGCAATAGCCTTCATAACTCTAAATATACAAAATTGTGGCATAATAAGGATTATAAGTGAGGTGGTGTTGGTGTATGTCAATTTGTGATATAAACATAGAAACTTTTTGGAAATGAAGCACAAAGAAAAAATTTCATATCATAGTTAATTAGTATTTGTTCTAGAGTTTATTGCTGCACATATATCATTAGTATCACATATGCATCACAAAGTATAATTTCCAAAATAATTAATGACATAGTACATATGTTAACTTTTCCGCAGTAAGTTAGAGCCAAAAGCTGGAAGATAAGATTATTAGAATGGAGTAACTTTGATTATCTTCAAGCTAAAGCAAAGTAATAAAATGTGCAAAAAACCAAAACCATGTGTTTGGACAGGCGAATTCATTACTTGTTTTCTTTTCTTATGCAACTAAAATCTGAGAATCATATGTAAGAAAATGAATATATATGCGTGTGTATATATATACAGAACACTACTGTTCTTTTCACATCTCTATATAGGACCGACTGATATAATATTTCTCTTTATTAAGAATCAACCAAACCTATTCCACACTGGCCACACACTATTCTTTTTTTTCTCAATTGATTTTATGAAATTTGAGTTTTAAATTTTAATTATAGAATAATTAGAAGAAGCCTATGTTGTTCTCTATGACATTTTAGTCTCTCAAAAATTTTCAAGTCAAATACTTTTTTTTTTCGACAAATTTTAAACAGTAAATTAGTTTTTAATATTTTAGTAAAAAAAATTAGATAAAACACTTTTGTAGTTATTGAATAAAGATATACTAGTTTTTAGAAAAATTTAAATCAATCTTTTATAAAGATAAACAATTTGATGTGAAGATTAATTTTTTTTTGGTGACTCGATGTGAAGATTAATTTATATTATAAACTAAAAATTTGAAAATTAATTTAATAACTAAAATTTATTGAGAATTAAAATATATATCTAATTAAAAAACGTGTAGAAACTCATTTAGATATTACTCATCATAATTAAAAACTATCATTAAAGTAAAAAAAAAAAAAAAAGGAAAAGTATGAGACTATGAAGAGATAATTTATGTTTTATACAATGTATATAATAGTTTTAGGGGTTGAGCAAATAGCTTGCTCTGCTGCTTACTCTGCCTCAGTTAGTTTGTTAGTCTAATTTCTGTTAGAGTTAGTGGACCCTGCTGACTCAGCAGAAACTTCTAGGCTATTCAGTTATTCAGATTGTTGCAATACAGTGATACACACATGCTTTCTCTCCTCTCTCTGAATTCTCTCTGACTGTACCTTTCACTCACCTTCCAAATTTCAAAATCTCTCTATTTCTCTCTCTCGGATTGGCATGTCTGATGAAGACCAAGGCGTGGAAGACGGAGGTGGAGGTGTGGAAGACGGAGCCGCATTGTTTGAATGCGTCAACTGTGACGCCACCTTCACCACGAAGATTGGCTTGCAAATTCATTCGGATAATGAGCATTTCAAATTTGGTTTTGTTTGCATCAAATGCGGGAATAGGTTCGAAACCTCTTCCTCACATGATCAACACAAAATTGAGGTAACCGAACACTGAATTTGTAAAAATTAATTGTGACGGAAGTGTTTTTCCTAACTCTAAGAAAATCAAGTATGAATGTGTTCTTCGTGATAAAAATGGTGTATAGATTTCAGGGAGTGCAGAAAAAGTTCATGGTTCAACTGTGCTCCACACAGAGTTGGTGTGAATTGATGTTGGTGCTAGAAAATAGTGTTCGAAATATTGTGTGCGATACCAACTTGATTGATACATATTCCCTTGTTAACACATTAATCCCTCTTTAAGATCACTGTGAATCATAATTTTTTTTTTCAGATTTTTTGAGCTTAAGATGTGCGGAAAAAATTCTGTAACCGAATCTGATTCATTCTTTTCAGTGCGTTCACTGGGCTCCATTTAGGCGGCCACCGCAGCGGAGAGCCAAGCGTCATCCCCGCCGTTGATATTGAATCTAGGTTCCTTTTCTTTAATCTTTCTTTCATGCATCATAAGTCTTATGATCATGTTATACATTTTGTTAGATATGTACAAACCAAAGTTGTGGCCTGTATTGTGCCTTGCAGAACAAGACTCAGTGTGATGGCCTCATCAGATATTGTGAGGGGAAAAACATACGCCGAAGCGGTGGCCGTGTATATGGACGATGATCAGTGGATCTTGTGGGAGAACAAAGAGGTTCTATGCCTTCATGCTGAGCTTTGTATGTGGGCTGATGCCGTGGTCATTGCTCCATTATCTGTACATGCCCTTGGAAAGGTATCAATAAGCTGCTCAATTTTCAGATTTTATATGTAATTTAGATGAATGTGCTATATGTGTTCTCCTAGTGTTTTGGTTGGATTTTGGTTTCGACTTCACCAGGAATCCTGTATCAAGATTTTGATTCGGAGACACGCTTCATGCTGTCCCCTAGTGTTGCTAGCATTCTAATTTGCTTCGACTATCTGTGTTTGGTAGAAATAGTTTTTACCTCAATGCCTAGTTACTAAGAATCATGTAATGTTAAGTTGGTATGTATGTTTGCGTCTAACATATATTAATTATGGTAGAAACTCGTGTAAATTATCTTCATGTAAAGTTAATAATTGAAAACTATTAGATGATAATTTTATCAAACATGTCAAATTATATAACATTCTCATGAATCGTTACCCTTAGTTATTTGCATGGTCTATCTTTATTACTTGTATAAAGTTGAGTTGTTATGTTATGTATGCATCTTAAAAAAGAGTTATTTGCATAATTGCATGTTTCATTTTTAACTTTAATATATAAAAGATGTGTGATATTGCTGTTGTTGTAGTTTGCGGGAGGATATTGTGACACTTTGCTAACAAGTGTTGTGAGAGCATGGAACTGCGCAAAAAAGCCATTGTTTGTAGTATCATGCATGGACCCTTTGTGGAAGGAAAATTATATCACATTGAGAAACTATAATCACACTGGTAATTCAGAAGCAAGATGGGAAAATGCCTGAGCCTGATGAGATTTCCAAATTTGTGAGAATACATGATGCTTTTGAAGAATGTGAGAGTCAAATTTCAGATATATGTACTTAGAGACAAATTTAATGGATTTAGATTTGAAAACCGTAAAACGTGATATGCATGTAAGCAAGGTAGCTGAATTCAATTGTTTGATGCATGGTGGATAACACATTGTTTGGGAAAGTTTTTCAACTTTCTAGATTTTACTTTGTTAATACTTCCAAGAACACATGTTTTGAACTTCCTAATCGATGTTTTTATTTTTTTGGTTGAAATCGATTCTTTTCTTCCTTCATTAGTGACAAGGGGATTTAAATCTAGAATTTTGCACATGTTGCCCAAAATTTTTATGACCAAATTACTTTTTAGAGGACACGTTGAACTTTTTTCTTAAAAAGAGTTTCAAAAAAGGACAATAACGATAATATATTGTCTATCAACCATGCAATTAATTACTATAATTCTACTAAATTTTTAATTAGATTTTATATTTGGAGATTTATAATTAAATTCTTGGTTTTGATAAAAAAATTTAATTAAATCCTTATTAAAAATATTTATCCAGTATAAGAATTTAATTACAAAATTTTAAATAATAAAAATCTAATTAAAAATTTGATAAAATTATAATTAAATCTTATTTTTTGCATTTTATTTTTTCAACAAAAAAAATATAGAGAATTTTAAAATATTAGGAAGCAACCCTTAGAAATTAGAAAATGGATTTTCTTCAATTTTTCTCTCAATTATTATTATAAAGTATGATTCTTTATTATATTTTTTTAAGTAAAACTAAAAAAATATATAAAAAATATTAAATAATAAAAAATACATTTAATAAAACAATTAAAGAAATTGAGAGGTCTATTTTCAGACGTTATAATTTTTTTTAAGATAATCCTCGAATATTATGGATACATCCAAATAAAGAAATCTATAAAAGCATTTAAATTTTTAGGGAAAAAAATATTTTCTAATTAAGTTCTAAATTATTTTTAATATCAAAATGCTTCATTCAACAAAATCTTAGAAGTTAGACTCTATTTAGTCAATATTTTAGAATAGAAATATAAAAAAAATTGAAAGACAAACAAAATTTTAGAAGAAATATATTATAAATGCAGGCGTAGATAGATAAATATTATTTAGAATTAAATAAATTTCAGTATTTATTTATTAATTATTACTACTGTAGACTATAGGTGAGTAGCAGAGATTGGAGATCAGTGTAGTAGGCTTAGGGTTTTCACTTTCAACGATTTTAACCTTCAACCCTTTGTTGTGATTGGAATTTGTAAGAGCGAAAATGGACGAAACCACAGAGGGCAAAGCCGTAACGGTGAAGTTGAACCCAAAAAGCGCGAAGCTGATTCGCAAAGCGACGATCTTGTTGATGTTCCCTCGAAGAAGCCAAAGACGGAAGATTCTTCGGTTTTCGAAGCTTCTTTCGAAATTGATGCTGATGCAGCTGAGGATAAGGGTTCTAGGCACACAATGGAAGATGCTTGGGTTGTTCCCTTAGACGCAACTTTAGATTACCCTGGAAAATTAAGTTATTATGATTATTATTATAGATGATGAATAATCATTTTGATTTATCACTAGTATTTGTCCCTCTTTTATTTTTTAACAAATAAATGGTGTGATTTGTGGATAATTTGTTGCCTGTTCCTGAAATCAAATTCATTTCTTGATCTTTTGCTTTCTGTTCTCTACTAATGATTATGAGAGCTTGGTTTTCAGGTGTGCACATGTTGCAATTTATGATGGGCATGGAGGACGGTTGGCTGCAGAATATGCACAGAAGCATTTGCATGGGAATGTTATCTCAGCTGGATTACCACGTGAGTTGGTGTGTTTTGCTTGGTCTAATTTTATGCATACTGTAGCAAAATAATAGTTGTTCTGTATTTACTTTTTAGACAGTTAAATTAGTTACTACATGTACAGATACTAGAATCTATTAGTTCACTTAGTTAGGCTCAGTTGCTTAGATAGAGTTAACACTACATTACACACAGGGTAACTCAAACTCTTCTATTCATTTATTACAAACTTCTATGATCCTCATCAGGCCTCTGTTCTTTCTCGATTGTCATATGAGATACAGTTGAAGTTAACTACAGTTAAGGGAAACTATTCAACTGCAACCATTCTTATTGTTGGTTGACTGAATCATCAAGGAAGATAGTTATGAAGTAGCAAAAATATCAGTATCATTTTGCAAAGTTTTGTTGAAAGCCGTTGAACCGTAGGGTGTGTACCCTTGTTCTAACTGAGATTTTATTTTGAAGAACATGATGGGGCACGAGAGGAACCCATATATTGTCTGTTAGGCCTTTTACAGCAGATTTGTATAGTTGAGTTGATGAGATGAGTCTCCATAGTCAATAAAACAATTAAGGGAAACATGAAAGCCAGTTTTCTTGACCATAAGCTCATAAGTAAAATGGATGTTTCTATCAAAATGAATTCTTCTGGTCTTCTTGGGCAATTTCTTTTTCTTCTTTTTCAAAATAAAAATATATTGCTTTCAACTTCCGTAGTCTTTGATATCTTTTCCCTCTATTGCTCTCAGTTTTATATATTTTTGCCTCTAATATCTTGGTTGCTTTGCTTTGTTTCAGTTGGATGTAAAGGCAGCTAAAAGAGCTATACTTGATGGTAAGCATTCAAGTTTATGATTTTCGTTATTCAATCCCCCATTTGTTTATTGCAAAACTGAATTGTGGACGAATACTTATATTCATCTATTTTTTGGTTACAGAATGTTCTCATTTGATGTTTTTACTCTGATTTAGGTTTTCGTAAAACCGATGAGTCTCTTCTTCAAGAAAGTTCTGAAGGTACAGTTTGATTGCTTCGATTTGTTAATCTCTCGTTATAGGTGGCTAGATTGTGCTTAAATTTTGATGTTAATCAAGTTTTTACTGGGGTTTTAAAGTTTATTGGTTTGAAGTCCATGTGATTTTTTGTTTTATAATTGGTTAGCAGTACAATGTACTTTTTCCCTTGGTATTAAAAAAGGGAAATGTATCACACTATGCTGCAGGCCACTTGCCTAGGTTTTTGAATTATAGATTTCGATACAAGTTAATTAATAATAATTAATATAATCTTTAGAGATTTCTTTCATGTTATCTATATCTTTATGAGTCTATGTACTGCTACCAGGGGATGGCAGGATGGTGCCACAGCTGTCTCTGTCTGGGTATTGGGACAAAAAGTAAGCTTGTGTTTACTTATTCTCTATTCTGCCAATTCATTAAGTAAGCTTGTGTTTACTTATTCTCTATTCTGCCAATTCATTCATAACCTGTTTTTCCCCAATTATTTAACACTGTTTGACGACTGTTTTTAGGTTTTCGTTGCAAACATAGAAGATGCCAGAGCAGTTTTGGCTCGGTCAACTATAAGTGATGGATCCCAAGGTAATTCTGATGGAGCCCATGCACTAAAGGCTATTGTTTTGACGAGAGAGCACAAACCTATCCTTCCACTCAGAAGGTTCAAAATGCTTCAATGATGATTGGTTAGATCTTTGGGTTTATATATACCTGTTACTTGACAGTTATCAGGACGTGCAGTTGATCTATAACTTTTGGCTCTATGCAAAAAACTCAAGTTACCATATCCATCTCTTTATATAGAACTTTCCACACTCTTCCAACTAATGTACCTTTTCGCACATAATTGGACACAGCAACATTCTGGTATAAAGTTAAGCATCCATAATAAGAATTTTGATTTAGCATTCAGTCTTATGTTGCCAGAAGCTTTAATAACTCATGATTCACAATCTTATTAGGATCAGCTTATCTAGTAAGGTGTCAAATTCAAACTAGTTCAAAATTTGAATTAATGAGAAGCCCATGACTGTATGTCTATGTGTCTGTGTATAGCTGTGCTTTGAAGAACTTTCATTAGTCCCTTGAAGCATTCATTATCTGTGATGCATTACATTTAGAATTGTTGGTTACGTGACTTATCTATGTAGACCTGGTGTTGAGTTTCATCAATTGGTTCTCTATTCTGATCACTTCAATTTGCAGGTTGGTGGTGTTGTAAGTCAAATGGGCGATTGCAAGGGCGTCTAAAATTTCTAGGGGTTTTGGAGACCGGCAGTTCAAAAAGGTTTGCTGCTAACTTAGAAATGCTTCCTTGTTCTCTTTGTCAGTTAGGCAATAAAATTTATCCATACCATGAAATAGGCCTAAAACAGGATTTTAATGTTAAAGAAAAATACCATTTGCAGGTGGGTTGTAGTGCAACCCCAGATATCCATTCTTTTGATCTTACTGAGAGAGAGCATTTCATCATTCTTGGCTGTGATGGCTTGTGGGGGGTATGTTTTCTAGGATCCATCATTGTCCTATTTAGTTGTTTTGCTGGTTTGATTAACTGTTATGAATGAAATGAAATGAGATTTTCCGGATGTTAGGTATTTGGTCCCAGTGATGCTGTTGATTTTGTTCAGAAGTTAAATTATCAACAAAAGAGACAGAACAGAAAATATTCAATCACATATTTCCTTGTCAAACACAAAAACTCGAAAATTAAAATAAATAAAACCGTAATATAAAACTCCAAAATTAAAATCCAAAAACTACCCCAAGAAACACAACGTAATGATCAGAGAAATTAAAGCATTATACTTACATTTTTCAGGAGAGCTTGTTGGGCAGTCCCTTGCAAAAGCCCAGAATACCCACAGTTGTTGCGGCTTCCACCACCGCCTCCGCCGTCGTACCTACCACGGCATCCGCCTCTTCCGTGGTTGTAATCTGTGGTCATGTGATCCATCCCACCGCAGCTGCAGCAAGCACCACCGCCTCCTCCTCCTCCGTATCCATCACCACTGTCATAGCTCTTGAATGGCTCTTGCCTAATCCGTTGAGTACACGCACCGTTTGAGGGGAGATCGTCGTCGTTGCCGGAGTTGACGTCTTTGCATCGCGATTAAAATGAACAATGCGCACAAGGGATTATATAAATGTGAGGGAATAATATATGAAAGAATGATCCTGGAAAACTTTAAATTTTGAAATGAGGGACAAAATTTAAAAAATATGGGATGAAAATGGGGGTGAATGAGGAAAATGTATATGATTTCAGACTGAAAAGTGGGGGTAAGGGATATAAGCAATTGATCTTATTAGTTAAGAAGAGGAACTACAGGAAGATGTTTTTAGTAATTAAGCATGGCATCAGAAAGAGGAAAAATCAGGAGGTAAAACATTTAGAAATCTTTGTATGGTGTGCACCAGTTATCTGAACATGATACATGTGAGTATTATGATATTGAGAGATGCTGGTAGCCAATTCCTATGCATGTATATACCATGGTATGGCAGGTGGAATGATAAACATGACACCAACAGTATCACCCATAGTTGTCAGAACCGAACTGATAATCAAACCGGTCAAGTCACTGAGTTATTGGATCATTGGTTCAATCGGTGGATCACTGGTTGAATCAATTAATCCGGTCCTATGTAAATAAAAAATAAAATATAGTCAAAAATTTAAAATACATATTTTTACTAACATTTTAAAAATATCTAGCTATTCTAAAACAATATGAAACAGGGACAATAAGTATTTTGTTAATTTTACTCTATTATAAATATTTTTATTTTGTTTTTATATTAAAATAATTATTATTTTCGAATTTTAATAATTTATTAATTAGTTTATATCTATTATACTATTATATATTACAAGTATTTATTGAAAAATAATATTAATAAATATTATATAATTATAAAAAAATAAGTAAATTTATAATTATTGCTAAATAAAAATATAATTAAAATAAATAAAACTAAATTATTTGCTGAAAGATATATATATATATATATATATACTTAACAATATGATGGTTGTGAGTATCATGTTTTTTCTTGATGAGGGGGCTCGAACTCTAACTTCAACATTTCGGAAAAATTTTGAAACTCAAGCGGTTCGGTCGAACTGGTCTTATTGAGTTTGATCAATTTTAACCGGTTTACTCTAAATTTGACCGGTTCATATCGATTCGTTGTTTTATTCGGTCAAATTATCGGGTTAGACTGGCTTAGGATCCGGTTTACCAAAAAAATTTTTGGTCGAACCGACCGATCCAGTTTTACTAACAATGGTGTCACCAACTCACCATACTTAGTAGGGTTGACAGCTTGGAATTCCCCTACAACATGCTGTCTTTTATTTATAATGATGATATAGGATAGGATAGGATATAGGATATAGGATGTTCACTTTCCCTTTTCGATTTCACGTTTTGTTCGTTTCTCGTGATTATTGGGAGATCTCTTTTGCTTTGTTGGGTCCTTATAATATCAATATAGACACCTGTTTCGTTCTATTTCTATTAATGAAATATCATTGATTTTGAAAAAAAAAAAATTATTTTTGTTATATTAGATTAATTTAATTAGAGTTGGTTAATAAAAAAATTTAGATGTATAATATTATTAAGTTTATATTATTTAAATTTTAAATTTAAATTCTAAAATAAAAAAATTAATAAAATAAGAAATTAATTATAATTAATTTTGTAACTTTTATAAAATATTTATTTAACTATCTTAATTTAAAAGTGATTAATTTTTTTATTTTACTATTTTGTCAACTTCATTTTAAAAGATATTAATTTCTAAATTTTAAAAGTTAATTTTATAATTTTTATGAGTTAATATTTAAATTTTGTTTAATTTATCTTCTTTTGTAATAAATTTTAAATTTAAAAAAATATATTTTTATATTTTTTAAATTAAATAATTCAAAACACATGTATATATCTTTGAGCAACCGAAATCAAACCGACATCTTTCTTTGCAAATCTTTGAAACGGCGCCGTTTTTTTTTTCTTCAAAAAGAAAACCCAGCGCATAACACCCCTACCCCCAACCCTTTTTCACTCTCTCGCACCCAGCAGAAAACCCTAATCTTCTCTTCGAATACGAAGAACAGCCACCATCCTTCTCTCCCTTCTCTCTCTGTCGCCCTCTCTGTCCGAGCTCTCTCTGTCGCTGCTCCTCGCCGTGGGTAGTCGCCGCTTCTCTGCTCCTCGCCGTGGGTCGTCGCCGCTTTTCCCCTCCTCCCCGTGCGTCGTTTCTGCTTCTCCCCTCATCGCCGGCGTGGAGTCTCTAGTCTCTGCTTCAACCCTCTCAGGTCTCAGGTCTCAGGTCTCAGTCTCTAACTCTCCCTGATTCTATCTCCCTGACTCTATCCCTCTAAAATTTGAAATTTATTCTAAACATGCATATGATGTATTATTGAAGATTCTGCTGAATTTTGAGATATTAATGTTTTGAATTTTTATTTGAATTGAGTCCGTTGATATTGAATTAATTCTGCTGAGATTGAGTTATAAATTCAATTGTTTAATTTATTAATTCTGCTGAGATTGATTTTTAAATTCAATATGTTAAATTTGTTTTGGTTGTTTAATTTATTAATTCTGCTGAGATTTATTTTTAAATCCAATATGTTAAATTTGTTTTGGTGAATTGTTGTTTTGCTGTTATTGATTCAAAATGAAAACATTGCCACAATTCTGAATTGAATTTCCTATATGGCTTCATTTGATTTGGTTGAATTATGCTTATGATTTCGTTGGATATATGATTTGGTTGAACTATGGTTATGATTCTTTGATGCAGCACAGAGTGACTTTTTTCTAGGGTTTGGTTTTGACGATTATTATGAGTACTTGTTTGGACGTCATTATTTTGAAAAAAAATTTTTTTTTTCAATAAAAAAAAGAAATAAAAAAAAGATTTTTTTATTTTTTAACGTATTTGACAAATTTAGTAAAAGTAAAAGCTACTAGAAAAATAAAAAAAATCTTTTTTGAAAAGTGGTAATTTACATCTTTTTTTTAAAAGATCTTTTTTTCCTTAAAAAAAAGGGATGTTTTTCATGTAATAAATAAACAAAGACGTACTTTTATATCGTTATATCCAAACATAATTGATAGATAAAAAGATCTTTTTGCATGAAATATCCAAACATAAAATTATTTTTACTTTTCCATAAAATCTTTTAAAAATAAATAACTCAAAAAAAAGATATTTTTTAGAAGTTCACCCAAACAAGCTCTGAATCCTTTTTCGTGTTTGTAGTTTTATTTGTGGGTGGGAGTGAATTGACGTTTATTTTCTATGAATTTTCAAATTCTTGGATCTGACTCTTTGTAACTCAACATAGCTCGAGTCAGAGACATGGACGAGATTAATCGATGGGCAGACATCGATGAAAATTTGTTGAAAGAAATTTCAAAACGGTTCCATGCCTACGATGATTACATCCAACTTCGATTGGTTTGCAAAGAGTGGAGCTTGAAACTTCCAAAGATTCCCAATGGAAACAAAATTCCGTGGTTATTGTTACCTGACGAAACTGTCAAGAATCATTCATACGAAGACGAGGAGATTTATCATCTCATGCAATTAGCTGCTGCAGATGATGAAACTCTTGATACTTGCGCCCTTGAAGAGAAAGATATTTACCATGTCAAGCTGCCAGAGATGCAGTCGGACAACAAGTTCATCCGCGGTTCTGGTCATGGATGGTTTATTGTCCAATCCATATCTGATGGCACTATGCAAATGTTAAATCCATTTACAAATCGTAGATCGTATCTTCCTCCAGTCTCAGCTTTTCCCGATATAATTGATTACCAGCCTGATAATCATGGGGATGAATACACACTGTGGGATTTTCGTGACATTAGGAGCACCATGGAAAGAGATTTAGTGCATAGACGCCATGTTTATAAGGTTATTATAAACTCATCTCCTGAGCATGACATTGAAAATTTTATGGCGGTAGTGATATTCGGACCTAACCGGAGACTGGCCTTTTACAAGCCTGGCAATATGAGATGGGTAGAATTTCCGACAAGAGATAAGAGGTTTGATGATGTAATATTTTTCCAAGAAAAGATATATGCCATAAACAATTACGGGCAGCTATATGAATTTGATACAAAGACAAGAGCAGGGCTCAAGGGAGGAATCCATGAAACCAGACCTCCATCTAAAATTTTCTTAAGCCCTCTCAGGCATAAATATCTTATTGGGTGCCCCAATGGAAGCTTATTGATGTTGGTAAGACATATAGAGAAAAAAGGCAAAGAATTTGAAACTTCTAAATTCGATATCTATGAGTTAAAAAGAAACAGGAAAAAATGGTCAACATTAGATAATTTAGGTAATTATATACTAGTGATTGGATTTAATTCTTCTGTTCAAATTCCTGTGCCTTATCTAAGCAAAGGAAATCAGATTTGGTTTACGGATAACCTATCATTATATTACGGTCCTGTTGCTCAAGATATCGGCATCTTTGACTTGGACCATGGAAGTTTCCAGAGAGTATTGTTAGCGGTGAAGTTCCTTTGTCCTCCTGTTTGGTTGTTGCCCTAATTCATACTCTTTAAGCTTTTGTCTTTGTACTTTAATCTTGTCAAATTTCAAGTCTCTTAATTTATTTAGACGATTTGTTATATATCCTTGAATATTAGGTCTTCAAATTCTAACTGTACCATTCTCCATGTATGTTGAATATATGTTTTCAAATTATTATTAAAGCACTAGTTTGTGCGTTATTCAGATTTAGATTTAATTTAGAGAATTATTAGAGGGCGAGTATAATTTTATTAATTTTAGCCAACATTTGTAATGAAATGAAAATGCCGGACTTGGTTAATCTGGTGTATAACTTTTTTGAGGGATGCTAGAGTGAGAGATTCAACATTTATTGTTTTAAAAAACTCTCATGTCTTGTATTTTAATAAATGTCCTTTCAAAATTCATTTGGTATATGTCAAACCAGATGATGTGAGGAGTTATTTTTATGGAATATCAAATAAGGGGTTGTATGTACCATTACAAGTCTCATGAACCGAGATATTAAGTGTGTGTGATATTAAGTGTGTGTTTGGATTATAGTTTACACTTAGGTGTTTGGATTATAGTTTATAAATAGAAATTTGCATAAAATTGATTTTGTAAACTTGATTTTATAAAAAAGTAAGTTTGTATTAAGGTGATTTATGTTTAGTAATCTTTATATGAAAAGTAAGTTTGTGTTAAGGTGTTAAGGTTATTTATGATTTTCTTTTTGTTTGT
Organism: Arachis hypogaea; assembly: GCF_003086295.3. Taxonomy (NCBI): domain Eukaryota; kingdom Viridiplantae; phylum Streptophyta; class Magnoliopsida; order Fabales; family Fabaceae; genus Arachis; species Arachis hypogaea. Next base: position 157,642,662 of record NC_092050.1, read on the forward strand.
TCATCTCAAAGTTGTTAGTATTCTTTTGTATCTTTCTTCATTACTTTTCATTAAATGCAAATTCAACTTGTGTAGAACATACACCTAATTCAGGAGTAAAGTAACCATTGTCATGTTTTGCTCAATAATTCAAGGGTTTGAGCACCTAATCCAACTTGCTTTTTAATTGGCTCTGTTATCAGTACTTTGTCATCAACTTTTAGGGAGGAGTCATAATTACAAATAGCCCTATAAAAGTAATGCATGCTAGATCCACAAGTCTTTTGTGCAAGAATATTTTAAATTTTGAGTATATACTTAAAGGTGAATTCTATGATGTAGAAGAAAGATTTTTTCTATACCTATATATTTGTGTTGTCAAAAAAGGTTATGAGACAAGTGTGTAGAGAGAGAATGTAGTTAAAGATAATCTATTCATAGTAACTGATACTCTGACAGACTTCATATGTTACATCAATATCACGTGATGGTGGTATATAAAAGAAGCTACTTAATTGTGTTTGTTATGATTAATTATTAAAAATGATATTGGGCTTGGTTGTAGTTGTGTTTTTAGTTTAAACTATTTTGAGAAAATAAAAATAAATTTTGATTGTGGATTAACCTATTGTTAAGCTTGCAAAAGGACTATATGTATTCATTAAAGTAACTCCACTAAACTTGCATAAAATTCAGACTCTCTTTTTTCATGAATTAATTTCTTTTATTCACATATGAAAAATTAAACTTAACTCCCAAATATTTATTAATAACTACTTATTTTAATATGTATATATAATTATATATCCATATATAAATATATATTTAATTATTTATATATAAATAAATTAATATTTTTTTCAAATTATATATTACTAATCGTAGAATCAAAGTAATGTGATTAAGTGTAATTTACTTAAATGTGATTAAAAAATAATTGAATAACTATGTACAGTAAAAGATTGATATTAGTGAAGGATAAAATTAAAATTTATTTCTATGTATCGTTTTTGTCCCCAATATTTTCGTCCTATTTAAATCCCCAACGTTTTAAAATCGTCTCAATTTTATTCTGTCATCAATTTCGTTAACATATTTTTAGCGGTAGGACAACATTGAGTCAATTTTGAAACGTTAAAGATTTAAATAAGATGATTCAAACGTTAGGGACAATTTTAAAACTTACTCCAAATGTTAAAGATAAAAACGATACTCTACTCTTATTTTTAATATCAAAATGCTTCATTCAACAAAATCGTAGAAGCTAGACTCTGTTTAGTCAATATTTTAGAATAGAAATATAAAAAAAAAATTGAAGGACAAACAAAATTTTAGAAGAAATAAATTATAAATGCAGGCGTAGATAGATAAATATTATTTAGAATTAAATAAATTTCAGTATTTATTTATTAATTATTACTATCAATGGAGGCGTGTGCTGTTGATTAGGGGTGCACATGACCTGGTCCGGCTCGAAAGTTTGGCCCAGTTTCGAATATTTTAGGGGCTAATTTGGTGTGATTTCATCGGGTTTAGGGCCGCGTAAGGGTCTCAAAAATAGACCCGATCATTATTTCGGGTCGGGTCCGGGCCATAATTCGGGTCACCCGAAGTCGGCCCGGTGACCCGGTCATCATATACAATTAATATTTTGTGTTATTAGTGATGTATCATGACTATTCTTATGTGGAATTTAAGTATTGTAAACCTTAATATTTTGTGTTATTAGTCATTATAAGACTATAAGTTAATGTTTTATGTTTAGAATGCATAAGACTTTAGACTAATGCATAATATTGTGTTATTTGTATTGATTTAAATATTTAGTATTATTAGACAATATTAGTATTGACTGTGGTTTTGCTTTAGTATTGATTGTGGTTATGCTTTAATTTTGAAGAAGGGTTGGTTCTTGTTATATTTTTCTAAGTAAATTTTACCATGTTAAATAATGGTTGGAGTCTTGTAAATTTGGATATTTTTACATGTTAGCTTACAAGAAGGTATCAACGTAATGTAATGTTAACGGCCCAGTTTTTACTCGGTATAATTGTGGCCTAAAAGTGTATTGGTTTCATCGGGTCTAGGGTCGGGTTCGGGTCTAATAAATAGAGCCGGTGTATGTTTCGGGTCGGGTCTGAATCACATCACATCCGGCTTCACCCGGCCCATGTGCACCTCTATTGTTGATCGCATTGATTCGAACATAATTTCTACATACATCTACATGTACTCGGTTGTGTGGAGTACTACGGTGTCGTTGGTGTCTTTTGAATGTATTGAATGACATGCAACCGATAGGTTTAGACGACAGTTCGGTTTCGTTCAGGGAGTTACTCATCAGGAACGGAATCTAGACAAGGCACACGGAGAAGTCTTGACTGGTCCTAAAAATCTTAATTGTGCCACAGCCACGACTCATTTATTTTTGGTGATGAGTGGACAAATATTATTATCTTAAACTTGACTAAATAAACACTTTTACAAATGTCAATTGAGTATATTTTCACATGTCACTTAACTATTTGATCCATCCATCAATATCAACTATTACAAAATTCTAATCCTTCTTATAAATATAGACAATTACGTACCTGCACTCATATATTCCGAAAACTCCGGAGCATGCATAGCTTCCAAATTCAAAACTCGCATGAAAGATGACTCCTCAAACGGCACTTTGTTTGCGAGTGCATTTGTCACGTCTGTCACATTTGGAGCCACAGTGCCGTCGCCTTGATCTTCATCTCCGTTTGGACCAACAACTTTGTAATTGCTTTCAAACTCTTTCTCAATGTCACTATTATAATCTTCCCGTACAATATTTCGGTCGGCTTCAGATTGTTCGAATTCAATGTACAATTCGATGAACGAGATTTGAGAACGACTTTCAATATACATTGCAAACATCTCTTGGATACTCGCTTCGTCTGTTATATATTTGGTTTGAAATTGAAAGAATCCACCAAATACTAGTATGGGATATCTGTATTTTATATTTTTCTTGACATCTTCGAATCTATCTTCTTACAAATCACATCTTTGAGCTCTTTAAATGAGATTATGAAGGGAATAACAACATCTAACAGATCTTCACAAATAAATTTTACTCTTTCAGATGTTTGTAATAAAATCTGACCAAAACAATACACTTTCAAAAGGACTCTATCATCCATTTCTCTTACTCACTTAAACAGAAACAGAAACTTCACTATCAATTTTTTTTTCTTCATACCCAACAAGAGAAATACAGGAGCATAAAAAAGAAGAGCAAGCCGAAGAAGAAGAAGATTGAATATGATAAGTTGTTTACGCGTTAGACACATTCATATATATATATATATCGGACCCAACGATTAGTTTAAATTCATTAAAAAAAATATATAATAATCAATTCGGACCGTCCGATTTAGTTTTTGGAAAATAAAAAAAAATATTACATATACAAAACAGACGGTCCGATTAGCTTTCATCAAAATTTAAATCTCCCTTCTATTGAAAACGGACCCTCCGATTTGTTTACAAAATTTTTCACTCAAAAAAATCGAATGGTCCGATTTCTTCACACCAAAACGCAGCAAAAGCTGTCCCACATATTTGTCTAACACCTCCAACATCCATAACGAAGCACAACGCATACTCAGCTTCCATAACTAAAAAATTCAGCCAACAGCCACCCCCACCAAGGATTTAAATGGAGACCATAAAAGGGGTTACACCTTCAACCTTCATAAAGGACAATCAATTATGGAAGAAAAGGATATCATATTACAAGAAAGTTAACAGTCAGCTAGGTAAAGCTGGGAGATACAGAAACCTTCTTGACATGAATGCTTACTTGGGTGGATTTGCTGCTTCTCTTGTTGAGTACCCTGTTTGGGTCATGAATGTGGTTCCTGTTCAAGCCAAGGTTGACACACTTGGAGCAATTTATGAAAGGGGATTGATTGGAACATACCATAATTGGTTAGCACAACATTGTTTTTTCCTTATCTCCTTAACATAATGTTCTCTTCTTCATTGTCTAAATTGCTTGTGGCCTAAACTTATGTTGCAGGTGTGAAGCAATGTCCACTTATCCTAGAACTTATGATTTAATTCATGCTGATTCAGTCTTCAGCCTTTACAACCAAAGGTATTTATATATTCAATTCAATATCATATACACTATATAACACATAGTTGTCCCTTTTTAACAAATGATCTTGGAAATATGGCTCATTGTTTGAAGTAATCTTAACAGATTCAAGTACTGATTAACCTACTTGTATGTTGCAGATGTGAATTAGAAGACATTCTACTAGAAATGGATAGGATTCTTAGGCCAGAAGGAAGTGTAATAATCAGAGATGATGTTGATATATTAGTAAAAGTAAAGAGTATAGTCAACGGTTTAAATTGGGAAAGTCAAATTGTTGACCATGAAGTTGGGCCTCTTGAAAGAGAGAAACTTTTATTTGCTGTGAAGAATTATTGGACAGCTCCTAAAGCTTCAAACAGTAGTTCGTTAAATATTAATTAAGGTCTTTTTAGTTTTTAAAGCCTCCTTTAATTTCTTTTCTCTAGTGAGTTTCTTTTTGTTTGCTCAAAGTTGTTAGTATTCTTTTGTATCTTTCTTTATTACTTTTCATTAAATGCAAATTCAAAGTGTGCAGAACATACACCTAATTCAGGAGTAAAGTAACCATTGTCATGTTTTGCTCAATAATTCAAGGGTTTGAGTACCTAATCCAACATGCTTTTTAATTGGCTCTGTTATCATTACTTTGTCATCAACTTGTAGGGATTGAGCAAATAGCTTGCTCTGTCACGTGTTCTGTTGCTTATTCTGCTTCAGTTAGTTTGTTGCTTACTCTGTTTTAGTTAGTTTATTAGTCTAATAAGCTGTGATTCAATTTTTCTGTTAGAGTTAGCGGACCCTGCTGACTCAGCAGAAGCTTCTAGACCAATATTCAGTTATTCAGTTTGTTACAATTCACACATGTTTTCAGCCCCATTCGTCTTTTTCTCCTCTCTCTGAATTCTCTTTGAGGCCTGTACCTTTCACTCACCTTCCAAATTTCAAATTCTCTCTCGTGCTCGAGTATATAGTCTCGAATTGGCATGTCTGATGAAGACGGAGGTGTGGAAGACGGAGGTGTGAAAAATCAAGCCCCATTGTCTGAGTGCGTTAATTGTTACACCAAATTCACCAGAAATATCGATTTGGAGATTCATTCAGATCAAGCACATTTCAAGTTTGGATTCATTTGTATCAATTGTAGGAATCGATTTGAAACCGATGCCTCACACGATCAACACAAAAATGAAGTTACATTCGTTTCTTTCTAATTTTTGTTCAGTTCTTTTCTTTTCCAACTGTAACGAAATCTTACTTGTTCGTTTTCAGTAGGGATCCGTTTAGCAGCCACCGCAACGGAGGGCCGAGCTTCATCAACACCGCCACCGTTGATATTGAACGCACTTTGGTGGATTTTAAATCCAGGTTCGTTTCTTTTCAGACTTTCTTTAATTATCCGCACTTTTACGTATTCTTTCTAATATAAAAAACTAGTGTAGAAAGTAAAAACCGCACTTCGCACGAGTCACGTAAATAATTTATTTTATTATATTTATAAATTATTTACTTATGAAAAGAGAGATTTTTAATTTTATATTGGATTTATAATAATGTTTTTTAATAACATGTAAATTTGTGTGTTTTTTTTTTCATACAGAAATCACAACTTCAAAAGGTCCGATTTGTAAATTTTAATTTTTTAAAATGTTTAAAATGCAAAACCTATTTTTTTTATTTGTGACCTTTAGAAAACTTATTTTTCGATTTGTGAATTTTAATTTTTTTTTTAATTTTTAACTCAACAAATCGAACTCTTTAATTTGTAATTATTTTCATATTAAATTAAAATACATCACTTCTCCATAACTAAAAATAATATAACAATAATTTTTATATAAAAAAATTAGCCACAAAAAGATTATTACATATTTGTGAGAAAAATTAATTTACTTAGTATATAGATATACTAATTAATATTCAATCAGATTACTTAATAATTTTTTTAATAATTTCTAATTTAAGATAGATAATACATACTTAATTGATCATTTTTAAAGGAAAGAACATATATTTTAACAAATATTATATTTAAATTTAAATTATCCTTTCTTACAAAGCAATTACCTAAACTACTTCACAACTCTCATATAAAAAATTTACAAATTTAATAAATATCAATGTTTATATATAAAAGTATATTAATTAAAATCGCAAAATAGCAATAAAATCTTTTTAAAAAATTTAAGACAAATTCTTATTACACGCTATTTAATCTTTTCAAAATATAGAATGCATTGAGTGATTTTTTTGTATAATATTCATAAGAGGTTAAAAATTATAAATGCTCCTTTTATAACAAAAAATCATGAAATTTAATGTCTCATACTAAATTCATGTTATTTCACAAACTACTATAACCAATTTATTTTATATGTATAAAATACCAATATTGATATTTGATACAAAATGAATGAGGTCTCAAATAGAAAAAGGCTTGAAAAGAATTGAGTTTAAATACAAATCATTATAATTGCATTTCATTGGTTGACCATACAAAAATAATTAATGTATTTATTCACCAAGATATCCAAGAAAAAAAAAAAAGACAGGATCCAAATATCTTTTACAAATATCTCACAAAAGAATTAATTGAGAAAAAATAGTAAATTAAGTGTCACATTTTTTTGTCTAATAAATTTCAATAAACATTCATTTCTCTATTTAGATTAAATTTCAATTCTTGTTTACAAATTTCTTATTTTCATCCTTACTAAGTGTAATTTAAAGGAATAAAGCAAAAGGAATGATGTCAACCTTCCAAAGTTTTTTCACAATTTTATGTTTATATGACTATAGTAAATCAATTTGCGAATAGAATATGTAGCTTTCTTGAAATTCCGATTTTGAAAAGAGATAGCAAAGGCGTTCCACCAACTTTTTAAATTCTCTTTCATCTAAATGAAAATGACACGATATGAAGAATATATATTAAATTATAATTCAAACTAATAATTAGTTATGCATGATAAACGAAAATAATAAGTAACATATATGATATACAGCATGACATACATATATGTAGTACAAACTATTACAGTGGTGTTAGAAGTTAGGACCAGACTTTTGTTTTTTGTTTTATATTTTATTTTTTTTCCCACAAACTATTACAGTGGTGTAAATTGCTTTTGGCCTAATCTTATGTTGCAGGTGCGAAGTAATGTCCACTTATCCTAGAACTTATGATTTAAGGGTTTTTTACTTAAATAAATTGTTTGCATTTTAAAATTACCTGATTCCCCTAAAACAGATTTTGCAACGTGATTATCCTTTTTGTATTATTATATAAATCGTCCTAGGGTGCAAAGGGTTATATAAAACATGAATCATCTCACCCTAGGACGATTAATACATGAACTTGTGAGGCAAAGTAAGAGTAAATCGTGGCAGGGCTTCTTGGGTTAGAAGTAGAGCATAAATCGTCCCAGGGTAGTAGGTTTTACGTGTTAATGGGCTAAACCAAACTGGGCTGCCACGATTTATGTGTTATTGAGACCCTCAGGAGCCTGGGACGATTTATGTGTTACTTTGTAACCCTCAAAGGGATGGAACGATTTATGCCCAAGTTATAACCCTAAGGACTCAAGTCAACGGGTTAACAGTTCAACCGGAAATTCACCGGTTGAACCGATTGACCTGGTGCAATATAATTAAAAAATAAAATATATTAAAAATTTTCAAATTTAAAATTTAAATACATATTTTCACTAATAATCCAACTTCAACTTTTTTAAAAAAATTTGAAACTCAAGCGGTTCGGTCGAACCGGTCTTATCGAGTGATATCAGTTTAAACCATTTCATTCCGGGTTTGACCATATCCAACCGGTTCGTTTCCTCATCCGGTCAGATCATCAGATTGGACCGGCTCAGAACCCCATTGCCCGATTTTTCTCTCGAACCGGTTCGGTCCGGTCCAGTTCGATCCAGTCCTGTTCGGTCCGGTTCGGTTCGGTCCAGTCCGGTCCGAACTCAATAGTAAAATCAGCAAATTTCATGGGATTCTACCGTCAGAACCATCACCCTATCATGAGCGAATTCCATAATCTATTAAGAACACTAATTTCTAACATCTTATACTAAACCAAAAACTAACTAAATCACTATACATGGTATCCGACAACGTCTTAATAAAAAAATATTCTAAGATGCATATTCACCCTATACAATATCATCCAACATACTATATCATCCAAAATTTAAAAACATTAGAAAATTTAAAATCTTACCTCTTGATCGATAAATCCAGCAACATGCGCAATGCCGTTTAGGCGGTACATATCTCCTTGGTTCGCGGCCATTACCACCGCCGGTGAGATCCCCCAACTCCACCAACCGGCCGCCGACGGCCCACTGCCACCACCCCCGGTGCCACTCAAACGCCTCTGCCCACCACCAGCTGCACCTCCGCCACCGGCTGGTCCCACCCCCGAAAACAGTTCTCCCTCCAAACTTCCTCTCCGGTCAAATATGGTGGCTCCAAGACCTCCCTCCAATCTGATGATCTGACCAGATGAGGGAACGAACCGGTTGGGTATGGTCAAACCCAGAATGAAATGGTTTAAACTGATATCACTCGATAAGACCGGTTCGACCGAACCGCTTGAGTTTCAATTTTTTTTAAAAAAGTTGAAGTTGGATTATTAGTGAAAATATGTATTTAAATTTTAAATTTGAAAATTTTTAATATATTTTATTTTTTAATTATATTGCACCAGGTCAATCGGTTCAACCGATGAATTTCCGGTTGAACCGTTAACCCGTTGACTTGAGTCCTTAGGGTTATAACTTGGGCATAAATCGTCCCAGCCCTTTGAGTGTTACAAAGTAACACATAAATCGTCCCAGGCTCCTGAGGGTCTCAATAACTCATAAATCGTAGCAGCCCAGTTTGGTTTAGCCCATTAACACGTAAAACCTACTACCCTGGGACGATTTATACTCTACTTCTAACACAAGAAGCCCTGCCACGATTTACTCTTACTTTGCCTCACAAGTTCATGCATTAATCGTCCTAGGGTGAGATGATTCATGTTTTATATAACCCTTTGCACCCTAGAACGATTTATATAATAATACAAAAAGGATAATCACGTTGCAGAATCTGTTTTAGGGGAACCAGGTAATTTTGAAATGCAAACAATTTATTTAAGTAAAAAACCCTATGATTTAATTCATGCTGATTCAGTCTTCAGCCTTTACAACCAAAGGTATTTATATATTCAATTCAATATCATATACACTATATAACACATACTTGTCCCTTTTTAACAAATGATCTTGGAAATATGGCTCATTGTTTGAAGTAATCTAACAGATTCAAGTACGGATTAACCTACTTGTATGTTGCAGATGTGAATTAGAAGACATTCTGCTAGAAATGGATAGGATTCTTAGGCCAGAAGGAAGTGTAATAATCAGAGATGATGTTGATATATTAGTAAAAGTAAAGAGTATAGTCAACGGTTTGAATTGGGAAAGTCAAATTGTTGACCATGAAGATGGGCCTCTTAAAAGAGAGAAACTTTTATTTACTGTGAAGAATTATTGGACAGCTCCTAAAGCTTCAAACAGTAGTTAGTTAAATATTAATTAAGGTCTTTTTAGTTTTTAAAGCATCCTTTAATTTCTTTTCTCTAGTGCTTTTCTTTTTGTTTGTTCATCTCAAAGTTGTTAGTATTCTGTTGTATCTTTTTTCATTACTTTTCATTAAATGCAAATTCAAAGTGTGCAGAACATACACCTAATTCAGGAGTAAAGTAACCATTGTCATGTTTTGCTCAATAATTCAAGGGTTTGAGCACCTAATCCAACATGCTTTTTAATTGGCTCTGTTATCATTACTTTATCATCAACTTTTAGGGAGCAGTCATAATTACAAATAGCCCTATAAAAGTAATGCATGCTAGATCCACAAGTCTTTTGTGGAAGAATATTTTAAATTTTTAAATATTCATTTATAATCCATTGCTGAAAACTTTCTTGCAGATTTTAAATATTTCTGTGTGGTAATGATTACTTAAAATTACATGGTTAACTTAATAAAACACCTACAAAAACGGTTCATATAAATTAGTGTTCCCTCATTCCATGTGTATTTAATTTTAAATTAGAATTCAACAAATATACATTGTATAATAGACCTTAACTGTAGTAACATTTAAGAAGTATTAAGAGCTAGATTAGTGGAATGATAGATAAACTCGTCATATTCTCAATTATTCTATTTTTAAAATTAATATGGAATAAGCAAAATTGAATATCGATGGCAAAAACAAAAAGAACACTTGAAAAGAAAGATGATTGATTCCTAAATCCTAACTCAATGCCATTTTAAACTAATAATGATTAAATATACAAATAATTAATTACACTTTATCTTCGTTTTTCGTTTA